>NC_022020.1:11564133-11568161 GCF_000317375.1 Microtus ochrogaster | reverse complement strand
TGGAGTGTCCATGTCCTCAGTGGGGACACATGCTGACACTGGAGTGTCCATGTCCTAAGTGGGGACACATGCTGACACTGGAGTGTCCATGTCCTCAGTGGGAACATGCTGACACTGGAGTGTCTATGTCCTCAGTGGGAACATGCTGACACTGGACTCTTTGACTCTGAACTCATACACTTGTTTGCATGTTTTGGTTTCAATTAGCCTAGCAATGGCACAGAAGTTACTCTCAGAAGAACCAATGAGCGCTCTAAACACAGAGGCTCTAGCACTACTCCACAACATATTCTCGGGAGCTTCAGTATCTGGCTTCATCTTTATTGGTGTTTGACATTGGGAATTTGCTTCCGAGGAGCTGCAAGTTCCATCTTTTCTTTCTTCTTCATTTTCTCTCCCCCTTCAATCCCCACTTCTCTGACTCTAGCACACTGATGGTGGAGGTGTGGGATGTGCTGCTACTGTTATTAGGAAGTCTTCCTCTTCTGTGGCCCCTGGGCATTGGGGTGATGGCTTTATTCACTCAGTAGTGAGGGTAGCAGCAACCTCCTTAGCTCCCTTCAGATGCTGGTAACACTGTTCCATGAGGCTTGTTATTCAGAGCTGTTTCTGTGTTCTGCTCTTGTGTGTTGCATGGAAGGGATGTGGGAGGCAGTCATGCTTAAAACATCACCTACAGAAAAGTGTATGAAGTCAACATAAGCTTTGCTCCTTCTGAACACATTTAGCATTTGGTCCATCTATGCTTGGGGTGCATTCAGGAGGCAGAGCACCTGGTAACTGCTGCCTGAAGAGCAATGGATATATATATTTCTTCTGCTTTACCCTCATCTGGAAACATTGAGGAAATAGCTCCAAAAAATTAATCAGCAGAAGATTTCTGAGGTGGGCAATTTTCTCATCTTGACTATCCTCTAGATATTTCTGGGTTTTCTTTCATCAGGATCATCTCCATCATCATCATTGTCATTATTATTAAGCAAGAACATTTACCAACTCCACAAAAATTCACCATTTATAAACCTACATTCTCTGTCTCCATGCACTTTTCCATCCCAGTTTTCACTAGTTCTTTGGTGAAAGTGCCATCCTGATCTAGAACTTCATTCCCCATACAAAGAATGGTATGTGAAATCTTTCACTATAAAATTCTGCTGTCAGGGAGACAAGAATACATCATGGGCCTGATGCGACTGCATTCAGGGTGTTTAGCCAGATGACTTGTGCTGGAAAATCCAGTCCCTGGGTCACTGACAAGAAATCATGATGTGTGCTGGCTGTATCCTTCATTGCTTCCTATCTTGGTTTAGGGCTTCCATTCTTTCCAAAATTTTCTGACAATTGGAAGTAAACAGTCTTTACTTCATTGGCTCTTCTAAACCTCTCCAACTGTCTAGGCTCATATAGTCTGATTTCACACGCTTCCACCAGCAAACTGCTTTCTTCTCAGATTTCTTCCCAGCCTGGCCCATGATGACTCTGTCCCACACAGCAGCCCACACTGTCCCCACTGCCAGGACTCCACTGCCTTCGATGTCCCACTGGGTATTGGACGTAACTCAACCGAATGCCAAACACAGCGACCTGCATAAAATAATTTTTAAAAATAGTTTGCTCATTGCTAACCCAGTCCATTGCTGTAAGAGAGAGAAAAATCAGATCCCCAATAACACATACCCAGCTAACAGACAGTGTAGACATTTTCAGATTGACTGGAAAGACTGACTGTTGAGGCTGGACATTACTCACCTCTGTAATGCTAGCACCTCTATGGAATCAAGCACAGGGGACATACACACATGCAGCAAATTCATAGGCATAAAATTAAATAATTAACTTTCAAAAATTAAAAAAAATTTCCAGTAGTTTTTTTAAATGGGTGTGAATATGTCGTATGGGAGTTAGTTTGTTGTAACTTTGACATTAGCTAGAACTCCCTCCCCTTGCAAGGCCTCAAATAGCCAAGTCTGGCCTCAAACCTTTTGAAGCTTGTGGCAATGATGTATTCTGAGAATACCTCTTATATTTTAAAAGACTGGAACTTTTGCTGAACCTCACAGCCAGAGCTATTAATACACCTAGGATTTTAGACTACTAGCCTACTGTGTACTCAAACTGCTTGTTTAACCTGAGGTTAACAGAACAATATAACAAGCAACATTACTTGCTTTGAATTTCCCACGTAATCAACTTTTACAACCTTGCCTAATTACAGCTACTGCATAGCTGTAATGTTATGTACTCTTCCATACCTGGCCCAGATACTGCACGTGTGTCATTTGCTGAAAGCAGTAAGTACAGAAGTTGAAAGCAACCTAAAATCTAGCATAAACAGATACTGGTTGATCCTCAATGATGTTTATTTCTGAGTCAGTTGGAAATTGTGACTTAATTCCTAGAATAATTATTATATATTTCTGTAAGTTTCCCATTCCATCCCCATGTGATGCTTTTTATGTTGTTCAATAAAGAAAGAGGAAACCCTTTGTTAGGAACAGACGCACACAGGCAGAACAGACAGACACACAGGGACACACACAGAGGCATGCACAGATTCAGACTCATGCAACAGACAGACAGTAGATAAAAGACACAGGGAACAAAGCAGAGAATTCAAATGTGGATGCACTCTTGGTTCAATGACTCCAAGGGGAAGTGCTTTTATTTCTTTCCTTAATTCAACACTTGTTCATTATTGGTAACTCAAAGTTAATTAGTAATCCTTGAAGCAGCTGAAGATGAGCTTGAACTTTTGATTCACCTCTTAAGCATTAAATTACAGGTGTGTCACCACAATTAGATAATTAAAACTTTTTGTTGTTGTTTTTTAATTAATTAGTTAATTAACTTGAGACAAGATTTCATCAAGTAATTCTATGTGGCCTGGAAGTTCATAGGTTGACTAGGTTGGCCTTGAACTCACAGAGATCCAACTACCTCTGCCTCCTGGGACTAAAGAAGTGCACCACTGGGCCAGGCTGGATAGTATTTCAAAGTATTTGAAAATCTCAAAGTGAATTTCCTGTTTTTTATACCCGAATTTGTAAGTAATTATCCACTGTACTTATCTTCCTTCTTCTGTTTTCTCTGTTTTTCTTTTTTTTCTTATTTATTTATTTATTTATTTAGGATTTCCGCCTCCTCCCCGCCACCACCCCCCACCTCCCCCCCCCCGATCATTGACATTTTTGTCTTTACTTTGCCAGGCCAGCACAGAAGAAGGATTTATGCAGGAACATTATTAGAGAAGTAGGCTTGAGTCTTCATGAGTAAACCCCGTTCAGAACCACGGAGAGCAGTCAAAGCCACCCAATTTGAGAATCACAATTTGCAAATATCATGGTTGGCTTTGTTCTATGCCGCACACCGTGGCCCCGTCTGTGCTCTATGCATTAGACCCAGTTCGCCAGCTTCGGGCAAAGGGCTGGAGGTTGAAAATACCGACGCAGAGAAAGACTGACACACAGACCTTTAAACACTGATACCAAAGCCCTCTTTATTAGCACCATGCAGGCTTAAATACACTGCAGTCAATGGCCAACAGGTGAAAATCCCATCCTCTGATCCTCTAAGCTAGGCACAGCTTCTAGTAACTTTAATTAGAAGGTTCTAGGAGGGAAGAGCAGCTGAAGGCCAGGACTCATTAATCCCAACATCCAGCTGAAGGCCAGGATTCATTAATCCCAACAGTTCTAAAGTTTTTAAATTGAATTTGTGTGTGAGTGTGTGTGTGTGTGTGTATGTGGTGTGGTGTGGTGTGGTGTGTGCCACATTACCACATCTGTTCCCATCCTCATGGAAACCAGATAAGGGTACTAGATTCCCTGGAGCTGGAATTATAGGTGAGCTACCAAATGTGAGTACTGGAAACTGAACTGTAGACCCCTTGCAAGAGCAGCAAGCATTCCTAACCACTGACCCAGCCCTGGCCTTGTTACGAATTAGGTTTGGAGCAGTATCTGATGTGTGCGAAGTTTCTGGAAATATCTGTCTGTGCCTCACTCTCTGGCTTTTTTTTTTTTTTTTTT
>NC_022020.1:11533958-11563856 GCF_000317375.1 Microtus ochrogaster | reverse complement strand
GTAAGTTGTGCCATGCATGTGCAGATGCCTTCGTTTTGGAACACAGTCCAAGAATGGAGTTCTGTGAGGAGAATTCTGAGTACTTGTGAAAAAACTCCAAGAAAACAAGCTAAGAGTCTTGTACCTCAATTTGTTCAAAATACAGACCTGTTCTTGGAATATGTTTTCACGCTCTGCCCTGGTAGAGCTCTTGTTGTTTGTTTATATGCCTTGACGGAAAAGCATGGTTTCTGTATTGTATGGCTTGTCCTTGTGGTTGTATACAGATTAAACTCTTGAGAACTTTACTCATATGACCTTTCTTAACCCTCAGAGTATAAACTGTTTGATGCTCTGAATAAAGTTGGCTATTGCATGAGACTTTAGTCTGCCTCGCATATTGGCTCCACTCTCTCAAGTCCCACTACCTCTAGAACAGTAAGCCCAGCATAGGCCAGAAGAGTGCTTTGGACCCCTTAGAGCTGCCGTCTGAGCCAGGTTCTGGGAATCAAACTCTGCGTCTTCTGGAAGAGTAACAAGCACTCTTAACCTATCTGCCAAGCTGTGTCTTAAGCTCCTCTATAAAATGTTAACACTTGGGAAGTGGAGGCAGGAGGATCATGACTTCAAGGACAGCCTTGGCCATGTGAAGATCTGACTAAAATAAAACAAAAGATATGAGCCAGAGTTAAAGTTAGCACAGGAGGAAAGGACTTGGTCTAGTAATGATAAAGTTGTCTGATCTCCAAAGCTGCTAATGAACCAACACGTAGAATACAGGTTTATTGTATGTGAGCATATAACATATGCATGTATCGTGTGTGTATATGTATGTGTTGGGTAGTGGATTGAACCCAGAGTCATTGCAGACACAAACACTGAGCTACACATGCCTCTCCTGACATATCTCTCAAGCTACACAGGCCTGCCCTGATCTCTCTCTCCTCTCTCTCTCTCTCTCTCTCTCTCTCTCTCTCTCTCTCTCTCTCTGCAGTGTTAGGGATTAAACCCAGGGCCTTTGTATCTTAGGCAAATGATTTACTACTGAGCTACATTCACACCCCATAAATTATATATTTAAACCTTCCTTTTATTTAAGTTAGCATATCACAAAATATTTGAGTGTAATTAATTTAAAAGTTTCCCCCTTATTTTATGTGTATAGGTGACTTCCCTGTAAGTGTCTGTGCATCATGTGTGGTGGTGTGCAGTGCTCACAGAAGGCACTGGATCCCATGGGCCTGGAATTACAAATGATTGTGTGTGCTAAGAACTGAACCTAGGTCTGTATGGTATAACTATATATTTGAGATTACAAATTTTTATAATTACAAATTACTATGTTCAACAGCACCATCTACTGTTGGAAAAAGTGAAAGCAGTTACAGTTTTGTTGTACACTTCATTTGATTTAGAATGATTCGAAGTAATTACAGAGCATTGAACAGTAGACTTAGGTCTTCAACTTTAAATGAACCCAAAAATTCTAGCATCAACATGAAATATTTACCATGAGTATATGGTGTGTGAGTGTAAGTGCAGGCATGCGCGTGTTGCAGTGCACATGCAGAGATCAGAGGGCAGCTGTGTGGAGTACTTCCTTCCTTCCACTATGTGGGTCTTGGGGACAAACATCCTGGCCATCTTACTGGCCTCTAGTCCCAACTTTGTTATTTATTTATTTATGTTTACAATATTCTGTCTGTGTGTATGCCTGCAGGCCAGAAGAGGGCACCAGACCTCATTACAAATAGCTGTGAGCCACCATGTGTTTGCTGGGAATTGAACTCAGGACCTTTGGAAGAGCAGGCAATGCCCTTAACCTCTGAGCCATCTCTCCAGCCCCCCAACTTTTTTTTTTAAATACTTTTTAGGAGCTGGAGACATGGTTCAGGAGCTAAGAGAATATGCTCTTGCAGAGGACTAGAGACATTCAAACACATATAACCAAATTTAAAAATATTTTTAGGGTTTATTTTTAATGTTACCCCATAGAGGCCAGAAGAGGGTGATGGATCCATTGGAACTGGAGTTATATATGGGTTATGAGATCTCAGACATGGATGTTGGGAACCAAACTTAGCTCTTCTGGAAGAGTGGTAGTGCTCTCTTCAAACAAAATTATGTATATAGACACTTTGCCAGCATGTATGTTTATGTCTGCCTGGTGCCAGAAGAGGGTGAAGAAGCTGAAGAAGGTGTCAGGTCCTGGAGACAGTCACTGGTTTTGAACTGCCATGTGGGTACTAGGAATCAAACTGGGTCCTCTGGAAAAGCAATCAGTGCTCTTAACCACTGAGCCATCTCTCTAGCTTTACAGCAGTGTTCTTAATTATTAAGCTATCTCTCTAGTCCCTAACACCAACTTTCTAAGCATAAAAAACATAACGCAAGACTTCAGAAAGATAGATATCTTGTAAAGTGACAAGCATCTTGCTAAAACACTGTCTTAGTTAGGGTTACTATTGCTATGATGAAACACCATGACCAAAAGCAACTTGCAGGAGAAAAGGGTTTATTTTCCTCACAGTTCTATAACACATCATCAAAAGCAGTGATGGCAGAAACTCAAGCAGGGCAGGATCCTGAAGGCAGGAGCTGATGCAGAGACCATGGAGGGGTGCTGCTTACTGGCTTGCTCCCTATGGCTTGCTCATCTTGCTTTCTTAAAGAACCCAGGACCACCAGCCTAAAGATGGCACCAACCACAATATGCGAGACCTTTCCCCACTGATCACTAATTAAGAAAACACTTTACATCCAGTTTTCTCAATTGAGGCTCCCTCCTTGCAGACAATTCTAGCTTGTGTCAAGTTGACATCAGATTAGCCAGCACAAACACCATATATGAGTGTAAGCCAAAATGTCTGTAGGTGTGTTCAAAGCAAGAAAGGTTGGTGGGAAAGCAACTTCCTCACAGTGAAGCCCCTGGGATGAAGGAAAGCTAATTCTGTTTCTAACTTCATGTTGATTGTCCAGGAAAGTTAATTGCCCCATCATTCACTTCCCACATCTGAACATGGTGACTGAAGGCGGTATAGGGAGTTTCAAGGCTGCAGCTTTCCTGCGTCATCACTCACACTGCTGACTAGCAGTGATCTACGCATCTGTAAGTATCCTGGTTCACTAAGCCTGGTAGAATGGTTCCTTTGGTCAGTGTGGTGGTTTGACTGACAATGGCCCCCAGAAGTTCATAGGGAGTAGCATTATTAGGAGGTATGGCCTTGTTGGAGGAAGTGTGTCATTGTCAACGGGCTTTGAAGTTTCAGATGCTCAAACAAGACCAAGTTTCACTCTCTTTATGCTGCCTTCAGATCCAAATGTAGAACTCTCAGTTACTTCCCCATCACCATGTCTGCCAGCAAGCTGCTATGCTTCCTGCCATGATGACAATGGACTAAACCTCTGAACTGTAAGCAAGCTCCCAGTTAAATGTTTTCCTTTGTAAGAGTTGCTATGGTCATAGTGTCTCTTCACAGCAATAGAAATGCCAACTAAGACAGTTATCAGCAATGAGTGGATATTTATTCCTATCTCAGCAGGAAGATATCGCCTGGATTTGTCTGAGTACACTCTGTGATGTACAATGGTGACAGACTTGCCTAATGACTCAGTTTTGAGGTGTCCCACCATTGCGCTTTGTTCAACAAGTTTTTACTCATCTGTGGCCAACTTTGTTCCTTTGGCTTTGAGGGTAAGATATGACCAAGCTATGGACACAGTGAGCTATTCAAAATACATGTAATATAAGCACAGCCAGTGTCCAGAGGCGGCATAGAAACAGGAGAGCATCAGCTAGACCTGCAAACACATCCTGCATAGTGCCTCATTCCTGGCACAGTGTGGAGACACCTAGCTATTGACTTGTATTTATTCTCTTCATTCATTGGTTCTTCTGACTTAGCAACAGAACCCTGGACCTTAATATTTCCAGCCCCCTTGGGAGATAGGGGTAGTCTAGAACTTACTGGGTCCAGTGGGTTGTGAAATTATTGAATGACAGTTTTATTTTTTGATTTTGTTTCTAACAAAGAAAACAGATCTCTTTATTGTACTGCAAAAAAGTAGTGGCATGGCACTAACCGAAGAACCAATAGCTTGATTTGATACCCTCCCTCTTCTTTCTCATTGTACTAGAGACTAAACCAATAGCCTTGCACATGCTAAGCAAGCACTCTACCTCTGAGCTATATCCACACCTATGTCTTCACTTTAAACAGCTAGAGGCCAGGCATAGTGTCATATACCTGTAACCCCAGCAGGAAGACAGGAGGATCAGGAATTCAAGCTCTACCTCTACTACCTGGTGACTCTGAAGACTACATTAAATTCACCCACCTATATGTACGTATGTATACTTAGGAAGATGCTAGCTGCCAAGCCTGATATCCTGAGTGCTATTCCCAGGACCCACATGGTAGAGGAGACAAAGGTTGTCCTCTGACCCCCACATATGTATAATGTGTATGGGCACATAAACAAATACAAATAAATAAATTCCCATAATAAAATTTGAAAAACTATTTGGGTCTCTATGTAACAGCTCTGGCTGCCCTGAAATTTGATGTAATTCAGTTGGTAGAATTGCTGCCTAGTACAAATGAAAGCCCACTTTAAATCTCTAGAACCACACAAAATGGAGAAATCCTACCACTGGGGAAGTGGAGGCAGGGAGATCAGAAGTTCAAGGTCATCCTTGACTATATAGTGAGTTGGTGGCCAGTCTCATAAACAAACAAACAGAATGCTATTGGTCACAGACTATGAAGAACCACATCCAGAGATCCCTGTATTGGGATTAGCTATGATGGTTTCTGTATGGCTGCCTCCAGGCAGAAGATGAGTCTGTTTTCAGTAGTAAAGGGGATAATTATTGGGTAGAGGCATTTTTAAAATCATAACTATGGAAGAAGGCAATGTGTGGTTATACAGAAGCCAATGATTAGCTTGTGGTGGGATATATGATTTTTTTATTTGGCTAGTAAACATTTCCATCTCTAGTCTGATAGTCGTAAATCCTATCTTCCTTCCTAGAAGAGCAGAGCTATTTATGACCATGATTGGCCATAGCTAACAATAACCTCCCTGGAGCTTGATTGACTTTAGGGCAAGGCATATGGTCGAGTGGAACAAATCACAAGCCTTCCCTGCTACTGACAGACTGATTCTGGGAATGAGAAGTTCCATTTCTGTTTAATTTGTTAAAATGGGAGTGTGAACTCTGGGCATGTGGGCAGGTCCTACACTGCAGAGAAAGGCCCCTAGGAATGAAGATGGAAGCAGAGATCTGAGGGGAAGTCTGGGGTTATACTTGTCGCACGCCCCCTTTCCTATGACCTACATTTTTCCTTTACCTACACTTTAAGCTAGTAAAACCTTAACTTCTGGTTTATTTTTTTGTTTGTTTTTTTAACAGGTTTTCTCTGTGTATAACAGCTCTGGTTGTCCTGAAACTTGCTTTGTACACCAAACTGGGCTCTAACTCACAGAGATCTGCCTGTCTCTGCCTCTGGAGCACTGGCATTACAAATATGCACCATCACCTCCTGGCTAATTTTTTTTTAATAACTGGGGATCAAACCCAAAACTTCAGGAGAGAGAAGTGACCTACTAGCATGTTTTATATTTATTTTTTAAGACAGAGTCTTATGTACCCCAGATCTTTCAGAAATCATCCTGCCTCAGCATCTCAAAAGATGGGATTATAGATGCGAGTTAACTCTCTCTGTTACACTCACAGACCACACCCCTTTCACTCTGTAGCTCGGGCTGGCCTTGAACTTGTGCTGGTGATCCTGCTTCTGTCTTCCAGACGTTGAGATTTTAGATGTAGTTACCACTGCCTAGATATACTTTTTGATGTTGTTAAATACAGAGTCTCATGCATTTACAAATAACTTGTTGAAAATATTATTTTAGGCTGTGTTACATTTGCTTATGCCCTGGAACATTTGTTTAATGATGTAAAGATGTGTTGCTTTTGTTTAACTCTGTGAAGCTGTGATTCTCTGCCTGTCTAAAAATACCTGATGAGCGAATAAAGAGCTGAACAGCCAACAGCACGGCAGAAGAAAGGATAGGCGGGGCTGGCAGGCACAGTGTAAATAGAAGGAAAGGTCTGGAGAAAGCAAAGGAACAAGAGGACAAGGAGAGGAGGATGTCAGGGGTCAGCCACCCACAGAGTAAAGTAAAAGTAAGATATGTAGAAGTAAGAAAAGGAAAAGGTCCAGAGACAAAAGGTAGACAGGATCATTTAAAGTTAAGAAAAGTTGCCTAGAAACAAGTCAAGCTAAGGCCGGGCATTCATAAGAAAGTATAAGTCTCTCTGTGTGTGATTTGAGACCTGGGTTGTGGGTCCCTCCAAAAGCCGAAAGGAGCCAAACAGTAATAAAAAACAAACAACAACATGCTGGCATCCCAACGTGTGGCTAGAGTAAAAAAAAAAAATCCAACTAGACTAACCTGGAACTTGCTACGTGGCTGAAGATGGCATTGAACACCGTCTATCTGCTTCCACTTTCCCAGTGCCAGGATGGCAGGCATGTTACACTATGCTCAGCTTACATTTTCCCCAGGTAAGGTCTTGTTTTGTATCTCAGGCTGACAATCTTGTTTCAGATGATTTTTTTTTGGGGGGGGGTGTTTGAGACAAGGTTTCTTATCATAACCCTGGCTGTCCCAGAACTCACTTTGTAGACCAGGCTGGCCTCGAACTCATACAGATCCATCTGCTTCTGCCTCCTGAGTGCTAGAACTAAAGGTGTGCACCACAACTGGCAGTTCCAGCCTGGAATTACTTGGTTGAAATTACTGATATGTGTTACCACATCCGATTTTTTCTTTCCAGACTTATTTATAGTATGCATGCTCATGTCTATGTGCACATAAGTACAGGTGCCCTTAAAGGTCAGAAGAGACTGTCAAGTACCCTGGAACTGGCAGTTGTGAGCCACCTAATGTGGGTGCTGGGAATTGAACTTAGGTTCTTTGCAAAAGCAGTAATTGCTCTTAGCCACTGGGCCATCTCTGTCCCCACTAACTTCTGTTTTGATGTTGCAAAAGTCTTGATTAAAAAGTCTGATGCCACTGGGCATGGTAGCACATATATTTAATCCCAGCACTGAGGAGGCAGGCAGATCTCTGAGTATAAGGGCAGCTGGGTCTATATAGCAAGTTCCAAGCCAGGTGAGGATACATAGTGAGTGAAACTCTGTACTTAAAAAAATCTGGTAAAGCTGGGTGGTGGAGGCGCACGCCTTTAATACCAGTACTTGGGAGGCAGACGCAGGCTGATCTCTGTGAGTTCCAGGACAGCCAGAGTGGTAACACAGAAAAACCCTGTCTCGAAAAAACAAACAAACAAACAAAAGCACCCCCCCCCATGTGTTAAGGTGCCCAGTGTAATTCATCTCTTTTAAGGATTTCTACAGTTCAAATAATACTTTGCCAAGAGATGGACCAGGGTAGGAAGGAAATACCCCCACTTCCCTCGAGACAGGGTCTTAATTACACACAGCCCTGACTAGCTTGTAACTTGTTACATAGACCAGGGTGATTTCATACTCAAAGAAATCTACATGCCTCTGCTAATAGCCACCGCTAGGCCCAGTCTCTGGTCTGGTAAACTCTGTCTTGTTTTCCCTCTGTCTTGTGACAAGCTTCTGGTAATTACCTTTTAGCTATTCCCTTTTAGGCTTGGGTCATGTCATTATGGGGGCTGACAAGTCTGAAGTATGCAAGGATGGCCAGCCACACAGTATATAAGTACTGGTTTCTCCACTGCCATAAAGTAAATACTCTAAAAAGGAAAAGGAGAGGCGGAGCCGGACGTAGTTGTGAAAGCCGGTAACCCCAGTACTACGGAGACTGAAGCAGGAGTTCCAAGACATCCAAACAACCGGAACGCGATGTATGAGAAACAAGTGCAAGGCACCCTAGCCTGCGACTTAAAAAAAAAGAAAGAAAAGACTGACGATATTTAAAGGCATCCCTCCCCAGAGATCCAGTAAAACGTTCCCCTTACATTCCATGCTAACTAAAGCGCCCTCAACAGCACATTTTTCTGCTCGGTGATTGAGCGCGTCTGTGGCAGCCCGCTTCTAAAAGCGTGGCGCTGCTCAGAGGATACGCAGTCGTCCCAGGCGCCGCAGAGGGAACCCCTAGGCACCTGCCCTAGGCCCTTCTCGGGCAAGCGGTCGCCGCCCACCGCGGGGAAGGCGGGGCGACCAGTCAGAAAGTAGCGCGAAGTTATCACATCAGTAGCTTACTGCAGCTAGATGAGATCTTTGGGGACGCCAAGAAGGCCAGGCCTACGCGATCAGCCATCACCTTGACAGACGTACCAGGCACCTGCCGGAGAACTGGCCAAAAGCCGCTCGCCAGGCCACGCCCACCGCCTCACAATCCCGCCCCTGGCCGGCAGGGAAACCCACTCGTCACAGTATTTCCGGTTCCAATCTTCCAACCGGCTTCCGTAGCTCCCGTTTGCCAGTCCTCCGCCCCGGCCCCGCCCCTACCGCGTCTTTGACACCGTCACGTGAGGGACGCGCGCGCGGGGCTTGCCGGGAGTGGTGCTGCCGGCGGGTCAGGGTTCGGCCCAACATGGCGGTTCCTGTCGGACAGTGACCAAGGCTTTGCCGTCGGGAGGACCGAGCGGCCGTGGTCGGCGTCCCCACCTGCTGGGTGGGATGCAAAGCTCCGGGGAGCACTGAGAGGAGGCAGCGACGAGCCCGGGCCCCAAAAGCCGGAGCAGCGGCGGCTCCACGCAGTCGGCTGCAGGCTTCGGAGTGGGGCCGCACCCGGCCGGGCAGGCGGCTGCGGCAGGCTCGGCTCCGAGGCGGGGCGGAGGCCGGGCGCCCGGCTGCGGCCATGGCCCAGTGCTTGCAGTCGGTGCAGGAGCTCATCCCCGACTCCTTCGTTCCCTGTGTCGCTGCGCTGTGCAGCGACGAAGCCGAGCGGCTCACCCGCCTCAATCACCTCAGTTTCGCCGAGCTGCTCAAGCCCTTCTCTCGCCTCACTTCCGAAGGTACGTGCTGTTCTTCCTCGTCCATTGGGCTGAAGCCGGGCATGGCCGGGAGAAGGAAGTGGGGAGCAAGTGCAGGACGGAGGGGCGGCCGCCCGGGGCTGCGGCTGGCGAGGGGCGGCGAGCGGCTGTCAAGACCGCGCGCTCGCGGCCGCCTGGCTACGGACGCTTTTTTCCTCGGGACGAGCCAGGTCTTTAAGTCGTAGAGATGAACTTGAGCCCGACACAAGGGAGTCGAGACTGTTGTTAGCAGTCACCCGACAGGATTTGGAACCTACTGGACAGTTCAGGTAGCAAGATGCAGCCTCCAGAACGGAGTTTTTAAGAGTGAAGATCGGTCACGTCCCCTCGTCGAGTGTTAAAGTTCTCTTGTTCATGACATTGGTCTAGCCTTGGAGTTCATCCTGGCGGAACTTCAGTTTGACTGTTTATTTTTCCCTTTTCCACCATTCCAACATATAGCAGTTTGCCCAGTGTCAGGCGAGCAAGCACAAAGTATGGCATGAGTCATAAAGGATGGGGGCTGCGGTGGGCAGAGTGCCGGCCTAGCATGCCGGCGGGAAGCTCTGTCACCTGGGTCCTCGGTACCACCTAGCTGGCGCTCTCCTGGGATCAGCACTCTGAGGCAGAGGCAGGAAGAGAAGAAGTCTAAGTCTTTCCTGGGCTGTGCAGCGAGCGTGTTTGAGGCCAGCAGGGATACCTAAAGAGAAAAAAAGTAAAAATAAAAAAGTTTTAAAAAAGACAAAGGATAAATTGTAGTAACAATGTAGATGTTTCAAGTTATCTAAATTTATGGGGTTAGAACAGTTCACGCATTTTGTCCTTTTCATATTGATGGTTAATCATGAAAAATACATTCATATTTAATAATACTTTTCTTTCTCCATCATGTTTTTCATTTTTGTTAATTTTTAAAATGGGTTTTACTCTAAGCCAAGTTGGTCTGGAACTCACTCTATGTATGTAACTTGTAGGTCTCAAACTCCAGGCAGTCACCCATCTCAACCTCTTGAGTGTTAAGATTACGGGCTTGAGCCACCATAAATGGCTCTTTCTCTAGCTTTTGCTTTTTTTAATTAATGATTAAAGCTCATACTTAGAATTTTACTCAAAGGGCCTAGAGAGATGGCCTAGTGGTTAAGAGCACATATAGCTCTCACAGAGGACCAAAGTTTGATTCCCAGTGGTGGTTCAGAACTTCCTGTATCTCTAGCTCTGTGGGGGAGTCCCACACACACATACACACACATACACACACACACACACACACACACACACACACACAGAGAGAGAGAGAGAGAGAGAGAGAGAGAGAGGGGGAGAGAAGAGAGAGAGAAGAGAAGAGAAGAGAAGAGAAGAGAAGAGAAGAGAGAGAGAGATTGATTCTTTTAAAAGTTAAATATTTTTTAAGTATACCCCCAAGTGTAGTTTAACCGATATATATTTTTTTTTTCTGAGATAGGGTTTCTCTGTGTAGCCCTCACTGTCCTGGAACTTTCTCTGTAAATCAGGCTGCCCTCAAATTCACAGAAATCCGCCTGCCTCTGCCTTTTGAGTACTGGAATTAAAGGTGTGTATCAGCACCACCTGGCTTAACCGATCTTTCAAACAGAACATAGCAAAAAAGCAGGTACAGTTCCTTGGAAATTTAACAGTTGTTTACCATGAAGGGGTCACTTATAAATTTTTGTTTATCAAATAACTGATATTTAGTTACGATGTTTATCCAAAAAAAAAATAGTGCTACACTGTTGGTTAGTGTATCTACATGCCTCAGGCAGTCTTTAGGAGACTTGATGGTAAACTTGCTAAAATACATAAAAAAGTAGCAAATGATGTTTTCTTTTGGTGCTGAAGATTGAATTTGTTTGTACCTCTTGCACTAACCTTTTTTTCTTGCACTAACTCCCACATAGGTATATTCCCAGCCTTGGTGGGATTAGTTCTAGTAGTATAACTTAATTGACCCATGTATTTCCAAAGTTTTGGCAGATTTATTTCAATAAGTATCCAATATAAAAGATGTAAATGGGAGGTTTTGCATTCTTTTTTTGTTTTTGTTTTTTTAAATTCTGTGTTCTTTATGTGAAAATATCCTCTTTTGTGAGTAGGTGCATTTTTCAGGATTCCGTAGGCCTTCTATGATGGCGTTGCCTTCATTGGACAGTGCAGTGATAGAGGTGAACTTCTATCCTCTTGTGTTCTCTTCTCTTGCTGCGTGTGCAGTGAGGCGGTTGATAGAGAGGTGGTAGAAAGACAAAAGCAATCACTGCTTAGTCGGGAGTTGGGGAAGGAATGAGGTAGAATGGTATCTTAGTTCCTCTTTTCCTATGATAAAATACTCTGACAGGAACACCTGTAAAGAGGGAAGGGTTTACTTTCTCTCAGCTGAAGATACTGTCCATCATGGCAGAGAATTGAAGAAAGCAGGAGCCTGAAGCATCTGGTCACACTGCATCCGCACTCAGGATCCAGGAGTGATTGCAGACTAGAGCTAGCTCTCGGTTCCCATTTTATACAGTCCAAGATCCCTTTTAAGGAGATAGTTTCCTTTACAGTCAAGATGGATAACCCTCCAGTGGCATGCCCAGTCTTCCAAGTGATTGTAGAGCCTATCAGGTTTGCAGTTAAGACTTCCATCAAATGGTTAGGTCAGAAGGTATAAATTGTAGTCAGTGGTTAGGGGAGAGTTGTGGGAAAGCTGTCTTCTGGGGTACAAAATGCTGAGGAGATGCCCGGAGAGGAGAAGCTGGAGTTTCAGGAAGGGACCTCTAGATTTCATTTCTAGTGGTACTTTTGAGGCAGTCTTGAGTTCTTGAGCTAGGCCTGTTTGACAGATCATTGAGTTTGTAGTCTATAAGTCTATGAGTTGGTATGAATTTTTAAAAAGTTTAAGCTGGCATGGTACTTGTCTATAATCCTAGTGCTTTGGAGGCTGAGGTAGGAGAATTGCTTGCTTGGTGTCAGCTTCAATTACATAAGGAAACACTCAGAAAAGAAGAAAAAGTTCAAAGATGATTAAAATACAGACTGTAGTGGCAGCATAAAAAATTGGTAGAACATCAAGTTGGGAGGGGACTGGGGGTACATTTGGGAGGGGTTAAGGAGAGGTGGAGGGTGTGAATAAAATATATTCATAAAAATATATACATGTATGTAATTCTCAAAGAGTTAATGGAAAATAGAATATTCAAAAATTTGCCCTGACTTCTGAGAACAACCTTGGCTTAGAATAGTCAAGTATTTCAGGAGACTTATCTTTAAGTTTCAGTAGAAAAACACATAGTTTAAAGATACACTGAAAAAATGGTTGCTAGAAGAAATTTTGAGTACTCTTTTTGTGAAGGACCTTAAAAGTAGCTATTAGGCCTCATGTACATATAAGTTAGATGATAGAGAGCCATTTAGGGTTCCTCACCATGTTTTAAGAATTGAATGCATCTCTGTGAGTTCGAGACCAGCCTGGTCTACAAGAGCTAGTTCCAGGACAGGCTCTAAAGCCACAGAGAAACCCTGTCTCGAAAAACCAAAAAAAAAAAAAAAAAAAAAGAATTGAATGCAATGACTATGCCAATTAAGCACAGTTGAAAGGCTTTGTGTATTTTCTTTTTTTTAATTGATATTTATTGAGCTCTACATTTTTTTTCTGCTCCCTTCCCTGCCTCTCCCCTCTCCCCTTCAATCCTCCCCCAAGGTCCCCATGCTCCCAATTTACTCAGGAGATCTTGTCTTTTTCTACTTTCTACTTCCCATGTAGATTAAATCTATGTAAGTCTCTCTTAGTGTCCTCATTGTTGTCTAAGTTTTCTGGGATTGTGGTTTGTAGGCTGGTTTTCTTTGCTTTATGTTTAAAAAACACCTATGAGTGAGTACGTGTGATAATTGTCTTTCTGTGTCTGGGTTACCTCACTCAAAATAATGTTTTCTAGCTACATCCATTTCCCTGCAAAATTCAAGATGTCATTATTTTTTTTCTGCTGTGTAATACTTCATTGTATAAGGAAATGTACCACATTTTCCTTATCCATTCTTCAATTGAGGGGCATTTAAGTTGTTTCCAGGTTCTGGCTATGACAAAGCTGTTATGAACATAGTTGAGCACATGTCCTTGTGGCACGATTGAGCATCCTTTAGATATATACCTAAAAGTCGTATTATTGGGTCTTGAGGAAGGTTGTTTCTTAATTTTCTGAGAAATTGCCATATTGACTTCCAAAGGGGTTGTACCAGCTCACATTCCCACCAGCAATGCAGAAGTGTTCCCTTTTCCCCACAACTTCTCCAGCATAAGTTGTCATTAGTGATTTTGATCTTGGCCATTCTTACAGGTGTAAGATGGAGTCTCAGAGTTGTTTTGATTTGCATTTCTCCAATGACTAAGGATGTTGAACATTTCAAGTGTCTTTCAGCCATTTTAGATTTCTCTGTTGAGAGTTCTCTGTTTAGGTCTGTGTTGGGATTAATGAGTCCTGGCCTTCAGCTGCTTTTCCCTCCTAGAACCTTCTAATATAAGTTACTAGAAGCTGTGCCTAGTTAGAGGATCAGAGGATGGGATTATATCACCTGTTGACCATTGACTGCAGTGTGTTTAAGTCTACATGGTGTTAATAAAGAGGGGCTTTTTGATACCAGTGATTGAAGGTCTGCGTGTGTCAGTCTGTCTCTGTGTCTGTGTTCTCAACCTCCAGCCCCTTTCCCGAAGCTCCCGAACTGGGGTCTAGTGCATAGAGCGCAGACCGGGGTTGCGGTGCGCGGCAGGTCAGTACTCCATTTTTTTTTTAAATTGGATTATGTGATCTATTGGTGTCCAATTTCTTGAGTTCTTTGTATATTTTGGAGATCAGACCTCTGTCTGATGTGGGGTTATTCCCATTCTGTAGGCTGTCATTTTTGTCGTGTTGACCGTGTCCTTTGCTTTACAGAAGCTTTTCAGTTTCAGGAGGTTCCATTTATTAATTGTTTCTCTTAGTGTCTGTGCTGCTGGGGTTCTGTTTAGGAAGTGGTTCCCTGTGCCAATGAGTTCAAGTGTACTTCCCACTTTCTCTTCTCTAAGGTTCAGCGTGACTGGCTTTATGTTGAGGTCTTTGATCCATTTGGACTTGAGTTTTCTGCACGGTGATAGATATGGGTCTATTTTCATTCTTCTACATGTTGATATCCAGTTATGACAGCACCACTTGTTAGATATGCTTTCTTTTTTCCATTTGAAAATTTTTGCTTCTTTGTCAAAGATCAGGTGTTCAAAGATTTGTGGATTGATATCTGGGTCTTCTATTCGGTTCCATTGGTCCTCCTGCTTATGCCAATACCAGGCTGTTTTCAGTACTGTAGCTCTGTAGTAGAGTTTGAAGTCAGGGATTGTGATGCCTCCAGAAGTTCTTTTATTGTACAGTTGTGTATATTCTTGATGTTTGTTGTTGGTTATCTTTTGTTCTTTTGGGGGACCTGGCCACCCAGCTCCCAAATAAATCAAACAGAGGCTAATTCTTATAATTGCCTGGCCTTAGTTTGATTGCTTTGTTTCTTGCCAGCTTTTCTTAATTTAAATTATCCTGACTACCCTTTGACTCTAGGCTTGCTTTTTTTCCTCTTCTTCTGTATATCTTACTTTCACTCTTACTCCTTGGCTGGCTGGGTGGCTGGCCCCTGAAGTCCTCCTTTTCCTCAGTTCTCATTCTATATACTCCCTTGCCTGTTATCTCTCTCCTGACTCGCTATTGGCCATTTAGCTCTTTATTAGGACCATCAGGTGTTTTAGACAGGCAACGAATCACAGCTTCAAGAGTTAAACATGTGTAGCATAAACAAAAGTACCACACCTTAAAATAATATTCCCCAAGAGATTTGTGCTCCAGATTTAACTTGTATTCACTATTCACACGGTTTGTGATCCTAGTACTTTTTTTCTGTGGTGCTGGAGATTAAGCTGGGACCTTATGACACTGTAAAGAATACTGTAGTCAGCTGTCAGCTAAACAAACTTAACAGCATCTTTGGAGGTTCTGTGTTTTATACTGATGTTAGGGTTTTTTAATCTTTTAATCCTTAGAAGTCCTGTGTGTGTGTGTGTGTGTATATATATATATGTATATATTTTAATCTTTTAATCCTTAGAAGTCCTTTGTGTGTGTGTGTGTGTGCGTGTATATATATATATGTATATATGTATATATACATATATATATATATTATGGCTGTCAGTTTTTGTTTTGTTTTTAAAAAATGGGATTCCTGTATATGAGAATGTGTATATCTGTGTCTATATACATTTTTATGCTTCTTTGGCTCTTTTTCTTGTTTGGTTGTCTTGTCATTTTCAGATTTGTTTATTTTTATTTCTTTTTGTATTTTAATATTCCTTAGCTGCCTATTTGTTTTCTAACTAGAGACAGAAAGGGATAGATCTGAATGGGAAAGGAAGTGGAGAGGAACTGGGAGGAGTATGGGGAGGGGAAACTATAATCAGAATATACTATATGAAAAATGTGTTTTCTTTTTTGGGGGTGACAAAGTGTTGGTTTTTTTCAAGGCAAGATTTCTCTTTAGCTTTGGAGCCCATCCTGGAACTCACTTTGTAGACCAGGCTGGCCTTGAACTCAGCCTCTGTTTCCTGAGTACTGGGGTTAAAGGTGTGTGCCATCATCACATGCCGAAAAAAAATGTATTTTCAATGCAAAAAAAAAAAAAGAGGTATAAAGCAAACAAAACAAAACAAGAGGGCTAGGGATGTGGTTCAGTTACAGAGTGTTTATCTAGTATGCATAAAGCCCCATGTTTGTCTTCACCACCATAAAAGAAAAACACAGAATTTCTGTACTGCTGAGCAGTATCCTCAGTCCCTTAATATTTTTCGGAGATTTGTATTAACCGTTAGTCATGCCTTACTGTTTGTTTAATGGTAGTTCAATAATAATTCTAAGTATTTCAGTGTATCATTTTAGACGTGTTTAAGAAAATTTCACATTAATCTTTAAATTACAGTTTTGGAAGTATTCAACTAGTGTGTTGAAGTGGGTTAAATTTATTTAAGTGGTTAAAAATAGTAGAATGTAATTCTTCTATAAACCTTGAGTAGTTTTCTGCTTGGACTAGGAAAGTTTGGCAGATCAGTTTAGGAAATGTCTTTGAAAGGTAGCTTCTCTAATTTTTAGTTTTCTTTCCATTTACCATCTTTTTCTCTTCCTCTTCTTCCTCATCACCTCCCCACTTCTTTCTAGATGTGGTCTGTTTAGGTCTGGCTGGCTTTGAACTTCTGATGCTCTTGCCTCCACTTCCCAAGTGGAATTATAGGTGTGTACCACTACATTTTCCTTTGTTGTTAGAACCATTATATTCATTTTTAAAATTAAATTTCTTTTGCTTGTAAGCTTTTCTTTTTCTTCTTTTGATATTTAGGGTCCAGAATCTTTATGAGTGACCTGTACCCCAACCTGAAGTATTTCATCCTAGCAATGTTTTCATTACTTTCCTGTTGTTGTGACAAAATACCTGACACAAACAGCTAGGGCATTCTGACTTTAGGATGTAGGAGTACACTGAGCTGCTCATACTACATCTGTGCTGAGAAAGCAGAGGTACATGTTAGGAGCTCAGCTCCCTTCCTTTTTTTATTCATTTCTGGGGCCCTAGTCCATGGGATGGTGCCACCCATATTCAGAGTGGGTTTCCCTCCTTAGTTAATCCAGTCTGTAAACTCCCTCATAGTCAGGCCCAGATGTTTGTCTCCTAGATGATTCTAGATCCTGTCAAGTTGACTATCAATATTGACTACCACACATCTTTCCCTTTTCAACTTGATACCCAAAGATATCGCTTTAAGCATTTTAATCTTTATCTTATGTTTATGACTGCTGGCCTTTAAGTGTGTCTATGCACACATAGGTACATACAGTATCCTAAGAGGTCAGAAGAGGCTGTCTGATTGTGTGGGACTGAAGTTACAAATGGTTGTGGGTCTCCACATAGATGCTGGCAATTGAACTCAGGTTATCTAGAAGAACAGTTAATGCTCTTAACCATTGAGCTATTTCTCCAGCACCCCCCCCCCCATATGCCACTTTTAAGCCATAATCTATCCTTTGTCACTGTAGGCATGTAAAAATACTTCATGATGTAAAATGCAAATTTCACTCAAAATTCAAAAGTCCTTATAGTTTTTAACAGTACAATACTATTCTGAAGTTAAGTGCAAATTTCTTCTGATGATCACTCTGGTGTTGTCTTCACAGTGAGTCCCTATAAAATAAATTACAAAAACAGCAACCAGATAACATATTTCAATCTAGGATGACACAAATACTCCCATTTCTAAAGGGAGGAATGAGGGTATAGCAAGGACAGTTTGTACCAAGGCAAGACTGAAACCCAGTGGGGCAGACATCAATCCTTCAGCTCTTTGCTGGGTATCAGGAACTGTACTCCAGATGGCTTGGGTATCTCCACCCTTCCTGGTTTGCCAACTGCAACACATACAGTTTCTCAAACCGGTTTCACTCCATTCCTGTAGCTTTCCTAAGCAGATATCCCATTGCCCTGGCCTTTTTGTGGCATCCTAGGGTCTCCGAGTGTTGCTGAGGCTTCACCTTCCCAGCTTCACATTGTGGTCTCTTAGGCTCTCTTAGCAGAGAATCAAACCCTGCCACACATTGCTGTGCCTCAGTGGTGCCTTAGAACCGTGACCTGTGCCCTTCACTCTTGCAACTCCCATGCCTGTAAAACTAGTACTATGTGTATGATGCTAAGCGTTACCAGCTTGAGATGGAGTTTAGGCCCCTTGGACTACAGTTGAATTGTTCTCTGTGCCTTCCAAGATTAGTTGTTTTTGAGCAGGGCACCCATTTAGTAGCATTCTGTTTAGATTCCTTTAAGGGAATTTGAATTTTCACAAGATGTACTAAAGTGGAGTCTTGCTCTCTGGGCACTTTTCCTATTGTTTCAATTTAAAACAGGTTTTTCTGGAATTGTGCCAATCTCTTTAATAATTACATCTCTTTTCCCACTAACAAAGCTTGTCTATAACTTATTTTTTATGCTTATGTATTTTATTGTTTGTGTATTATATATTATACTTATATATTTTATTGTATGTATTGTATATGTTGTTTCCTGGCTGCCCAGACCTGAATTAATTATTTGTGTGATTATTATTTGTGTAATTAATACACAAAAACTGTATTAATTACAACACTTTTGGCCAATGGCTCAAGCATATTTCCAGCTAGCTCTCATATCTTTTTTTTAATATTTATTTATTATGTATACAATATTCTGTCTGTGTGTATATCTGCAGGCCAGAAGAGGGCACCAGACCTCATTCCAGATGGTTGTGAGCCACCATGTGGTTGCCGGGAATTGAACTCAGGACCTTTGGAGGAGCAGGCAATGCTCTTAACCACTGAGCCATCTCTCCAGCCCCTAGCTCTCATATCTTAAATTAACCCATTTCTATTCTGCATATTACCACAAGGCTGTGGCTTATTGGGTAAAGTTTTTGGGTCTTTCTCATATATATTTCTGTTCAGATTTCCCACTTGGCTGTACTCTGCTAAGCCAATGGCCAAAACAGCATTATTCATCAACCAATAAAAGCAACACATATACAGAAGGACATTCCATATAATCTCCCCTTTTCTGTCTAATTAAAAAGGAAGGTTTTAACTTTAACATAGTAAAATTACATATACAAAACAGTTATCAATCAAGAATTACAGTATTTCTTTTGAGTCTAAAGTTTCATATCTAATTTATCCTTTATCGTAACTAAGGAAAAACTATAACTCAGCTTTCAAAGACCCTAGAAGGATATAATATTACCTGAGTAAATAGAAAGTGCATTGTAAGCAACTTGCAAAACTCTAGAATTGACAGAGGCATCTTGCTGCCTGAGCAGTTACCCCAAGTTCTTCTGTAATGTTGGGGCATCCATCTTCAACCTACTGGCCCATAATATCCAGCAGACTTTTCCAATGAAGCAGGAAATTTGAAAGACTGTTTTGCCTATATTGGCAGTTTGTTAGTCATTTTCTTCTATGTGTGCAGAATGTCTGGCAGTTTCTTCTGTAAAGCAGGAACCCTGAAGGATCATGATGTCTTTTGGAAAGTTCGGCAGTGACTTTTCTATGAGTCCTGCATGTCCAGTTCATACAGCATACTCTCAAATAGTCCAGGCATGAGCAGTTTCTTGCCCAAATAGCTAGCCTTGTCACATTGAAGGCAAATTCCTTAATGAGTTTCTTCAGTGCCCATCAACCTCTTGAAGTAGATTGGTGCCAGCCAAAGCAGACATGTCTCATTGTCAAGAAAAGTCTAAGTTCTTAAAACCTGTTAAATGCCATATTCTGTAGGTCTTTGAAGTGTTGAAGATTATCTATCTAACTGAAATATATCTCTATATATCTAGAAAACCTAACTAACATAACTAAAAAGTTGGATTATTATAGATGACTATTAACCTGTATTTCTTAATTATACATTGCATTTTTAGATGAGCTAGCTGCACAAATAATACCTTAAACAAGAGTAACACAGTGTAACAAAATTGACCTTAAATTTCTATCACTAGATCAAGATCCACACCAGTGCAAAGTATTCATCACTATATCATATTCCCTCCTTTTTAATTTTTTTTTTTTTTTAGAAATTGACTGTGACCATTAATCACTTGTAACCAGCCCTTTTAAAATGAAAACAAGCATTTATAAACAATCGTTTTGGGAATTTGGGCATTGTTTTCTCCAAACTGCTTTCTGCTGTTTGTTGGGCAAAGTATTTTTAGGGTTCATGGAGACCAGCCACATTAACCTGGAAGGAATTCACAGGTTCTCATCTTCTGTGGAAACAAGCAGAACCTCTTTTCCAAAGTAACATATCCTTAGACTCAAATTTTGAAGGGAGGATACCTTTAAAATATAAATGTTGGTTTAGCGTGGCAGCCCATATAATGAAATGTCTCTTTGTACTTAGCTCATTCACAGTGAAAAAATTTAAAGAAAACACAATAATATACATAATCTAGTCTCTCTGTGTATACCCCATCTTTATCTGGCTTATCTTTCTTTATTACATTCTAATATTCTCTTTACTCCTTTAATTTATGATTGTGCTCTTTCTTCTCTCTCTCTTAAGTCTGTATATATTTATCCAACACTGACCCATTCAGAGGCCTTTTTTTCTGAATCTGTCTTATTGTGTACCTGTAACATTTTCTGACAAGGAGTGCTTTTTTAAAAAAAAAATACTAAGCAGGCATGGCTAGGACCAACTCCGCTGCCCTGCCTGTTGTTGATCCTGACCCATCAAACTAGCCCTCTGTTAGCCATGTTCACTACCCCAGCTCCAGTGATGCAGCAGGTCTATGTGTTTCCATTAAGCAAATTGTAACATGCTGCACATAGATCCCATTTAAGTGCTCCATAACAGTACCAGCAAGAACTCTTAAAGCTGACTCTTAAAGGAGCCGTATAGTTTTTGCTGCTAATGTTGAGTCAGGGAGCCTTCTATTAAAGGAATTGTGCCTTTGCTTGCCTCTAGCAAACAGAGCCCACCTGAGAAGATGTTGCTACCAAGAAGCCATGCATAACTCTGTTCTTTTGTGTCTAGAATTCCTTCCCAAAGCTCACCAATACCAGCTGGACTGGGAAGGAACAAGCATAGGACCAAACTAGTCCCTCTGAATATGGTTGACAGTTGCATGGCTAGGGCTGACAGAGGGGTCACTGGCAATGGCACCAGGATTTATTCCTACTGCTTGTACTGGCTTTTTTGGGAACCTATTCTCTATGGATACCTTGTTCAACCTAGATATAGTAAGGAGGGCCTTGGGTCTTCCCCAAAGCAAGTGCCTTACCCTCTCAGAGGAGTGGATGGAGGTTGGGGTGAGGGTAGTAAGTGGACGGAATGGGAACTTGGATTGGTATGTATAATGGAAAAAGATAGTTTGTTTTCTTTTTTAAAATAATAAGAAAAGTATTCCTTCCCAAGTTCTCTCAGGTTTTATGTGAATGTAGTTGCCCTACATTGGGTGCCATTTTGTAAACAGAGACTGCTCGTTTGTTTCCCAAATAATCACACAAAACTATATTAATTACAAACTGGCCAATGGCTCAAGCATATTACTAACTAACTCTCATAAATTAACCCATTTCTGTTCATCTGTGTATTGCCACAAGGCTGTGGACTACTGGGTA
Organism: Microtus ochrogaster; assembly: GCF_000317375.1. NCBI lineage: Eukaryota > Metazoa > Chordata > Mammalia > Rodentia > Cricetidae > Microtus > Microtus ochrogaster. The sequence continues at coordinate 11,542,670 of NC_022020.1, read as the reverse complement.
AAGTCCTGGGTGTCTTTCTCCTTCGGCAGCTACATGGTGTCTCTTTGACTCCCCCTACTCTCACTCTATGTATCTCTGTTTGAATTTTCCACTTGGTTGTACTCTGCTAAGCCATTGGCTGAAACAGCTTTATTCATCAACCAATAAAAGCAACACATATACAGAAGGACATCCCACATCAGTGTGTATGTGTGTAGGTGCTCATGTAGAGGTAAGAGGAACTTGTGGAAGAAGTTGGTTCTCTCCTTCCAACATGAAGAATCCAGTGATTAAACTCCAGTCTGTGGCTTAGCAGCAAATGCCTTTACCTGCCCAATCATCTTGTGGACCCCTTGTCTTCAGCTTTAAACTCCCTTCTCCCACAAATGGCATGTTTCCTTTCTGTTTTGCACCACTTGTTCTCTCTCACTATAGACCTGGGTAAAAGCAGCAATCAAGACACAACCTGGATGCTATCCAGCTTGGTATTTTCCCAGCCAACCAAATTAGTTCATTACGTTTGAATTCAGCCCCACCGAAGTTCTCAGAACATAGGTAGAGGCAGCCAGACTCTGTCAGAATATAACATGAATGAATGGCTTTTATCCTGTTCCCCTTTGAAGACCCATAAGCAAGGCCTCCACTGCTACTGTTTTTCTTGGCAGTCTGATTTTAAAAATTCCTACCAGAATGGTCTGTTAAACTCTTCTTACAACATTCTTGGGCTTTTTTTGTTTTGTTTTGGTTTTTCGAGACAGGGTATTTCTGTGTAATAATCTTAGCTGTCCTGGAACTAGCTCTGTAGACTAGGCTGGCCTTGAACTCACAGAAATCTGTCTGTCTGCTTCTGAGTGCTGGGATTAAAGGCATGCGCCATTACCCCCTCAGAGTTCTAGGCCCTTTGCCATTCTTATCAATGCATCTCAGAAGCCTAAGGATCACATGGTCAGGTGTTTCACTACAGCAGCTCCACTTCTGCCATCAATTCTGTATTAGTTACTCTTTTCAATGCAATGACAAAATACCTGAGAAAAATATCATAAAGGAGGGAAAGTTTGTTTTTGACTGACTTTAGAGGGATTAGTTCATATTGGAAGACATGAAAGCAGGAACAGGAAGGAGGCTGTCTGGTCACTTCATATCCATAGTCACCAGAGAGATAAAGGAATGGAGGTGGTCAGCTCACTTCTTCACTTTCTCTTTTTTATTCAGCTTAGGTTCTGAGCCCATGGTGTGATGCAGTCCATATTCAGGGTGGGTCTTCTCACATTCCTTAATCCAGACTCTCCAATCGAGAACCAGGCATCCTCAGGTTTGTCTTCTGGTGACTCTGGATCCTGTCAAGTTGACAGTATTAACCATCACAACTACTCCTATGTTGATGTAACTAGGTCATTAATCTCTAAGGTGTTTCTAGTTTGAACCCGGGACCTGGAGCATGCTAGGAAAGCATACTATCGCACTGTTCCCAGCCCTACACTTTTTGCTGCTTATAGTATTTGTCAATTATGGAATAACCTTAAGGAAAATACTTGCAAAATATGTTTCTAAAGGTTTCAAAGGTATATCATAGTACTTGCAGTTCTCTTTTCCTTTGTTTTTCTCTTTCCCTTCTTTTTTTGTGTCATAATTATACAGTTTGGAAGTTTTAATTACTAAGGGAGGTCTGTGTATTTTTAAATGAGAAAACAATCACAGATAAATGTGTAGAATACAACAACTATTCATCTCCTATTCAGCTACAAAATCCCAACCTTATTTTTTTAAATATTTTGTGTGTACGTGTGCATGTGTATGTCCACAGTGTGTGTGTACGTGTGCATGTGTGTGTCCATAGTGTGTGGGTGTATGTGTGTGTACGCGTGCGTGTGCACACAGGACAGAATAAAACCTTCAGTGTCTGTCCTTGCCTTCCACCTTGTTTGAACAAGGGTCTCCTTGTTTGCCCCTGCATGTGCTATGCTAGCTGACCTGTGAGTATCCCAGGATCCTCTTGTTTCCACCACCCATGTCTTTGTGGGAGTTCTGGGATTATAGACACATGGACTTGTGTGTCTGGTTTTATGTGGGTTCTGGAGATCCAAACTGCATTCCTCAGCCCTGTGCTTGATTTTTTTTTCTTTCTCTTTAAAATTATTGTAAGTTAGATTGGAATATTCTTTCTTTCTCTTGGTTTTGTTTAATCTTTACACAGTCAGATCAGCTACTGTGTATACGTTTTGCACATATACTTTAAATTATTTTTTCATCATTGTGTATGTGTTTATGATGTGTGTGAGTGTGAGTATGAGCATGCCATAGTGTATGCCAGGACAACTTCAGTACTTGGATCTCTCTTCCCGTCTGGGACTTTGGAGATTCAGTTCAGGTCATCAGATCTTTACTAACTGAGTTGCCTAGTATCCCACATAGGTTATTCAGAATACACATGCTAATATTCATTACACATGTTATTTTAATATTTTATTTTATTACTGTTATCTATTTTTGTTGAGGCAATGCCGCTGCCCCATTTTGTAATCTATACTGGCTTTAAGCTTATAGCAAGGCATTCCTTTGGCCTGAGTTGCATGAGTAATTGAATTACAGTTATGAGCCATAATCCCTGCAAAATACTTTAATATCTTATAGTTCTTTTTTTCCTACTTCTGAAATGTGTACCTCACTGTGTGACCTTGGCTTGCTTGGAACATGGTTTGAAGGCCAAGCTGCCTTGGAACTCAAAATAATCCTTGTGTTTATATCTCCCAAATTACTGGGATTGTGGATATATTTTCTGCATATGGATGAGCTTTATGTTTTTAATTTAAAATTTTAGAAGTGTCAGAGGGAACCCAGGAAATTTAGGAAATGTAGTTTGTAACTGATTAAATTATAAATAAGCCTAGACATACAAATGCTTATTGGGAGCCAGGCATGATGGCACATACCTGTAATCCCAGCATGCTGAGACGGGGGAATCACTGTATGTTCAAGGCCACCCATGAATCATACAAAGATCCTGCCTCCAAAAGCCAGAAAGTGACTGGGCACTTTATGGGTGGTGGTTTTGGACAACTCTAAATGTAGGGGAAACAGGACCTATAAGGAAATTGTGACCTGTAGCATTGTGTGAGAGGAAGGAATATTTTTCCCCTTTGAGACAGAGTCTCATGTAGCCCGGGCTGGCCTTGAACTCCTGATCCTCCTGTTTCTACTTTACAGGTGATGGAATTATGTGCCACTATGACTGGCTAAGAGGAAGGGAGTTTATGATTAATAGGTTAGGTATTTCTTTTGGTTTGTAAGGAAAAATGTAAACCAGTCGTATTCTGGGAGAATATTCTTTTAATTCTTAGCTTCTGATTTGAGATTCTTTTATGTTTGAAAACCATTAACCCAATTTTGATTTATTATACATTATACCAAGTTAATTTAAATTTTTTTCTCTTTTTTTTAAAAGTTCACATGAGAGATCCCAATAATCAACTGCATATAATTAAAAATTTGAAGATAGCAGTAAGCAACATAGTCACACAGCCACCTCAGCCGGGAGCCATCGGGAAACTTTTGAATGATGTCGTTTCTGGAAGTCAACCTGCAGAAGGATCAGTCGCTAATGTGATTACAGCAGGGGATTATGATCTTAACATTAGTGGTATGTAACAAGTGTTGTTATTATTTTTTTTAACTAAAATTTTTTGTTAGAAAAATAATTCTCAGTGTTGGACACCTTTCATTCAGTTCTTTAGGGCTACAGGGTGCTAGAGCTGGGCCTATAGAGTGCTGAAAGACAAGCCCAGGAACTTACTTGATTCTAACACCCGTAGTAAATAACGTAGGGTAATCAGTGTTTCGTGCTGAAACTAATACTAGATGACAGGGTTTTTATTTATGATTTGATAGTTATTAAATGAAAGGCATGTTATTAATCTTGCTTGGTGTTAAGTGGAAATGTTTATAAAATAGATTCTTATAAGTGCTTATACTGGTTTAGGTAGTAAATGTTTTCGTGATAAGACTGATAAGGAAAATAATACATTAATATGCACATTAATATGACTGAAACTTTGATGTGATTCTTTTCCAGTATCTGAAAGTCTTTACTTATTAAAAATACATCAGGTGAACTCTTAAAAGGAAAACATTAAAAGTATGTTCATCTAATTACAATCTCTCATCTGCTTAAAAACAGCAGCTTCTTTGTTTTGGGTTTGTTTAATTTTCTCTGCCATTTGTATGCTTCCTGATTGTATAGCTAAAGATCTTCCTGTGCCAGTGAGATGGCTCAGCTGGTGTAGTGTTTGCCACGCAAGCCTGGTGACTGGAGTTTGAGGCCTAGAACTCATGGGAATGTGGACTCGACTTTACAGGATTGTTCTCTGACATAGGTGCTGTGGCACTTTCGCACACCATACATTAATGGCAATAGTACGGTAGTGGAAGTAAACCAGATCTTGTTGCCATATACAGAGAACTTAATCACAGGTTCTAAGTCACCATTATTAATTATTAATAATTATATAATCTATTAATCTATTAATAATAAATTATTAATCTATAAGTATGTATGCTTAGAAATATGTGTAGAATTACTATCTTTTAGTCTGCCATATCTTTCTTTACCACTAATTTTAATTTCAGCAACATAGATCACTCTGATAATTTCATTTTATCTTTTTTATTTTATAGTATTAGGATTTGACCGAGGCCTTAAACATGTTAGTCAATCACTAGTAAGCTATACCAGCCAAAAGAATTTGAATTTTTAGATACAGGATTAATCAGTTCCTGGAATAATATATTTTAATGTGAGGAAAAATTTTGCATATTTTCCTCAGAAATGGTAGAATTTAAGATTTGTTTTCCTGTCATCACTGTTGAAGTATGAAAGGCAATAAGTCAGATTAGTATCTTACTCTTTATAGGACAAGCCCTGAGTTAATGGAGTCGGCTGCTGAGTATGAAACTCTCTGAAAACGTAAACTTGACTAGACTTCTTCCTGGTTCTTGTTCTTCCATCCTTCGATGGTCTTCTCCACTCCCTCCTGTTTGTCCTTTGTTGTTGTTGTTGTTGTTGTTGTGGGTTTCTTTTTGTTTTTTGAGACATACTCTCACTGTGTAGCTCTAGATGGCCTGGAACAGAGATTCACTTGCCTTAGCCTTCAGAATGCTGGGATTAAAGGCATGTGCCACCATGCATGATACTCTGTTTGGACTCCTTAATGGTAGGGTTTTTTCGTTGTTTTTTTTTTTATTTTTAATTATTAACAGTAATCATATTCCATTCTGATTTATAACATGTTATAGAAATAATAATTGTAGTAACATGGCCTATCTGCCATGCTAAAGTGCTAAGAGGATATAGAGAGGAATTGCCTATCACTTATGAAAAATAGTTTTGTGGGGTTGTTTTTGTTTTGTTTTTCTTTTTTTGTTTTAAGACAGGGTCTTGCTAAGTGTGTTAGTTGCTTCTCTATTGCTGTGACAAACAGCATGACCAAGGCAACTTATAAAAGAAGAAAGCATTTATTTAGGGGCTTGCTTATAGTTTTAGGGTTGAGTTCCTGACCATCTTGTTGGGGAGCATGCAGGCATGACACTGGAGCAGTAGCCAGAGTGCTGTATCTTGATGCAACAGCCGAAAGGTAGAGAGATAACTAACTGAACTGATGTGGGCTTTTGAATCCTCAAATTCCCCTCCCCAAACTTCCTTCCCAAACAATTCTACTAGCTAGGGACTCAGCATTCAAACGTGTGAACCTGTGGGGACTATTCTCATTCAAACCACCACATTAGTTTTCCTAGGCTGATAGGCGGACAGGTTGACTGGCAGTCCACTATATAGCTCAAGCCGGCCTCCAGCTGTTGTCCTTCCTTCCTCCTCTGTCTCTCCCTGGCTTTCTGGGGTTATAGGCATTGTTTTAATTAGGGTTTCTATTGCTGTGAAGAGACACCATGACCATGGAAATTTTAGAAAGGAAAACATTTAATTGGGGCTGGCTTATAGTTCAGAGGTTTAGACCATTATTTCCATGGTGGGAAACATTGTGGGATGCAGGCAGACATGGTGCGGGAGAGGTTCTACATCTGCATTAGCAGGCAGCAGGAAGAGACTGAGACATATTAGGCCTGGCTTGAGCTTCTGAAACCTCGAAGCTGCTCCCAGTGATACATTTCCTCCAACAATGCCACACCTACTCCAAAAAAGGCCACCTCTCAATAGTGCCAGTCCCTTCGAGCCTATGGGGCCATTTTCCTTCAAACTACCACATGCATGTACTACTATGTCCAGCAAAGCATCTATTTTTGTACTGAAAGTATTTTTCTGACCTCCAAGGTCCCTCTTCCTTTTTTTTTTTTTTTAAAAAATGTAACAGTGATATTTGCATGTAGATAGATTGCTTAGAAAACATGGAAAGGATATCAATTCTGTTCTTTGTCCTGCCAGCTTCTTTACTGTTTTTTTATGGTTTGTATTTTCTCAGAATGTTTTAGACTTATGTGTGTGTGTTGCTCGCATGTTTATGTGTATCATGTGTATGTTTGGTGCCCGAGGAGGTAAAAGAAGGGCATCCATCTTCTGGAACTGGGGTTACTGACAGTTGTGAAATATCATGTGGGTGCTGGAAACTGAACCCAAGTCCTCTGCAAGAACAAGTGCTCTTAATTGCTGAGTCATCCATCCAACTCTACTAAATTTCTTTTATTACATTTATATGTATCTGTATAGAACACATGTGTGGAGGTCAGAGAGGATAACTTGTGGAAGATGCTTCTCTCTTACTACCATGTGGGTCCTAGAAATAGAACTCAGATTGTCAGGTGTGACAGCTATCACACTAGCCTGATGTTATATTTTCTAAGTCATTATTTTCTTGTCTGTTTTTGTCCGTTCTTCCTTTCTTTCATGAATGACAGTGTCTTACTCTGTAGTCCTGCTTGGCCTGGAACTTGCTTATGTAGACCAGGCTGACTTTGAACTGACAGAGATCCACCTGTCAGTTTGATTCCGAGTGCTGGAATTAAAGGTGTGAGATATCGCACCTAGCATCTTTATATTGGTATCCATATATCTTAATCAGTTTTAAATAGAACATTCATTGGCCAACGATAACAAAACAGAAGTTGAAAAATGTGCATCTACTCCATCCTGAACTCCTTACTCCAGAGCACTTTCCACAGTTGTCATCCTAGAGATTTCCTTCTTTTTCTCTCTTTATTTTGCGTTATTAATATTATCCTTATTTTCTGAATGTCTGTGTATATGATGTGTGCACCATGGTGCCTGTGTGATCAGAGGACATTGTGAGGTTCTTTGTAGGTTCTGTGGATCATACTCATTTTCAGGCTTACGTCAGGTAGCAAGGGCATTTATCTACTGAAGCAGCTAGTCAGTGTTTCTTTTTCTTTTTTTAAAAGATTTATTTATTTATTACATATACAATGTTCTGCTTTCATGTATACTTGCAGGCCAGAAGAGGGCACCAGATCTCATTACAGATGGTTGTGAGCCACCATGTGGTTGCTGGGAATTGAACTCAAGACTTCTGGAAGAGCAGCCAGTGCTCTTAACCTCTGAGCCATCTCTCCAGCCCGTTTTTCTTTCTTTATAGTCTTTCATTCAAATCTCGCCCCCCGCTTTCTGTGTGTGTGTGTGTGTGTGTGTGTGTGTGTGTGTGTGTGTGTGCGTGTGTATGTGTGTGTGTGTGCGCGCTCGTGTGTGTGCGCGCAAGTAGACAGATTCTTACTCTGTTATATAGTTTGCACTAGCACTCACTGGCCCTAGCTAATTTCCCACTCAGGGCTGGATTCTCTTGTTTCAGCTCCTGAGTGTTAGGATTATAGCAAGTAATTGATCTTGATTCATCGTTACCTGTTTTGATGTATTTCTTTGATTTGCAGAGGAGCCTTCCCTAGTAGTTTTCTGAGAAGGGTGTATAGAAGATAATACTTTTAAAATATATTTTTTAAGTACTTAAAGAATTCTTAGAATACTTTTATTTTTTGTATGGGTGTTTTGTGTGTATGTATGTCTGTGCACCACATGTGTACAGTGCCTGTGGAGGCAGAAGAGGTCATTGAATCCTCTGGGACTAGAGTTACAGATAGTTGTGAGCTACCATGTGGATGCTGAGAACAGAAAAACCTGGGTCCTCTGGAAAAGAAGCTAATTCTCTTAACCATGGCGTTATCTTTCCGGCCCCTTAAGATAAAATTTTTGAGAAGTTAATGAAAATGTATTTTATGGTTGACTTATAGTAGTTTACCTGTACCAGTTAGAAATGTTTTCCTTCAGATTTGATACTTCTAGCTTTTTAGTGTTGTTCTTAAGAACCGTACTTATTCTCAGTTTTGATTAGAAGAGGCTCTTTGCTGTGCTGTTGGTGATGTACATTGGGCCATTTAGGGGAGTGAGGAACTATAACCATCTGGTCATGCACGGTCTTTAGTCCTGAGAATATTCTTTAATTATTTATTTCTCCATTTGTTTTTTCCCTGGAGCTATTCTTAGTTGGCTGTAGAATTTAAATTGATATTCAGTATTCTGATCATTCTTATGAATATTGTAGATTTTACTTTATATTGACTCCTTTATTGACATTTTAATGTTTGCTATCTTTTTTTAAAAAGGCATTTCTTTGAGACCGGGTGTGATGGCCCATGCTCTTAATCACAGCAGATGATTAAGGATCTCTGAGTTTGAGTTTGAAGCATACCCTGGTTTACATAGTGAGTTCCAGAACAGCCAGG
>NC_022020.1:11512690-11533838 GCF_000317375.1 Microtus ochrogaster | reverse complement strand
CTTTCTCTTTCTCTCTCTCATTTTAACTCAGGATATTGATAGATTAATTTTAATTAATTATTAATGGCTTTTTAGTTTTCAATTTTCTTTTATTCTGCACCTTTTCTCTCATTCATATTCTTTTTCTGTTTGGTCCTTTTCATGTTGAAAAGTTCCTCACATCTGTTCAAAGCTTGCTTCCTCTTTCACATTGAGGTGTTAAGATGTTTACTGGATACAGTGAAAACTCATTAGTCAGTTCTTCATTTTGTGGTGAGACTTTGTAGACTTAGAATTATTGGTTGTCAGTTTTTATTATTTGTAATTGTTTTCTTTGGGGACATTTAGTTTCTTTAGAGATGAAATTTTTAAATTGCTACTTGTTTACTATAGAGCAGATTTAATTTTAAGTATCTTGTTAAAGTGGCTTTCTCTAGATTATTTTCGGAATAGTGTAGTTATTTGACTGTGAAACTTATCTAATTACATTACTTGTGTTCTCAGAGACCTTCCTGCATTTCTCTTTAGAGGGTGTGTGTCCTTTGCTTATAAAAGCAGGCAGAGATACTACTGTAGCTGAATTGTTCAGACAAATTTTAGAAAAACCCAACTATTAGTATAATATAAACCAAAAGAAAATGATTTCTTCGGCTTCTTCCCTATTACTTCAAAATTTACTCCTTTCAGTTTATTTATCTGGCTGCTGGGACTGAACCACAGGCCTTGCTAAGTATAAGCACACTACCACTGATCCTCATTTTATCTCTGAAAGATTGGAATGAGATACAGTGAAGTATGGAATTAATTAGAATGAGATTTCATCATGACAGATTGATGCCCTGGGGATTATTTTAAAAGTAAATTTATCCATTCCAATCATTGTTAGTTATATGCCCAGAACTTAGGTTTTCTGTTAGAGTGAGTTGGCATACTTTTCACTCATTCTGTTTAAGCTATAACTGTTGTGTTTTCCTCATAAGCCTGGCTTAACAGTGCCATATTTTCTTCATCAGATCGGTCAATTAAAGCTAGTGTTCCTTGGTACAGTAATTGGAAAGACACTTTCATGGAATTAAAAGAATCCTCGTTATATACAGGTATTTCTTGTGATGGGTCTCTTTTTCCAGATTGTTCTCGTGGTACTCCTTATCTGACCTATTTTCCACCACTTTTTCGTATTTGTGCCAGTTAATGCATCTCTAATTTTCCTTTGATGTGAAGGTGGTCTTAGGGTTCTCTTAAACTTTTACTTGTTCATCATCTATTATCTATTTCTTAAATCCATACATTGCTCTGGAATAGTCTAGTTTGAACTGCATGTTATTTTGATAAAAATGAAAAACATGCTGGCAAAGTGCATTGTATAGAGAGATGCTAGTTTCAACCCTCCTTTGAAGTTAAGGATGGCTGTGAACTCCTCATCTCTTGCATCCACCCAAGTGTTTGCTTGGCTTTATGAAGGAAACATTCACAGGGTATCATGACTGCTGTTTCTCTTGTCAATAAAAACAAGGATTAGGAGCAAAATAGTTTTCATCCCAAGCTATATAGAAACATTTTTATGGTGAAAGAATTGTCATTAGGTGTTAGTCTTGTGTTAAACACAAAAATTAAAAAGTACCATTTCTCTCCATTTCCTACAAAAAGCATAATTTGAAATATATAGCAAAAATAGTTTATTGGAAGTTAACAAAGTTAAAGACAGACAAAGGAATCACATTTCACAGCCCCTCAGAAAAACATGTAGCTGAGAGGAGAATTTACTTGTTCACCTGAACGTGACCTGTCTGAAGGATGGAAACCCATTTCTGTTTTGCTTCATGCACCTGTACTTAATGTCTAGTGTCTATTTCCAGTGTGTATAAGTATGTATCTTGCCCTTTTCTTTTTATTTAATTTAATTAAAAATTATGTATAATTTTAACATAGTAATAACTATGTTTATTAAGTTCTGAGGTCAAATTATGAAACACAATTGGGAGTGTAGCTCACTGATAGAGTGCTTATCTATCATGTATGACAGTCTAAGTTGAATCCTTAACGCCAGAAAAGCTGTGTGTGGAGGCATACACCTGCAGGTCCAGCACTTGGGAGGTTGAAACGAAGACCAGAAGTGTCAATTAGTTTCATTTCTGTTGCTCTGGTTAAGAGAAAGGATTTATTCTGAGGGAAGAAATGGCCTCAAAGCCAACCAGTCACATTATTTTGGCAATACCGAAGTAGAATGAGAATAAGAAATAGGGCCAGCCTAGAACACCTGAAAGCCCATCTCTAGTGAAGTATTTCCTCCAGAAAGGAAATACTTACACCATCTAAAGGTTCTATAACTTTCCCAAACAGTGCCTCCAGCTGGGACCAAATATTCAAATACATGAGCCTATGGAGGCATTTTATATTCAAATCACAAGGACTTTAAGGTCACCCTTAGCTGCACAGAGAGTTCAAGACAGCCTGGGCTATATGAGACCCCTGTCTCAGACACAGAATCAAAACTTGTAGTTGAGAAGTTGAGTTAGCCTCCATATATATATACATATATATATATATATATATATCCCCTCCCCCCTCCCCTCTTCTTATCCTCTATCCCTTTCTCCCATTCTCTTTTCTTCATTCCTAGAGATAATTAGTTGTATTAGGCTTTTTTCTTGTGATTGTGCTTGGGATTCAGCTGAGGACCTCATGCATGCTAACAAGTGTCCTACCACAGAGCTATATCCACAGCCCACATGTGTTAGATTTATCTTTTTGTTATTTGTCTTTGAAAATATAAACATATGTGTAACTTTTCATGTATTTTTTCCCTTTCTTACATAAAAATGCAGACTTTTGGTTGCTACTTTGTTTTGTCTGTTTGCTTGTTTATTTATTTTGAGACACAATCTTGTGCTATAGTCTTGGTTGGCATTGAACTCATAGCTCTTGCTACCTCAGACTTACAAGTATGAGCCTCTCTGTTTAGCTTTGGCTGTTAGAGATTTTACTTCACAGCCATATGGAGTTTCCTCTTTTAGTTACATATATACCATTTAATGGATGAATCACACATAGCTTATGTAGCATATCATTTAATGAATGGATCATAGTTTAGTCCTGATGATATAAGGGTCTTCTAGCCTTTTTTTTTGTCTTAATTTTTTTCCCCTTTGTTATAGAGTCATACCCCAGGATGGCCTCAAACTCCTGATCTTCCTGCTGTTACCTTGTAGCTGCCAGGAGTGCAGGTATTTGACATCACATTCAGGTTAATACAGATGATATAGTATGGCCTGGCTCATAGAAGATCTACTACCAAACAGAAACTTGCTCATATGAATACAGTTTTTTCTTTTGTTGCTGTTTATTTTGTTAATTTTTTAACATTAGTAAGGCAATAAAGGTAAAATAATCAAAATTGGTGTATATATATTCATTTCTGTGAAGTGAGCCATTTTCAATGAGATATTTTACTTAATGACAATTTTTGGTATCTCTTTTCTTGATATTGATAATAAATCAATGAATTTTTTAGCTGGAGATTATTTTTTAACTGATTTGGAGGGAAGAATATGTTCTAGTTGGTGAGAAAATTAGTTTCCTATTTTGACAAATATATATAGTTGTGTCATTCATTCTCCATTTCCATGAAGATTATAATATTGTTGGGAATTGTCCTCCTAACCATATTGCAAATGTGAACTGGTTTTTTTTTTCTTTTTTTTTTTAAATTCTAAGACAGAGTTTCTCTTTGTAGCTCTGGCTGTTCTGAAACTCTCTTGTGTTGACCAGGCTTGTCTCAAACTCAGAAATCTGCCTGCCTCTGCCTCTACCTCTGCCTCTGCTTCCTGAGTACTGGGATTAAAGGTGTGCACCACCACTGCCTGCTACACAGGAGCATTTCTTGTAGGACATTTGTTGTATTTTTTGTTTTGTTTTGTTTATTTTTGAGACAGGTCTCTCTTTGTAAGTCTTGTTTGTCCTGGATTCTGGTAATCAAAGGCCAGGTAGGGTGACATAGTTAGAACATATCTCAAAACAAAACAAAACAAACAAACAAATAACAAAAAGCTTATTTGGCGCCAGATGAGATATGGTATTTGGTCAGCACATATTTTTTTTTTCCTTTTCCTTTCTAGTCATTTATGCCTGGTCCTCCAGCTTCTACCTTGCAGGTGCTAGGATTACAGGCATATGCCATTATGCCTGTCTAACCAGCTCTATCTAGCATTCTTCTCTCTCTCTCTCTCTTTCATGCAACTGTCAGACTGGTGTCAGATTTGTAATTCTCCTGCCTCAGTCTCTTGAGTGCTGTGATTAAAGGCTTAAACTACCTTGACCAATTAAGCTTAGTATGTTCAGATTTTTTTAAAAGATGTAATGTGAATCGCTAAAGAGTTGACTTGATCATAAAATAATTATCCTTTGAAATTCTCTTTAGAAAGGCTTTGTTGGGTCAGTGAGATGACTCAGTGAGTAAAGGTGTTTGTTGCTGAACGTGTGACAACCTGAGTTCAGTCCCAGAACCCATGGTGTAAACAGAACCAAACTGAAAGTTGTCCTCTGACCTCCACATACATACAAACACATGCACACAGTCATAAAATATGTAAAATTTTAAAAGGCTTTGTTATAGTCATACTCAAGTCGTCAAGCTATAGAATTTGTCAGTCACACCCATCTTGACAGTTTGAGCCAGGTGATTCTCTGCGTGTCTGGAGCTGTTTTGCTCTGTGCACTGTAAGATGTCTTTGGTTTTCTGACCTCTTTCCGTAAGCACCAGTAGTTATGTCTCCTCTGTTGTGACAACCACAACTATCTTCCCATACTGTCCAGTTTCTTCTGAGGGGTAAGATCATCTTGGTGGAGAGTAAATGATGTACAACAGGATCGCTTAGAGTAGGGTCTGCTTATGACTGTGAGCTAACTGGTGTGGGGACCTAGAACTTAGTTCTAGTCACTGTGAGCTGGGAGTGACACCTTCATTCTGTTGACCTGAGTACCATATATAAATGGATTTGCATGAATAGCTTAAAATATACATGCTGCATATGTTATATATTTCTTTTTATGTGAATGACTTGATGTATTTATATAAAATGCTGCATCTGCAAATAAATTGTGCTGTTTGCTTTTATATCATATGTCTTAAAGAACAGGTAAAAGTACTTGTTTATTACTAGAAATTATTATCTTTATTTTTATAAACTGATTCTACTGAATTCTAACCATTTTGCATCTTGTTAATTTTAGCTACTACTCCATGGTTTGAGTCTTACAGAGAGACATTTCTGCAGTCCATGCCAGCATCAGATCATGAGTTTCTGAACCACTATTTAGCATGTATCCTTTAAGTCATCTGTAAGCCTGGAATTTGTTAATTGTAAAAACAAAGACAAAATACTTGATAAGTTATAGAGTATGGAGAAATTATTTTTTATTGGTAATGATACCACATTCAAAATTATTTTCTGATCTGGGTAGTTGAGATACATGTATGAATGTAGTGTGCATGGTGCATTGGTGTATGCTTATCTGAGTGTGCAAGTGTGTATGCTTGTATACATGGAAGCCAGAGGAAGAGTCTCCCTTAGATGCTCAGGCTGGCCTTGGACTCACAGTTCTAATTTGGAACTTTAGCCTCAACCCTCCTGAGTAGCTGGTATTACAGTCTGTGATATGAGGCCTGGCCAGATAATTTCTCCTAAAATTTATATTAATAAGGCAGTGTTTATCAGTGAGCGATGTTATAATTTCCCTGACAGTATGATTACAAGGTATGTTGGTGGCGTCATCTGGTGAAGCTGAACCTATGGAGCAGTTTTCAAAGTTGTCACAAGAACAGCATCGTATTCAGCACAACAGTGATTATTCCTACCCTAAGTGGTTTATCCCAAATACACTTAAATATTATGTGCTTTTGCATGATGTAACTTCAGGAGATGAACAGAGGTAAGCATTGCTTTTTAAATTTTAATTATTTTATCTTTTAAGTTGGATCACTTGTTTTTTTGGTTTGTGTGTCTGTGTACATGTATGCATACGCACATGTGTTATGGCATCCATGTGGAGGTCAGATGTCATCTTTTAGGGGTTGGTTTTCTTCTTCCACCACAGGGACCTGGGGATTGAATTTAGGTTGTAGGTGGCAAGTGCTTTTTTTTTTTTTTAAGATTAATTTGTTATGTTTAGTCTTCTGCCTGCATGTATGCTTACATGCTAGAAGAGGGCACCAGATCTCATAATAGATGGTTGTGCAGCACCAATTGATTGCTGGGAATTGAACTCAGGACTTGGGAAGAACAACTAATACTCTTAACCTCTGAGGCATCTCTCCAGCCCTAGCAAGTTGCTGAATTATCTTGCTGGTCTTTAATGAAGTCTTGGAATATAAGCATAAAAATAATTTTGTTTATGACTTTGGAGTTTATTTTGCCTTTTGTTTCGAGGTATGGATCAAATTAATCTTGTATGCTATGTTTGGTATCTCATTGCCATTTGGGACCTATAATTTACAACCTTGTTTTGAACATAAGTGATCACTGATTAATTGGATAGGTGAGATTGAGCGTAAAGTCTAGTTCACCATTTTCTTCTTAAGTTGTCACATTTCATTTTCTCTACCAACAGCTCACATGTTTAGTAATTTTCTTTCTTTGTTTTCCTTCCTCCTTTCCTTTTTCTTTTCTTTTTTTAAAGTATATTTCATGTAGCTTAAGCTGGCCTCAAACTTGGTATGTAGCTAAAGATGACATACATGTTTTTCAAAATTTAAATTTTTGTTTATTTTCTTATGTTTTAGTCTGAGAAGTAGCTCAAGGCTCAGCTTCTTTAAGTTCTGTAAGAACGAAGGGTGGTCTGTATAGTGAGGGCTTCATCTGCTTTGCTATAGTTCTTTCCTTTTCTTCCCTGTCCTATAAACATTTCTTTGGTTTTATAATTTTCATTTATTAATAAATGTTTTTAAAAGATACTCTCAAATTATACTTTCTGAGGATGAGTTTCCATAGTTGACAGAAAGTTGTTAACTGTATGTTTGAAGTTGCTCGGGAAATGGGCAGTCTCTGCTGTAGCTAATGTGGAAGGCTCCGAGATGGGCTGTGCTGTAAAGAAGCTAGTTTTGCTTTTTGTAGTTTCCCCAAATGAGTTTGGTCATTAGAATTGCCCATACAACAGATACTATTGTTTTGATTAGAATCATGAGTTTTTGTTTAAATTTTTATAACCTCTAATCTTCTGTTTTGCCTTTTTGGGGGGCATTCTTGGATTATTTGAAATGTTTGTTGTTGGCTGAAGCGATGCTCATGGTTGAGAGCACTTGCCACTCTTGCAGATGACTCAGGTCCAGGTCCCCGCACCCGCGTGGCAGCTTGAGACTGCCTATAGTTTGGCCTCAGGGGATCTGATACCCTCTTCTAGCCTACTTGAGCTCTTGCATGCAGGTATAGTGCACATCAAATCCATGTAGACTTACATACATTTTTTAAAAATCTAAATAAAATAAGCTCTGTTGTCAGTATTACCAGATGTCTCAGTAGATAAAGGTGCTTGATTCTAAGACTGATGACCTGAGTTCAATCCATAGAACCCATGTAGTAGAGAGAGAGCCAGCCGCTGCGAGTTGTCCTCTGATGTCTACATATGCAATGCTGTGTGTGTAATTTCCCTCCCCACAGAAATAAGCATAAAAATAATATAAAGAGAAATAAATAAAAAATTAAGATCTATTGTCTAAGGTCTACTAAATTCTGTCTGAAGTCTAAGGTTATTACCAAGTTTTTTCTCCTTTCTTTAGAGCTGAATCAATTTATGAAGAAATGAAACAGAAATATGGAACTCAGGGTTGCTATTTACTTAAAATTAATTCTCGAGCACCGAATCGAGCATCAGATGAACAGATACCAGATCCTTGGAGTCAGTATCTCCAGAAAAATAGTATTCAACACCAGGTACATTTGAAAAACTGATCGAAACCACAAAAGTTGTATTTTTGTAGATTTTTCTTTTATTTTTGGGGGGTGAGTGGAAACAGAGTCTTAATATGTATAACTGACTGGCCTGGAACCTGTTGTATAGATCGGGCTGGCCTTAAAATTCCCAGAGATCCACCTAATCTCGGCCCACAGAGTGCTAAGATTAAAGGTATGAATCACTAGGATTGGCTTGCGCTCTGTCTCCCTCTCCCCCCCTCTCTCTCCCCCTCCTCCCTCTCCCTCTCCCCCTCCCCCCTCTCTCTCTTTCCTCTTTTGACGTATTGTACAGACAGGCTGTGAACTTGTTATGTAGCTCAGCTGTCTGTCTTGATTTTAATCATCCTGCCTCAGTAAGTGCGCTTAAGTAGTGAGCCATTTCTCAAGCCCATTTTACTCATTTTGATATATGGAGTAATACTGACTTTCTTTCAGATTATGTTGTGGGGAAATCTTTAGATATAAAAGAACCCACACCACCTGACTGAATGTAAAACAGTTTTATTTTTTTGTTTTTTTATGCTTTTTTTTCTTTTTCAGGACCATGCTCAAAATAAAGGTAGTACTGAAAAGTTCAGTTCATAGTGGGCTGTCTAAGGTTCTGAAAGGAAATGCCAGTCTGATTCTTTAGTTTGAGAACTTTTAGTGGAAGACAGAGGTGTTGGAGAGAATATAATTCAGAATCTTAGGAAGCCAGAGTTTGAGAATCATTAAAGGTTACCACCTGACCTTTAAAGTAATGTTTTCACTTTTTGAAAGCATGTCTCCTTAAGTAAGGAGCAACTTGAGGAACAACTGTAGTTGCTCTTTATATTGCTGTCCACATAGCCTGTTTAGGGGAGCCCTGTCAATGATGAATTTAGACAATTCTTAATACTCGAAGTATAGCTATGCTCTGTTATATTATTCCAGGCTAGAATACCAACTTTCTGAAGTCTGTCTGGAGGGAAGGTTCACAGAGAGTTTCCTACCTGGCTTTATCTATTGCTATCAAGTTTTGGCACTCAGAATAATAATAGCCTATTTTTATTGGTCTTATGAAGTAGTCTAGGGTTCGAGGATGGCCTGAGTATTCAGTGCCTTTCTAGAATGGAATACTGTGTTGGGTATTTTTCACAGCCCTTCAGAATATTCTGAATCCACTCTAGCATTTCTTCTATGACCTGGCAGATTTTGAAGTTGTCCTTTTTTTTTTCCTTGCCTTATTTTTTAGGATTCATGTATATATTTATATGTCTATATAAATATCTGTGTGCATGAATATTGAGATACATTTTGCTATTATTTTTTAGGATTCATGAACATATTTATGTGCCAATATAAATATCTGTGTGCATGAATATTGAGATACATTTGAGATACAGATCATTTGAATGCAGAAGAATTAGCATAGTTAATTGAATATGAAAAGGAATTAAGCTGCAACATTATGGATCATTATGACAACTTGATATGCTGAAATTAGAAGGCCAGAAGAGTATTCCTTCAGCAAGTACATGAAGCCAGAAGAGTCATAGGCAATAGTGTAATATTTAAACATGATTAATTACATTGCTAATGCTTTTGTATTTTATTTTGCTAGGAATCATATGAAGATGGCCCTTGTACTATGACCTCCAATAAGAATTCTGATAGTAACTTGCTCTCATTGGATGGACTAGATAACGAAATCAAAGGTCTTGTTATATTTTCTCTAAGTTCCCTTTTGACTATTAAAGCATTCTAACCTTCACAGATAAAGGATGGGCACTTTCAGCACCAACCCCTTTCAGTACTGGTGATTGGGTTTAAGACTTTGCAGATGCTAGTTAAATATTTTATTTCTGACATATCCCCAAACCCCCTTTCTTTGAAAAAAAAATTTAAAAGATTTATTTTAAATTATGTGTATGTGTGTTTATGTGTGGGGATGTATCTGAATGCTGGTGCCAAAGGAGGTCTGAGATCCACTCAGAATTGAGTTACATACAGGTGGTTGTGAGCTGCCTGATGTGGGTGCTGGGAAGTTAACTCAGGTCCTCTGCAAGAGAAGTAAATACTGCTAACTACTGAACCATCTCTAAGCTACCCCTCCTTTTTCAAATTTTATGACAAGGTTTTGACTAAGTTATTGACTATTCTTTTTTTGTTGTTGTTGTTTTTTTTTTTTTTTGAGACAGGGTTTCTCTGTAGCTTTGGTGCCTGTGCCGGAACTAGTTCTTGTAGACCAGGCTGGCTTCGAACTCCCAGAGATCTGCCTGCCTCTGCCTCCCGAGTGCTGGGATTAAAGGCGTGCGCCACTACTGCCCGGCTTGACTATTCTTTAAATTGGGATTTTCTTGTCCCGTCTTCCAAAGTAGTGAGAAATTAAGGTATCTTTCTGTATAAGCTGTCCTTGAACTTAGAATTTTCTTTCTCTACCTTCTAGGTACTGGGAGATAGACATGTGCCAGCACACCTGGCTCAGAAGTTAATGTTTTTTCTTATTTTATGCAGTCCTTTGGATTCTGTTTTTTATACTTTACATTTGAATTTGTGTTATAAGAATAGTGGCTCATGAGGGCTAGAGAGATGATGGTTCAGTGGTTATTGATCTTTCAGAGGACCCTGAGTTAGATCTCAGTACCCAAGCCAGACCACTCACAGCTGCCTGTACCTCCAGCTCTCGGGGAACCTAACGCCCTCTGCTGGCCTCCATGAGCTTCATGTACACACAAATAAAAATTTAAAAAATGATTATGGCTGGTCAATCAGAATATTATATCACATTAAAAAGGGAATAATGCTATTGGAAATGTAATATATAGCATAATTTCACAAATTCATATGATTTTTAAAACTATATTCCTATATTTTAAATTGTAGTTTTGGCAATAATGGTTCTAAATTTTTTGTTTGTTTGTTTTATTGGTCTTACCGTTGGTCCAGGCTGGCCTGAAACTCACTGCCTGCCTCTGAACTTGAGATCCATTTCTCTCAAATTTCCAATTGCTGGGCTTATAGACATGTGCACCATGTGCAGCTGCTGTAATACAACGCAGCTCTTTAAAGCAGGACCCTCCCTTCTTTGGGAGCTATTGCTCTGTTTCTCAGTAAAACCTTGCTTGCTCTCCAAAAATAAGGTAATTCACTGTAGTCTTTTAAAACTGAGTTGCCTAGGTCCTTAAACTTAATATGCAGGCAACAGTTATTAACTCAAGCGCCTTAATTAAAATTTTTATTGCACACATTTACATATGTGGACATGCATGTATGTTTCTGCATGTGGGCGCAACGTCCTGTGTGTGGAGTTCAGTACCTGTAGGAAGTCAGTTTTTCCTTTTCATGTGTGGGTTCTAGAATCAAACTGTTGTCAAGCAGCCTTCTCTGGACTATCTCTCCAGTTCAAGGGTTTAATATAAAATGGGAAAATGTTAATGATATTTCATCTCAGATACACACAGAGGGAAGTTTTGTCATTTTTTTACTTTAATAGTATGGTAGTTTTGTTACATTTTGTGTTGCATTCTGAGAGTAAAAGAGAGATTTGTTTTTCAGTAGATGGTTTACCAAATAGCTTCAGAGTTCATCCACTTCAATTAGACCAATGCGGTGACCCTCCTAATACCGATGGCTCAGATCATACAAAGTCGGCTTCAGTGCGTGAAACCAAGAAAGCAAGTACTGGAGTGATTCGTGGTGCTTGTTTAACACTTACTGATCATGATAGAATTCGACAGTTTATACAAGAGTTTACATTCCGTGGCCTTTTGCCACATATAGAGAAAACAATTCGGCAGTTAAATGATCAGGTAAGACTTAAGTTTTTTTAGGTTATTAATCTTCAAATTAAGTCAGTGAGTTTAAGACTTTATTAAAAGTTTTGTTTTGTGTTTAAAGTTTTGTTTTGATTTTTGTTTTACAATAAGCTGTAAAAGCTACCTGAAGTCAGTATCAGTAATGAAGTTCTTTTTAACACTAGAGAAGCCTTATTTGTTTTCAGTTGGAATTTTTTCAGTTTTTTGGACAAATTATTTTTTAAGACTTATCAGTTTTAATTTTATGTACATGAATGTTTTGCCTGCATGTATGTATATGTATCATTTCACATTTGTTGACCACAGAGGACATAAGAGGGATTGGATATCCTGGAACTGGTGTAACAGGTAGTCCTTAGCCACCATATAGTTGCAGGAAACTGAGCTTGTGTTCTATTGCAAGAGCAGCAAAGTGCTCTTAACGACCAAGCCAGTTTTACAGCCTGTATATTAGACATTAAAAAACAAAACTGTTTTTAGTTTTATTTTATGAATATGAGTGCTTTGCCTGCACATATGTATATGCATCATGTATGTACCTGGTCCCTGAAGAGTGGAGTGTTGGATTTCCCAGAACTGGAGTTACAGTTGGTTGTCAGCCACTGTGTTGGTGCTGAGAGCTGAAGTCGGGTCCTCTTCAAGAAAAACAATTGCTCATATCTGCTGAGCCATTTTTGCAAACTCTAGTCTGTTTTTCAATTAGTGTTATTAAAATAATTGTTTACTTACTAGTAAAACAATTTTTTGTTTGTAGAAAATACTTTAAGCCTTTATATTTGTCAACATGTTTAAATATTTTTTTTCTAGCTAATATCAAGGAAAGGTTTGAGTCGATCTCTGTTTTCTGCCACTAAGAAATGGTTTAGTGGCAGTAAAGTTCCAGAAAAGAGCATTAATGAGCTGAAAAATACATCTGGGTTGTTGTGAGTAAGATATCACTATATTTCATTCTACTGCATTTAACTTTGTCTTATGTTTAACTACAAAACAGTGGTTGTCTCTTTAGTTTCTTAATATTCTTATTGGTCAAAACTTAATGATTTCTAAGACACTAATTAAATTCTATTTTAAAAAACAACTCTAATTGTACATTTTTAGAAAAATATTTATTTTTATGTGCATTAGTGTTTTGCCTGTATGTGTGTCTGTGTGAGGGTATCAGGTTCCCTAGAACTGGAGGTACAGACAGTTGTGAACTGCCATGTGGGTGCTGGGAATTGAATCCAGGTCCCCTGGAAGAGCAATCAGTGCTTTTTAACTACTGAGCCATCTTTTCAGACCCTCTAATGGCACTTTTAAATCAAGTTATTTTTTTGAGATGAAGTCTGACTCTAAGCTCAGGATGGCTTGGGACTTGTTTGTAATAATCCTATTTCAGTTTCCTAAGTACTGGAATTACAGGTGTGAACTGCTACCATGGCTGATTTATTGGACATTGGAAAATAAACTCTTCAGCCAAAAATACTACAGGCTCCCCCCATTGCTTTTAGTTGCTCACCAGAACTAAGACCCCATTGCTGTGATTACAGAACAATGAGAAAGTAAACTGGAACTGACCAGAACAGTTTCTTCCTAGTGGTTGGTTAGCTTTCATAATGCTAGAAGGTGATATATAGATTACTGGGGAAAAATTCATCAGTGAACTTACTCATCTGGACATCACCTTAACCACCTGGTAGGCTGCATATGCCCACTGGTCCAATAGTGGCATGTATAATTACGGTGGTAACCAATTATTTTTAGATTGGATTTGACCTGCACCAGGAATGAATTCGTGGCTGCTGTACTGTAATTCTGTCAACAAACCATGGCTAAAGTGGTGATAAGCAAAAAGAAACCTTAAAATAACTCAGAATGTCATTTTACTTCGGATCTGTTCTCTATTTGTAAGAAGATGCACTTAGATTTGGTATTCAGTACTAGCTCTTTTTTTTGTCTGAAGTGCTTTGATATATATATATATATATATTTAAAGGCAATGTATTGCTGATTTGCCCCATTTGGCCTTCAGCTTGGAGCTTTTCTGCTTCAGGCTCCTATGTGTCTGTGAACTACCATGCTGGGCTTCTCTGCCTACTATTTTGAGACAAGGAATCTATTTAGCAAGTTTTGTTTCTTATAAAATCTTGCTTTAATGGAAAATGACACGAGTCTATTTTGATTTTTTTCTGAGTTGTATATAAATAAGTCACCTGATATTATTTATTTCATAACTTGTCCCTGGGGCAAATACTTGTCTGCAGTTGAGAAGCTTACAGGGCTATAAATTAAACATATTAATTAACATTTGGACTCCAAATAGTTTTGAGAATCATCCTTGAAGATAGGATTTTTGCAAAACAGATCAAATTCTTTCATGTTCTGGGTAGTTGAACAGTTTACTAGACATTTTCTGTGTGGCCATTCTTTATAATATATTATTTCCTTATGTTCTAGGTATCCACCAGAAGCACCTGAGCTTCAAATAAGAAAAATGGCTGACTTGTGCTTTTTGGTGCAGCATTATGATTTGGCTTACAGTTGCTATCACACTGCAAAGAAGGATTTTCTTAATGATCAAGCGATGCTTTATGCAGCTGGAGCCTTGGTTGGTACTGTTTGTTTATTTTGTGGTGTTGTGTTGGGGACCAGCCTTGACACAAACACCCCTCACCAGGGTAGAGGCGTGGGGATTTAGAAAATGGTAAAGACTATGAAGACGCGAATGAAAGTAATAAAACGAGAAACATAGGATAGTATCAGGAGGGAACTCCATGAATACTGAACATTTGCCTGTATTTAATTAATTTCCAGCTGCTTAAAATACCCCTGACTCCAAAAAGTAGGAGTAAGATAAAAGACTGCATTAAAACTATACAAGGAAATGAACAGACCATGAAAGTCACGGGCTACCTTCACAGTTAAACATTCTTTTGCTAGAACAAAACAAATCACCCTAGTCTCACTCATGCCCTAGACCAAAACAATTTGTAGGCCAACCACTTCCTGGGTGGAATTCAAAGTTATCTCCATAAAGGGAACTGGAACTTAGTTGGGTTCTTAGACTTTTGTTTGAGGTAGAAGCACAATAACCTTGAAGGAACTAGAGGAAAGTTCCAACTCTGACTTCCACAGTTGAGTATCAAGCCCAGGACCTTGCATGGCTTAGAGAGTGGTCTGTGACTTGCTGAGCTATATTCCCAAGTCTTTGATGCATTTTAGAAAATGAAAATTGTCAACATTTTGTGCATATGGACTTCCTCTCCACAGTAGTGTCTTCCCCCTCCTTTCCTTCTTCCCCTTTGTACAGTTCTGGGACAGGTTTTACTTCCTCTTTCACCCTCCTGTTAGGAGCTCCTCTTCCTCTCAATCCCACCAGGAAGAAGTGTTTGGTATTCAGATTGTGTCCTCCAGCTGTGCTAAATTGTCCAACAAGCTATCTAGGTCACCTTCCAAGTTACCAGGTTCTGGTTTTGTTTGTGCTTGATTACACAGCTGAATAGGCTTCAGGACAAATGTTTCAAATCTGTTCCTCTCAGGTTTATTGCTTCTACAATAGCTTTTATAAACCCCAGATATTTTCAGCTATTACTGTATAATGTTATAAAAAATATACCTTATTTTCCAGCACTAAACTCGCTTCTCATATAGATGATACCTTTGCTTAAATGTAATAGGTTTGAAATGTAGATTAAAGTAGGAAAATTGTACAGCCACATAGTGAGTGCAGTTTTATGTATGTGTGTAACAGCATACCGAATATATGGTGATGTTTTTATAAAATTATTGCTTAAAACATTCTCACCTTCTAATGGCGTAGTCATTTTGGTTTAAATAAGTACATTGTGATATCTTGGCAACAAAATTACTTCAGAACAAATTTTTCAGGATTCACCTTTGTTACAGATATGTCAAGATACACCTTTAAATTATACATAACTCTGTGGGGTTTTTTTGTTTTTTGTTTTTTAAACAGGGCTCTGTTTAGCCTGCCTAGCCTAGAACTTACTGTGTAGACCAGGCTAGCCTCAAACTTAGAGAGATCAGCCTGCCTCTGCCTCCTAAGGGCTGAGATTAAAGATGTGGAACATCACATCCTGCAAAGACCAGAATTTTAAGTCAAAACAAATATTCATTTGTTTTGAGTCAGCATTAAACTGTGAAATTTATACATTTATGCTCTGAGATGTTTTAAGTTTACTGAGTGTTAAATGTGCGACTGTTTTTCCTCCCTTAGGAAATGGCAGCAGTGTCGGCCTTTCTTCAGCCAGGAGCTCCTAGGCCATACCCTGCCCATTACATGGACACAGCAATTCAGACCTACAGGGATATCTGCAAGTAGGTGACCATAGTATTTACATTTTGCCTATTTTTGGGACAGAGTTGGTATTTATTAGTAGTTCTTTGTTTTTCATGCTTTAGATTCTCAAATGAAGTTAATTTAGTCAGAGACAAGTTGAAGGAAAATAGTGCTTATCACCTTCTGGTTTCAGCTTCTAGCTGCCTTGCATTTGTGGATGACAAGTTGATATATGTACCGTTGAGGCTCTGTGCTACATTGAGGGTAATTTTTGTTGTGGGACATTTTTTATTTTACCTACTATTAAGGCAGAAATTAGCCATTTGAACTCTCCTTGTTAATTAGGCAAAAACATGAAGAGTCAAGTAATATAGACTTAGTGAGAAGTAGTGAGTATTATTAGAATTCTTAAAAGGCAACTGGACTGGCCAGAGTCCTCAGAAGGAAGTTCTTAGGTTATTTGGTAGGTAGGCTTTCATGCAGGGTGGCTAGGTTTTGTAGTCATGGGGACATTTCTAGAATTATGAGTTATAGGAGTAAGTTTTCTTTATAGTTTTGCTGATAAAGGTCAATTTGTGTATATGGAAAGCATTGGAGGATAGATAGGTTGGAGATAAATTAATATTAGAAACCTTAACTGTCATTTATTCTTCATTAAATAGAATTAAGGTTTATGTAGTACTAAATGAAAATTGCTACATATTTGAGTAGACATTCATCATTATAAAAGCAAATTTTTAGTACATTAATCAAACTTGCTTTGTTTTGTTTTTTTGAGACAAGGTTTCTTTGTGTAGCTTTGGAGCCTGTCCTGGAACTTGCTCTATAGACCAGGCTGGCCTCAAACTCACAGAGATCCACCTGTCTCTGTCTCCTGAATGCTGGGATTCAAGGAGTGTACCACCACCGCCTGACCAGACCTTTTTTTTTTTTTTTAAATAATGCTAGATTGAACCCATAACTTTACCCACTGAGTTACATGCCTGATGTTTCTTTTGTAGAATAGATGCATTGGAAGACAGAGATAGAGAAATCACTTTGAGTCTCTATCATTCATGTAGAGGTAATAGTAATAGCAGAGCTTACTGTGGACCAGCATTCACAGGGCTGGCAAGATACCAGTGATTAAAGATGGCTGCTGTCAAGCTTGACAACTTGAGTTGATCCCCTGGACCCACACAGTAGAGTAGAATTAACTCCTGAAACATGTCCTGACTTCCACATGAATGCTGTAATGACAAGTGCATTTGTGCCCCACATGTGCATCCACACAAATAAAAATGTAATCATTTCTTTAAAAATTTAGCAATTTATAGAATTTAAAACTGAGCCTTATGTGAGTTGTGAACATTGGAAGCTTACCTTTTGTGTTCATTAAGGCAGACTTAACATATTTAGGAATACCTACTTAAAAATGTAATTTGTGGAAAGTATGATAAATCAGCAAAACATTTGTTTGTTTTGTGGGGTATGGGTCTTATGTATTCCAGGCTGGTTTGAACTTGCTATGTAGCTGAGGGTGATCTTAAATTTGTGATCCTCTGTCTCCATTTCTGGGGTGGCTAGGATCACATGTGTAAACTTTGGGACCTGCTCTTACTTTTTCTTTTTAAAAGACAGGGTCTCACTATGTAGCCCAGCATAGCTTGGAACTCAGCATGTAAACCATGCTGGTTTTCCCCTCACAGAGATCCACCTACCTCTGCCTTTCACATTCTGGGATTATAGACATGTGATATCATGTCTCGACTACAATACGTTTTGAGAGTAATAGTGCTCTCACCAACATTTTTATTTATTTATGTTTCTCTCAGTGGGTATGGGCATGCTATGGCAAGGACAACTTGATGGGAGTCTGTTCTCTCCACCACTTGTGAGCCACTGGAATCAAACTTAGGTCATTAGACTTTGTTGCAAGCAACTTTACCCACTGAGTTATCTCACTGCACCCCCTTTCTTGTGTATAAAAATTACTTTATTACAGTTGTTTTTAAAAAACATTTCCTTTGCTACAATACAAAGGATACTGACAAACAAAATACTACATATAATTTGTTTTCACTGTTATGTTCTGAGAACTTGGTAATAGCTTTGCATGTATAATCTATACGATTGGTACAGATTATATATGAACTGTACGGTATGCAGGACCAGAAGAATACTGATACTACTGTACAATAGCCTTACCAGTTAGTGCTGTGGATCATTTCCACCAAAAGGAAAATGCACATCTGTAGTTACAGTTATCCTCTTTTTGGATACAAAATCTTATAATGTAGCACAGATAGTCTTGAATTCATCATCATTCTCCTGTCTCAGCCTCCTAAGTGTTAGGATTGTAGGTGTGCACTGCTGTGTTCAGGCTTGCATGTGTTCTTACTTTAGAATTGTGTGATGAGAAAGTGTTGGCTGGAGCGCTAGCGTGTCATTTGCCAGGCCCCCTGTTTAACCCAGCACTTCTAAAGGGAATAGAGATCATGAGGACAGACTTTTTTTTTTTAATCTTGATCATTTTATTAGAATTTGATAACAGTAACAGCAGGGGAGACAGACTGGAAACTACTGGAAGGAGACGAGGAAGAAATAGCCTTGCCTTTTGAGTTACAGTCCAAGAGAGCAGGCAAATTCACTTGTGGAGATTGACAAGCAGCTGTGTGGGTGTGGGGCTGGGTGGGCATAAGATGGGTTCTTAGAAAAAGTGAGAATGTAACATGCTAGGACTTTGACATGTATCCAAGGGGGCTAGAAAAAGGAGACGGGGACAGGCTTAGCTATGAAGCTCTGCAAGCAAGTCCGGGATAGACTTCTTGCTCAAAATCAGCTAGTGGACTCCTTGAATGCATGGTAACTTGGATGTGCTGAAGAATTACTGTGATGCTGATTATTCTCCTTGTCTGTTTTTGTTTAGGAATATGGTGTTGGCTGAAAGATGTGTGTTGCTTAGTGCCGAAATTTTAAAAAGTCAAAGCAAATACTCAGAGGCTGCAGCCCTTCTAATACGGTTGACAAGCGAGGTACTGGACTTGTAGTGTTTGATTTTCTTAGTGTGTAAAGAGGTAAAATTCCTAGCAATTGCCCTGCCTCAGCCTTCTGAGTACTGGGATTCCAGTTATGAATACCATACTCAGCTACTCTATCTTTAATAATTTGAACTTATTTATTGAAAATTATGTTTTTAAATTTACTTTATGTTTATGAATATTTTGTATACATGTATGTATGTTCTTCATATGTGTGCCTGGTGCTCGCAGAATCAGAAGAACGTGTCAGATCCCCTGGAACTGGAGTTAACTAATGGTTATGAGTCTCTATGTGGGTACTGGAAACTGAACATTGGTTCTTTGCAAGAACAACCAGTGCTCTTAATTACTGAATCATTTTGTAGCCCTAATTGAATTAATTTTGTTTCTGTAGTCTGTCTACCTTTCATTATTAACTAACCACAGCCATGCATGTGACATCTTGTTTGATGTAAGTTCTGTGCTGTGTACCACTAAGACATGCATATTATTCAATCTTACATAAAACTGGTACTAACAAAATCACTACGTAATGTTTAATCTGTTTTTACTGATATGACCATTTAAAGAAAACCATTAAGCTTTAAAAATGCATCCAAAGTAGATAAATCTAAAAGATGACTGGCCATACTAACCCACTCTTTGGATACATCCAAGGCATCTTAAGTAATATATCAATTTAAATGATAAAAATAAATTTAAAACCTTTTACCCAGTACTTTTGTGACATGCTGTCAGCATCAATCTCTCCTTGCTCAGGAAGAGGGGCTTGTAGTATTTGAGGTGATTGTCTTCATCCATCTGTCACAGGATGACTGGCCATTGTTAGTGGGCTTCATGGAATTCTTATTCTCTGAAACATTCTTTTATTCATATCACAAAGGTCCCCCAATATGCCTACTAGTTTCATTTTAATTTCTGATTACTGCTACTGTGTATGTATGTTGGTGACACAGAGGCGGAGCTCAGAGTTGTTTGTGGAGTCAGGTCTCTCCTCTCCTTTATGTCAGTTTGATGGGTCCAGCTTAGGTGGCCAGGCTGTGACACTTGCCTGTGCCTGCTGAGCTGCTTCACTTGACCTCTACTGCCTTTTACATCACTGCTCTTCCTGCTTTGTCTCTGCCTGTGCTTCACATAGTTTGCTGATCATGTCCTTCAGGTGGGCCTTTCTTGTTCTCCACCTTGCTCTAAATGTTTCCTTTCTACTCTCATATACTACTGTAAAACTTGGCATCATATAGAAGTTGTGTTTAATCTTGAGGTTAGCCTTCTACCTTTTTTTTTCTTTTTTTGAGCCATTTAGGGTTTGTATTACAGGCTGATCTGAACTGTGTCATTCCATAGTCCATGCTATCTTTGAACTCATTCCTCTTGCCTCCACCTTCTGAGTGTCAAGATTACAAAGAGGCATGAAACCACATCCTCTTAGATTTTACTTTTTTTAAAGATTTAATTTTCTTTTTAAGTGTGTGTGTGTTCATGAAAGTGTAGTACCTTCAGAGGCCAGAAGGTTTCAGATCCTCTGGAACTGGTACAGGTAGCTCAGCTGCCTAATATGGATGCTGAGAATCACTCTGCAAAAGCAGTCCTCTTCTATGCCTTTAACTACTGATCTTGCCAGCCCATCTTTTGCATTTTTATCCTTAGTATCTAATACTGAGGTTTGCACATGACAATCTAGATATGTTTGTTAAGCTGAATGAATGCCTTTAAAAATATTTTTCTAAGATATTAGTGTCACATATGAATTTAAAGTGTTTAGAAATTGGTATATGTGATGCAAAAAATGCTTGTCAAGCTGAATAAATGCCTTTAAAGAGATTTCTCTGAGACATCTTACTGTTGTGTGTGATCTTTTTAGTGTTTAGTAATTGATATATGTGATACATTGACCAATAAGCATGAACTGGTATGTCTTAAGTTATTGATGTATTGCTGTAAAGAGACACTGACCAAAGCCACACTTATAAAGGAAAGCATTTAACTGGGGGCTTGCTTAGAGTTTTTATAGGTTTAGTTGGTCCAGTATCATGACAGGGAGCATGGCAGCATTCAGGCAAGGTCTGAATCAATAGCTGAGAGCTACATCTTTATCCTTAGGTAGGTAGGTAGGTAGGTAGGTAGGTAGGTAGGTAGGTAGAGAGAGAG
>NC_022020.1:11485632-11511954 GCF_000317375.1 Microtus ochrogaster | reverse complement strand
TGGCTACCTTTACTAAGAGAATCATTTCGTCCTGGAATGCTGGCACATAAGTCCTGAAAGAATTTCCTAGAAATGTGCAGGGATTCTTTGACCTTTCCAAGAACTGGTTGGGATGTCCAAGGCCCCCCAGTAGGCAGGCAGGAGGGAGCTAGGAACTCCTAGGAACTCCACATAGGCATAGTGTTCTCCCACCCACCCATCCTAGGTGTGGTCCTGGGTGCCAGCAGCCTCCACAGAAAAAGCTGCTCTCCACCAACCCAGTCCCCAAACCCCCAGCCCTCCTGCTGCACCGACATGGCCTAGCCCAGCAACCACCTTCTCGTGGTTCCCCCACACAGGCCCACTGCCAGCTAGGCTCCACTGCTGGGAAGGCCCAACAACAGTCGACCCAGCCCTCCACCGAGGGACCCAGCCCTCCCGCCTCCTTGCCTCCCAGCCACCTTTCCTCCTATGGCATTGAACTCAGAGTCTCATAAATGATGTCCCACTGAACTATATTTCCAGCCCCTCCCATATATATTTGTTAAAAATAACTTGATTTTTAATTGTATTTTTTATTCTGCTGTTTTTGCATGTGTGTATGTGTTTAGTACACATATCATGACATTCATAAGGAGGTCAGAGGACAAGTTAGTAGAGTTATTCTTTCCACCTTTAAATGTATTCTGGGGAATAAACTCTGGTTGTCAGTTGTTGGTGGCTTTTTTTTTAACTTATAAACTGATAAACCAATCTCATCGAGCCCTTCTTTGTAATAACTTGATAATAAAGATTTGAAAATCTTAGTATGTTTGAAGCCAGTAGTCTAATTTTAGCTTAATTAACTCGTGATATGGACTTAAGATCTTTCTTGAATTTCTCAGTCCTGTGGTGGTAAATTTGAGAATGCTGAGTTTAATTATGTGGGTCCTTAACTGGCTGTACATTGAGTCATCAAAAGCTATTACAGATTTCTAGAGAGCATCCTTTATGTAAGACATCTAGGATTGGTACCTATACAAGCTTTGCAGGTGAATGAGAGAGAAAAAGGGAGGGAGGGAGGGAGGGAGAGAGAGAGAGAGAGAGAGAGAGAGAGAGAGAGAGAGAGAGAGAGAGAGGAGAGAATGTATGTGTGTGTACATCACAGTCCAGAATTGCTGGATTCCCCTGGAGCTTGAGTTACAGTTAGAGTTGGTTGTGAACTTCCTGACATGGGTACTAGGAATTGTACTGAGGGTTCTCTGTAAGAGCAGTACACACTCTTAACTGTTGAGCCATCTCTCTGGCTCCATAAACCTGAATTCTTAACCTCCATTGATAAGAACATTTATTTGTAATATGTTTTTGGCAGCAATTTGTCTGCAGTGATTAGAATTTGAAATACATGCATAATTTTCATTAATGTCTTATTTCTACTTCCAGAAATTTGTGTAATAAAAGTATTTAAATAATTATTGATTATTTAGTAATTTAATAATTATTTTTTATGACTGAGTGTGGTAGTACTCAAGAGACAAGATGCAGGATGACTGTGGGTTTAAGACCAGCTGGGACTGTCCAGAGTCCTAGATCAGCCATAAGTTACTTAGTCACTTCTTGTCTCAAGGAGAGCAGGAACTTACAATGGTAGAACACTTGACCTGGTTCAGTTCCTAGCAGTACATGCACATGCACACATAGAAATTATTCTTACTAAGTATCTTTTTTTGGTAGTAGCAAAGAAAAAACAATGTATGATTAACTGGTAACTATAAGTTAATGATGTTTTTACATATTGGAATATAGTGCTTATTTAAAAGAAATAAAAGAACTAACACTTGTTTATAAAAATGTATGTTTTTTATACATGTATGTTAGGCACATAAGCCCTCATATATGGAAAGAGAAACTGAGCAAACAGCATGATGTTTGCTTTTTTTTTTTTGTACAGTTAGTTAAAATAAAGAAATACATTTATATGGAAGAATGGAAGTATGGCTCTGGGGTTAAAAGCAACCTGAGTTTGGTTTCCAGCACCAATGTTGGGCAAATGATGCCTCTGCCTCCATTGCTGGCACTTGTGCACATAGCCACACACAGTCACACACACATACCCATATTTGTATTTTAATAATTTTTTTTACAAAAGCTTGTCCTGAAAATCTAAAAATGTAATCTCCTAAGATTATATAATTAATTGACTTGCATTCTCCCTAGAACCATTTGTTAATTATATACTCCTGTTAGTTCTTTCCACCAGCTTTTGAATATGAATTCTTAGAGCAGATATTTGAACATTTAGTTTTAGCTTAAAGTAATGATAACTGCTGTCTTCTGTGTGTGTTGTGCATGGTCTACTCAGATCTGCTGCTTCTCTAAAAAGATTGCTGCAAAGACAGTTTATAATAGTGGTTTGTTTGATGTAACTAATTTGTTGAAACAATTGTATTTAAAAGTCAATATTTCTGTTTTCAACTTTCCCTGGGGAAAATAATGGCAGCAGAACACATGGAAGGGCCTGGTAAGTTCAGCTTGAGGCTGAGGACCTGGAGAAAGTGTTGAAGGAAAAGTTGATTCTTAATCAGCAACCTTCATCATTTTCTCCCTAAACCCTGAAGTGTTGTTTACCAAGAGGGGATGCAGTGAGCATGAGTTGTTCCAGCTACTGGGCAGTCAGGGTCAGGCAAATGGGAGCTACTTGCATTTTCCTGATTTACAAAGACCTGTGAAAAACTCCTTGCTGCAGGGCTAGCCTTCTGAACTTTTTAATGAAAAGCAGGCATTGGCCCTTTAATATTACAGTAAAAATTGAGAATCCTTTAAATAAATGTTCTTTAAAGAGTGTAAAGTCATAAGTTAGCTTGCATAATAATCTACACATAATCTAATCTATATTCTTTGGGAAGGGGTGCACATTAAATATGCTATTAGTCACCAGGTAATAGCTAGGGCAAACTAGGTTTATAGAACTATTTTTCTGTGTTTTGTGTTTTTTAGTTGATCTTTAATTAGAATACCTGTATTCAGGTCTCAGTTTTACTGCTCAGAAGGAATTGAAGTTATTTAGAAATTCATTATACACTATACATCCTAATTGGCCATTTGGATTTATTGAAAGGAACAACCTTATTAGAAGTCTTTTAAAACAAAATATGTGCTATTTAGAGAAAGAATTGAGATTGGCTGACACTTTTATCTCTGCCCTTTTCTTCTCCAGGCTACGCTGACTGTGTTGTATACCAGGAGACAGAAGCTTTCTGAGCAGGTCCTTTGTGACACTAACTATCCTTCCCTTTGCACATTCACAGGATTCTGATCTCCGAAGTGCACTTCTTTTGGAGCAGGCTGCACATTGTTTCATAAACATGAAGAGCCCCATGGTTAGAAAATATGCTTTTCACATGATCCTGGCAGGCCATCGGTTTAGTAAAGCAGGGCAGGTGAGCATATTTCCTTTTAAGAGGTTGCTGCAGCTGGAAAGATGCAGCTTTTGCTGCTTTTTCAGATGACCTGAGTTGGGATCCCAGCACCCATGCTGAATAATTCACAGCTGCCTGTAACTCCAGCTGCAGAGGATCTGATCCTTTTTTGTGGAATACCAGGGTGCCTGCCCTCATCTGTGACCACAAACCCATATGTGCATACATAATTAAAAGTAAAAACCAATCTTTTTTAAAAGGTTATTTTTTCATTCTTTTTCATTTATTTATAAAGTGTATTCTGGTCAGTTTTGTTGTTTTTGAGACAGGCTCATACAGTGTAGCCCTGGCTGACCTCATACTCAGAGTTCTGCCTGTCTCGGCGTCCTAAGTACTGAGATTCTTGTCATATTTTTGTATGTTTATTTCTTTTTTTTGTGTGTGTGTGTATACCCATGTGTGGGCCTCATTCTCAGAGTTCTCCCTGTCTCTGCCTCCTAAGTGCTGAGATTCTTGTCATATTTTTGTATCTTTATTTATTTATTTATTTATTTATTTATTTTTTGTGTATACCCATGTGTGGAGTCATACAACTGGGTAGGCGTAGTTCTCATCCTTCTACAGTGTGAGCCCTCTGGGTTCAAATTCTAATTGTCAGGCTTGGTGGCAAATCTTTACCTTCTGATGATTCTTGTCTCCCCCCACTTGCCAGCCTTTTATATTCAATCCTAAAATTAAAATAAAGTCTGCTTTTAAATATTTTTTTGGTAAAGATGTGAGATTTGGGTTTAGACAGATGCAGGCTTAAATCTTGATGTTTTAAACAGCCTGATTTTGGTTATTTTTCTGTGCCTCAGTTTTGGTTTTTAATTTTTCATTTATTAGTGTGTGTGTGTGTGTGTGTGTGCTCACATGGTATTATATGCCTTTGGAGGTCATAGTACAATTCTTTGGAGTCAGTCTTCTCCTGTCACTTTGTGGAGTTTGGGGATTGAACTCAGACCATTAGGCCGGCATGCAAATGTCTCTATTCCTTGACCAGTCAATCTCACTGGCCCTCTGTCTTTTTTTTATTCAGTATAGAACCCAAACCTTGTGGAATGGTACCCTTATATTCGGGGTGGGTCTTCCCTCCCCAGTTAAAGCTTCCTGGAAACAACCTCACAAATACTCCCAAAGGTGTGTTTCCATGGTGATTTTAGATCCAATCAGGTTGACACTGATGACTATTATATATTACTTGTTTACAGAAAGAACTTGAAATAAATAAAGCAAAATTGAGCAGTGAACATTTTCCTCAGAAGTTAATCTCAGAGAAATAAGGGGTGGGTGTAAGAACATACCAAAACATATGCACACTCACACTGTGGATGGCTGAGGAAACCTGTGTTTCCACATAGAATTGTGTAATTGTGAGATCATCTTAATTGTTAGCTTTATTTTCTTTATCATATTCTCTGTAGTGGGTAAAAGGCAGCTACCTGTTTATACTTGTCTATGTCTGTTTATGTCTATTTTCTCCAGTTCAAGACAAATTTAAAATATAATACGTTTCATTTATTTTCTTAGAAAAAGCACGCTTTGCGCTGCTATTGTCAAGCCATGCAAGTTTACAAAGGAAAAGGCTGGTCTCTAGCAGAGGATCACATCAACTTCACCATTGGGCGCCAGTCCTATACTCTGAGGCAGCTGGACAATGCTGTGTCTGCTTTCAGGCACATTTTAATCAATGAGAGCAAACAGTCTGCTGCTCAGCAAGGGGCCTTTCTCAGAGAATATCTTTATGTTTACAAGGTAAGTGCTTCTTTTAGGAATAAACATTAAAACTTCTTAAATTATCATTTTCAGGAAAAAGCCTGTTTACCACTAGTCCCTAGAGTATAATTAAATGGTTTTATTGCAGCGTATGTAATTAGCTGTCATAAAAAATCATGAAAGGTTTCTTGGTTATAGCTCTGTACTGCATGGCCCTTACATAGTTTTTAAAAAAAGAATTTTATATTCCAGTAAATATGGTTTTGTGGCTTTTCTTTAAAAAAAAAAAGTTTATAATTAAGATAGTCCCCCTTTCCTTCTCCTTGAAGCCTCTTTTTTTAAATTTTTTTAATTTAACTTATCTACCTACCTACCTACCTACCTACCTACCTACCTACCTACCTACCTACCTGATGTGTTTGGTTGTTTTGCCTGCATGTCTGTCCTTTATATCTGTTCCTGATGCCTACAGAGGCCATAAGAAGTGTATGAATCCCCTGGGACAGGAGACTTAGATAGTTGTGAGTCACCA
This sequence comes from Microtus ochrogaster, assembly GCF_000317375.1. NCBI lineage: Eukaryota > Metazoa > Chordata > Mammalia > Rodentia > Cricetidae > Microtus > Microtus ochrogaster. The sequence goes on along the minus strand of NC_022020.1, from coordinate 11,506,290 downwards.
TGTTGGTGCTGGGAATCAAACTCCGGTCCTCTGGAAGAGAAGTCAGTTCTCTTTTCTGCTGAGCTATCTATCTCTTCAGCACCCTCCCACCCCCTTCTTTTGAGATAGGTCTCACTCTTTAGCCAGGCTGGCCTCTGACTCTTCACCCTCCTACCTTAGCCTTACAAGCACTGTATTACAGGTGCACACCATCCACACATGGCTTTAATTTATAACTGTTTTTGAAATCTTTACAAGAAATGCTTTAAGATTTCTGGATCACTTTTTTGGTTTTGTTTTGTTTTGGGTTTTTTTTTTTTGAGCCAGGGTATCATAGCCCAGGCTGGTCTCTGGTCTAGAATTCTCTGGGTATCTGAGAATGGATTTGAACTTTTGATCCTCCAGCTTCTTTACTTCCCCAGTGCTGGATTGTGGCCATGTGCTAGGCCTATTTTACCATGTTTTTAAAGGATTGCAACAAAATAAACAAATTAATGGATTTAACAAAATAATGGATCCTCCTGCTATCCTTAGATGCATGTGCTCCTTTGTTTTCCTGATAAAATTTGAGGTGTGGATTTGTAGCAAGTGTTGTACTGTAATCTAGGTGGATAGAAACCACAGATCACTGTTGGATGGGAAATTTAGGATCTTTTTCTATCTTCCTCACAGAAAGTAACTACTCTCTTAGAGTCATTAATTTGACCAGTTAAAAATTGGGCAGATAGGATGCTATAATGACTCCACAAGAAGCAAAGGTTACACTAAAGTGCCATTTGAAAGTTTAACATGCAACTAAACAAAAAGCTTAACTAGTTAAGTACTCTTCAGGAAGTTTCTATCTTAAAACTTAATACTGCGAATTAAAACCAGGGCCCTGTGCCTGCTGGGTGAGCACTCCACCACTCACGGCCTTTTAGTTTTTGATCTGAGTTGCTCAGGCTAGCTTTATATTTGTTCTGAGGCCGAGGCTTCCGATTATCTGGAGTTAGTTATAGGTCTGTGCCATTGGTTCTGGCTAGGAAGGTTCTCTAGAAGTAGAGTAAATAATGTCTGAAGTTCTCAATTGTAATCTTTTATGACTCTGATGTAGCATATAAACTAGTATTCGTATGTCTAAATTTTCTTGCATAACATTTTCATACCTGTGCATTAAAAATTAGGAGACATGAAAAAATGTAGTTTTCTTAAAAACTATTTTTTTCCTTGTGTTGTGTTTCTCCCAGAATGTAAATCAGCTGTCACCAGATGGCCCTTTACCACAGCTTCCCTTACCATACATTAACAGTTCAGCAACACGGGTTTTCTTTGGCCATGACAGACGACCAGCAGATGGTTAGTAAACTCTCACTTGGCCTAGTTACTTAATGATTATTTCTTTGAAATGTTCTGTCACCAGTTAGAAATTGATACGCAGTTGGATATTTGAAAATAGCTTTATGCTGCTTCATATATTGTTCATTCGTTAAAGTATAATCACTACATTATTGCTTTTCTTTCCAGTCCAAAAACTAAAAATAATAAAGACCAAACAGTCTGGATTCCTTACAGAAGCTTTTCTCACTCAAGAAGTGCTCATCGGCCGGGCGGTGGTGGTGCACGCCTTTAATCCCAGCACTCGGGAGGTAGAGGCAGGTGGATCTCTGTGAGTTCGAGACCAGCCTGGTCTAAAAGCTAGTTCCAGGACAGACTCCAAAGCCACAGAGAAACCCTGTCTCGAAAAACAAAAAAAAAAAAAAAAAAAAAAAAAAAAAAAGTGCTCACCACTGTACCACCTTGGCAAGCATTTTAATACTATAAATACTCAATTTGGTGCATATAAACCACCTTTAATTACAGCATTTATTCCCTTGCTGTAGCTACTGATTTTAGTTTTTTGCTTATATAAAACCATATTGTGATAAACATGTATATATAACTTAGTTTTTAATTGATTCTTTTTTTTTTCTATCCTGATAAAAGGTTCCCAAGCTAGCTGGAACCAGTCTGGTCTTGAACTTGGAGTAAGCCTTCTGTCTCTGTTTCTTAAGTGTAGGTTATAGCTGTGCACCACCACAGTTTAGGTTCTTTAACTTTGTTATTATGAAAACATACATAGAAGCAGAGAACATGGTTTGCTTCTCTGCTTGTTTTTTTGTTTTGTTTTGTTTTGTTTGTTTTAATGTTTTTGAGACAGGGTTCCTGGAGTCCAGGCTACCCTCAGACTTACTTTGTACCTTAAGATGTCCTTGAGCCTATCCTTTGCCTCCTCCCAAGTACTGGGATTACAGTGTCACCATGCTTAATTTTATATTGTTCTGGGGACCAAATGTAGGGCTTTGAATATGCCAGGCAAATACCCTCTAACTAAGCTACACCACCACCCCTTTTAAATATACATAGGATCTTTTCCTCGGGTTTGAAGCCTGAAACAGCATTCACTATTTGTATTTCTCCTTCAAATCTAATTTTTTTTTTTTTTTAAATCAACTTTTGTAGCAAAAGTATTTTGATATATTTACATAAGAATATATGCTGCAGGGTCTGAATGAACTACTTCTACGTGTTTAACTTTGGATAATGGAACATAATGTTGAGTGGGAAAAAAATCATTTGTAGCTTGAATTTGAAATACAGAAACCAATTCCATACATTGTTTATGTGTATACTTCTGAAAGTTTATAAGAAAAATATGCAAACATGTCTGAAAGTGATAGCAGAGGTAATGGGGATGTTAGGATTGGAAGGAGTGCAGAAAGGGTATTGACTTGGGTGGTGATGTTCTTTTTGTAAACAATAAAATAAAGTCAACTCATGAGATGAAAGTTGACTTAAAATTTGTTGTAGGAGCTGCGGGCCTCTTTCCACAGCCTGGCTCCCTGCCGCCTGGCTAGCTTATACCCCAAAATAACAACACACAAATTGTATTCATTTAAACACTGCCTGGCCCATTAGCTCTAGCTTCTTACTGGCTAATTCTTACATCTTGATTACCCATTTCTATTAATGTGTGTGCACCAGTCTTACTGGGAAAGATTCAGCATGTCTGACCTGGCGGCTTGCTTCATTGCGTCTGCCCTGGCTACGAGCGGCATGGCGTCTTACCTCACTTCCTCCCAGCATTCTCTTCTGTTTACTCCACCCACCTATGTTCTAACCTATGAGGCCAAGCAGTTTCTTTATTAATTAACCAATGACCTTCCTCCATCAAAAACTTTTTAAGGTATGACTTTGACTTGATGGCTCAAGTGGTAATGGTACTTGCTTCAGTGCCTGCAGCCCTGAGTTCAGTCCCGGAGAGCCATGTGGTGGGAGGGGAGAACTGGTGCCTAAAAGTGTCCTCTGACCTCCACATTTGTGCCAAGTATGCATTCCCCATGTAAGTAAGTAAATAAATGTAATAAAAATTGTTAAGATACAAGCAATGGGACTGCAAAAATAGCTCAGTAGTTAAGAGCACTGGTTTCTCTTCCAGAGGACCTGAGTTCAAGTCCCAGAACCCACCTGGCAGTTTACAACCTTATGTAATTCCAGTTCTTGGGGTTCTAAAACCTTCTTACCTCCATGTGCCAGACACATAAGTGGTACACAGACGAACAAGCAGGCAAAGCACCATAGACATAAAATAAAAATATTCAGATTAAAAAACAAAAAGTTATGCAGTGGTAGCACATGCTAATTCTAGCTCTCTGGAGGCAGAGGTAGTTTACTGATTGAGCTCCAGGACAGCCAGTGCTGCACAGAGAAACCTTGTCTTGAAAAAGTCCATACCTTTAATCTCAGCACTTGGGAAGTGGAGGCAGGAAGATGTTTCACGTCATCTTTAAGTTACATAGCTTGTTCAAGGCTTGCCTGAGTTAGATATATATTAGATATATATTTTCATCTATAACCAATGTTTGATTTATTTTTCTGTATGTTGAAATATTTTATGTAGGGGTTGGAGAGATGGCTCAGAGGTTAAGAGCACTGACTGCTCTTCCAGAGGTCATGAGTTCAATTCCCAGCAACCACATGATGGTTCACAACCATCTGTGATGAGATCTGGTGCCCTCTTCTGGTGTGTTTGAAGCAGAGTGTTGTACACATAATAAATAAATAAATTTTTTTAAAAAAAGAAATATTTTATGTAAAAATTGTGGAGTTTAGGGAAAATAATACTTCAAAGCCAGGAAGAAAAAGATATCAGTATTAGATCAAAGTTATTGTTAGGTCAGGACTACTGAGTAGATATTTGTATATCAGAGAATTAGAAATTGGGCAAGAGTACATGTATATGTTGTGTGTATAATTATTTGGATACCTCTAGTTCTTATTTAAAGTGTTTTATATGAGGCACATGTTCATCATGTGTCTAAATGTGAAATTTGCTTTCTTATCCTTTTTTTCTTTTTAAAGGTGAAAAACAAGCAGCTACTCATATCAGTCTTGATCAAGAATATGACGCTGAATCATCCCAGCAGTGGCGAGAACTTGAGGAGCATGTTGTGGCTGTGGCTAATAAAGGGATAATTCCATCCAGTTTCTACCCCACGCAGTATTGTTTGAACAGTTACTCTGATAACTCCAGATTTCCACTTGCAGTTGTAGAAGGTGGTGTAATTGAACTTAAAAATGTTTTATGTGTATGAATGTTTTGCATGCATGTGTGTATACACACCTTATGTGTGCCTAGTGTTCCTGGGAGGTAGAAGAGGAGGATGAATCTCCTGGAATTGGAGTTAGAGATGAGCTGCCTTGTAGGTTTTATGCAAGACCAGCAAGTGATCTTAACTATTCTCCAGCCCAATATTTAAATGTCTATTCATGACTTTTTGTTCTGTTTGGAGCAAATTTCCGATAGTTTATGATCTGCCACATTACTGGACTCCATGGGCACAAAGATCACTTGGTATGTACTAAGCATTTGTAAGCAAGTGGTGAGGCTCTATTGTCCATGTATGTGGTGCTGGAGTACCAAGAGAGTGACATTAGGGACATCCAAGTCATTTCCGAACTGACTGAATATGGTGACAAAGACAGTCTAGGCAAAAAACACTGAAGGTCTGTCGAGAGACAGTGTCAGGTTTACAAAGTTATTAAATGTATACTTTTCTTTTGTAGAGCCAATTACAGTGGAAGTGGCTTTTAGAAACCCTTTAAAAGTTCCACTTTTGCTATCTGATTTGTCGTTGCTGTGGAAGTTTCAGCCTAAAGATGTCAATGGGAAAGACATTGAAAGAGTCAGAGAACGAGTAAGTTACTAACAGGCGTCTGTGATGTGCATGTCTCAGCTACAGCCCAACATTCTGCTGCTGTCTTACTCTTTTCTCCACTTGCATATAAAAACCACATGTAGTTGGGTGGTGGTGGCTCACGACTTTAATCCCAGCACTCAGGAAGCAGAGGCAGACAGATCTCCGTGAGTTCGAGGCTAGCCTGGTCTGCAAGAGCTAGGTCCAGGACAGGCTCCAAAGCTACAGAGAAACCCTGTCTGAAAATACCAAAAAAAAAGGGGGGGGGGGACAAAAAACCATTTGCTTACTCTTGAAATGCAAGAATATAGAAAAATAGGATCTTAAAACTATCTTCCTTTTATTTAGAAGTAACTACATTAACATTTTGTTGTTTATCTTTACATTGATTTTTAATTTTTATGTTTTTTTCATGTTTTACATTTCCTTCTACTGTTCATGTTGCTTTGCTTATTTATGTTGCTTGGTATGTGTTTTCTAGTGTTAATATGTTGAATACCTCCTCTTTATGTTAACTGTTATGGATGAACCATAGACTGAGGTCATTTACTAGTTGGTTCGAAGGTTTCCATGTTCACTATCACAGTAATTCTGTGGTGAATTTTTAAATTTAAACTGTGGTAGAATTTTGGGTAAAACCTATGACCATTTGTGTGTTAAGTAAGCCACACCCACATGTCCTATGGTATTTTTATGCAAAGCTTTTAAGTAATTATTTTGGCCTTTGTTAACTGTGAGCAGCTGAACTTCTCTTGGGGTCTTGTCCTCTTGATGCCTGCATCTTTGCATAGATCACTTTAGTTGAGTCAGGCTGAACAAAAAGTGGGGGTGGAAAACACATTTCACAGAGCTTACCCAGAGGCACTAGCTTCAGTTAATGTTAACTCTTTGTAAATTTGGCCAGTGAGATGTTAATGATTTGTTATTTTGTTCATTTGTATGTATATATTTTTTTAAAAACTATAATTTGTTCTTTAGGTTGCAGGTGAACCTGAAATGATTGGAACTGAAGTTATTTCAGAATTCTTAATTAACAGTGAAGAATCTAAAGTGGTAATTGTTTTAATTGTTTTTCTGTCTTTTGCCTTTCTAAGCTTGTAAACTGAAAAAAGAATGTAAAAGATCAGCCCAATTCCTTTAAATGTTACATATTTTAGCTTTTTTAAGTCTAAATTTTGAAATATTAGAGAACTGGAATTGCTCCAAAGAAATCAGTAGAAAAGTTTGTCTTTAAGTTTCCAGAGAAGCCAGGTACAAGGTTTTACTGCTTCTTAGGATTAGTATGGCAAATGTACAGGCACTTAGGTGCGCATATTTGTTTGGTTATTTATTGAGACAGGTCTCACTGTGTGCCCTGGCTGGCCTGCAGCTCATTCCCCTGAGCTCACAGAAATCGCCTGCCTCTTTCTCTCCGTCACCACACCCAGCCCAGAGTCGGTTTGTGGTTTTTGTTTTAAATTAAAAGTTTTTTTTTTTTAGGGCTGGGATGTTTTTAATGTGTGCAAAGCCAATATTACAAAAGAAATTGTATTTTTTGAGAATCAGGACATAATTTTTGATTTGTTTTTTTTTTTGTCTGACATGGTGGTGTATGACTTTATTCCCATCACTCAGAAAGCAGAGACAGGTAGATCTCTTTGAGTTTAAGGTCATCGTGGTCTACATAGCAAGTTCCAGACTAGCCAGAGCTACATAATGAGACCCTGTCTCAATAACAAAACCAAACAAAAGCCCAAAACAATTACTAAATTTACAGATCTTCTTTAAGGATGATGTTTTTCCATACTTAACCAGCAGGGGAGATCACCACGACTAAGAAAATGATTTCCCAGGGGCAAGCCTCTTTCATTGCACTTGGGATTTCCCCAATTGGGGGAAACTCCACTCCATACTTTGTGACATGTGGTGGACTGTATACATGCTTTTCCCTGAAGTAAAAATTAAAATTAAAAAAAAAAGAAAATTACTTTTCCTTAAGAAACATTGTCATTTTAAAAGTTTAGATCATGAGTTAATTCTGCAACATTCCAAAATTGAGGTACTGTGCTATTTAAGATCCTATGAAAACATAATAAGAATGACTTCAATATTTCCATAGGCAAGACTGAAGCTCTTTCCCCATCACATAGGGGAGCTGCACATTCTGGGAGTTGTGTATAATCTTGGCACTATTCAGGGCTCCGTGACAGTAGATGGCATTGGTGCTCTTCCTGGATGTCACACAGGTAAAGCTATAGCATCTATAAGCAGTTAGAAAAGTAACTCTTAAACCATCCCATAGAATACAATGAATGAGTAGAGTTTTTTCCTAAATAGGTCTAATGTGCCTTTCAAGCATATCTAGCCTTTTGACATTGCCCATGTTACATTGTCATCTAAAAAGTTCCTATTTGAGAACTGCAGTCAAATCACAAAAGAATGTTGCCAAGAAAAATCTCATAATATTTTAATGTGTTGGACTGCAAGTTGGACACGCTTGTCATATAATGACATCTAGATATGAATAAGCATATGTAATTTAGATTATTCTAACTTCTGGCATAGATTCAAAGGTAAGGGATTTTATTCCCTTGATTAAAATTTTTGTTATTGATCTCAATTTAGTAAATTGTGACTAAATATGTTACACTTGTTGAAATATCTGTTCCAATACAAAACAACCTTCATATATTTTGTTTTTAATATTTCCTTTCTATAAAACAACATACTAAAGCCAGTTTTCCTCAGTCTTTGGATATTAAATATTCAAAGCCACCTGTGGCAGTACATGTCAGTAATCCCAGCTACTTGGGAGGCTAAGACAGGAGAATTGCAAAAATAGCCTAAGCAGTTTAGCCAGACAATGTTTCAGAATAAAATTTGGGCTATTGGTGTAGCTTCCTAGTAGTACATCTGCCTAGCATGAAGTCCCAGGTTCAGTCTTCAGTACTACTGACAAAGAACAAAACAACAGGGGGAAAAAAATCACTTGAAATACTGTTTCTATACCCAAAAATAGCAGAGTTAGTTTTAAACTGAGATTCTTGGTGCTCTAAATAGTATTCTCTGCAGACTTTGATGAAAGCTAAAGATACATACATGTACTTTACATGGTTTGGTGGGTTTTGTTTGTTTGGTTTTTAAATAATTTGGAGAACTCTACAAGATCCTAATATTGCTTTATAATTGATGTATAGCTGGTTGTGTTTAGGTTGAAAAGATGCTAAGAAGGGAGTTGTAATAAACTGCTGTAGTTCCAGAACTTTATTTTTAGTAATGTGTCTTCCTAACAAATTAAAATTGACTGCTTTTCATGTGATGGGTGTGAATTTAGCATTCATAAAAGCTGATTATTAACAGTGATAGTCTCCTGGAACACTTGCTCTCCCTTGCCCTTGTAGTTAAGATTTTTCACTTGGACATAAGAGAAACTCAGACAGGATGAATCAGTGGAAACACAGAGATATAAATACTAATACACAAAGATTGAGTGTGTTCTTTTGCATTTTAGTGCTGTATTTCTGCTTACTGTTTGATAAATGTGAGGCATGGAATTTGTAAGTAGTCTTGCAAATTGATTATATTTTTAAAGCAGTGTGAGTATTAAGGATTTTGTTTTAACTTTGCTTTCTCACTGGTACTTAACTCTTAATCTAGTACCATGGAATTATGATAGCACATAAAATATATCTTACAGGTGCTAAAACAAGGTACATTAAAGATCATAATTTATGTTATGTGTGACATTGACTCTGAATTAACATTAAAATAAAACCCATCTTATTAAACATTAAACATTAAAATAAAACCCATGAAAACAGAATTTTCATGCCATTTTAGTATAGATACTTTTCATTCAGAATATTCCTAGAAATCTGGGTACAATAATTTGAGGGAATACTACATTATATATCTAATCTGGACCGATCACAGTGACCAAAGGCACTGAGTAGCCTTCAGGAAAGATGGAGTTATATGTCCATTCTAGCTCTTTTACACATGTGAGTACATGTTTTACTTGGTATTGAAGAGAGTGAAGAAGTTAAAACTATCTGTATTATAATTTTCATTGTTTAGCCTTTTGAGACAATGCAGTTAAGTATACATCTTCAAAATAGTGCTATTTTTGTATAAGTAAAAGTAAATAACCTATTTTATGATTTTCTTTAATATTTTCTCATAGCCCACATCAACACTGGGCCCAAGACAGTTGTTCTTGGATCTTTTTGGTGAATAAATACTGTTTTTAAAAGACTTCTATTCAATGATATGTAGCCTTTATACAATGTAAGTAAATACAGAACAAAAATGAAATATTGGATAGCATAGTATAGAAGAAACATGAAGTTAAATTGAAGTATACTTACTGTTGTAATTACATGTGTTACTCAGCAATTACCTGGAATTTTTCTAGCATTTATGGAAATTTATAGTATTCATAGAATTCAAGTTAAATCATCAAACCTATCATTTTAGAGTATTGATTTTTTTAATTTCAGGGAAACATTCTTTGAGTATGTCAGTCCGAGGGAGACAGGATTTAGAAATTCAAGGCCCACGACTTAACAACACAAAGGAAGAGAAGACATCTGTCAAGTACGGCCCTGACCGACGTTTAGACCCTATAGTCACCGAGGAGATGCCGCTGCTGGAGGTATCGCACTTCTTCCCATGTCATGGCCATGACGATTTACAGAGCCAGATGATGTTTCAAAGAAGTTAACTTTAGGTTGAGGTTATTGATAGTACATTGAATTGTACTTTTTGTTTTTGTTTTGTTTGTTTTAAAGCAGGGTCTCTCTATGTAGTCCTGACTGGCCTTGAACTCCTTAAACTTGCAGAGATCTGCCTCCTGAGTACTGGAATTTAAACCGCACTTTTAAACCATTGTTAGCTAAATAGTTCTCATTGACAGAGGTCAGCTATGAGCAAATTGACCTTGCCACCACAGCCATGCTATAAGATACAATCAACATACTAGTAGACACTGGGGGATATTTGTAACTCAGCACCTTGGTTATTGAACTCGATAACCCTTTTGCAACTTACAAAAATAATATGTGAGTGAATGCTCTTAGATAGTCTAAGCAGTATACAACTATGTGGGGATGAATGCACCTGGAAAGTAACCCAGACGCAGACAACATGACCTTATGACATTATGTCTGTGTGTATATATGTGAGTGGAGCTGTATGCTATGCCACTAGTAAGGAGACCATGCGAAAAGGTGTTGATGAAGGAGAGAAAAGTAGTAGGATGTGACATGTAAACAGAAAGGCTATGTGGGGGCATGGAGGAGTACAGGTTTATAAGTACCTTAATGAAATTTAAAGCTGTGTTTCTAGTTTCCCTGGTAGGTATGACCACCTTTCTCCAAAAGATGCTTGCAATGTGATCCCAAATGGTATTTATGTTTCTAGACCTTGTGATCCTTATAAATAGCATCATGTCACATGGTTGGGTAGCAGTAGTGTTGTGTATTAAGATGAAACCATTGTTGAGTTGCATGTATTCTGCTCAGATCTAATACATTTAAAGGTAAAGGGGCAAGTCTAATGGTGGGGGGAGGATACGGGCCCAAATACTGCTTTCTTGATAAATACTTTATGCATGTTTTAACTTTATTTGGTATCTTTGTCTATGTTGAGGATTTTTACTTATCTAAAATCATATTTAACTTTTTTATTTGTTGATTTCTGTATTCTGTACTCTTTTAATCAAAACTTTTCAATTAAGTTAAATTTTATTGGTTAATTGTGGTGCTGGGGTTAAATCCAGGGCCTCAGATGTGCTAGACACACATTCTGCCATTGAACCAGCTGTCTTATTTACTAATGTTTGTATGCTCTAAAATTTTTATTCTTTCTGTTTATTTTTGGTTTTTCTTCACATTATTTATTTTCCATGAGTGTCCTAGAGTACGCTTGTGAGGTCAGAAGACAGTTGTTTTTCTCCTGCTGTTTGAGGGTAGAATTTCAGCCAATACCTTCACCTATTGAATGTCTCGCAGTTGTTTGTGGAGTCTGTAGCCCAGGTTGTCCTGGGACTGCTAGTCTTCCCACCTTTGTCTATCCAGTGCCTGGGCACCCTGCCTGTCGTATTTGTGTTTTAAATTGAAGTAGTGTGTTCTCCTGAATGTCAGAGGAGTAAGAACAAAGTTTGTTTCTAGTCCTAGTGCTTTTAGTATGGTACAGGGTACTCATTATGTCATCTGTTTACTGATATTCTGAAAATATTCATACTTTTTCCCCCTCAAAGTTTTTGTTATTTGTTTGTTGAGATATAGGGTCTTACTATATTAGCCATGGCTAGCCTGGAACTTGATATTTAGACCAGACTGGCCTGAGATCAGCTTACTTCTGCCATTTGAGTGTTGGGACTAAAGACATGGGCCACCACATGTGGTTGTTTATTTGTCATTGTGTGCTACCTCTTTGATTCTGTGGTATTTCCTTATTTTGGTGTTTGTCATATCTTTAACATGGCAATCCCAGTCTCCTAATTTCCTACTTGCCTATCAGCTTTAAGTTTGTACAATGATAATTCATTGCCATTGCATAGTTGTAGTTAAGATTAGCTAGGAATGAATTAAGACAGATTGAGTTTAAATGCCATGTTAAGTATGCTCTCTTTTATAGCTTAAAGTCATAGACGTTTATCTGGAATTCTATAGGTAACAGTTTATGAGGGCTTCCTTTCAGAAGCAGATATTCTAATCACTATAGTAAATTTTTAAAATAAATTAGTAAAGGTCACGAAAACACACTTAATTCTATTAGTTTGCAAGGTTTTTTTTATAAAACCAAATAATTGATATGTTCCTTAGTTATTAAAGCTTTTAATAGTATAACTAGCTGGGGGATAGTGGTGGCGCATGCCTTTAATCCTAGCACTCAGAATGCTAGGTCAGCCGGGTCTGCAGAGTGAGTTGTAGGACAGCCAGGTCTGCACAGAGAAACCCTGTCTGGAAAAACTAAAGGGGGAAAAAGTATAACTTTTTTGTATCTCTTTAACTTAATAATTTTACCTTTTTTTGTTGAGAACTTTATACATGAACCCTGTCACTCTCATTGCCCCTAACTACTCTAACTCCTATGTTCTCCCTCCCAAATCTGTGATCTCCTTTTTATTGTTGTGTGAGTGTGCATGTGCGTGTGTGTGTGTATGTGTGTAAACCTTCTGAGTTTATTCAGTTTTGCACGGGTGTGCATGTGTCCAGGGCTAACTACTTGGGCTTGGATGACCTATGTGTGAGCTCATTCCTTTGGTCTCCTTTATTGTCAGCCATTGACATCTGCAGCTCTTCATCTGGGGTGTGATCATGTGGGATTTCCTGTCAGTGTTTTCATATTAACTGGTGCTGTCATTATGCTGGTCTTGTTCAGGCAACCATATTGTTTGCGGGCATGGGTGCAACTTCTGTTATATATAGAAAACGTCAATAGCAAATACCCTCGTCTTTGGCTCTTACAGTCTTCCTACCCCTTCTTCCTTGGTGTTTCCTAAGCTTTATATGTAGGTGTTGCAAGTCGTGTTCTCAGATGACACACAGTTAAAGATAGAGCTTTATTCTGAGTCCCAGTTCTAAGTGTCTAACCTTAGAAAACCTCCTAACTCACTACGTGAACCAGGTACTGTCATTTGCTTAAACTTTGTGGAACTTAGTGGCTTTTAAATTCACACCCATCCTGTATTTGGAACTGCTCATGTTTGTTCTTGTGTGGCAGTTTGAACGTCATGCATCTGAGCAGGGTGTTTGGAAGGAGGCGGCTTCTTACTCTATGTAGAAGCAACTAGCTTTTTGGCTGACCAAACAAAAAGTCTTGTAAAGAATGAACATTTGTATGTATTTGGTATTGAGATTAGGACCAGAGATCTTGTGTGTGAATGCTGGGGTGTGTTTTCAAGAGTTTCATTTTTGTTAATCTCAGGGGAGTCATTAAGTTTCTAGTTTTGGTTTCTTAGCATTTGAGTAGTCTGATTTATGCCTAGCTTTTATTCACAATTTGAAAAAGCCTCCATTTCTCAGTTTGGGTTTTGCCCCTTTGAGTTACTAGAAGCCTAGGGTTATATGGAGCTTTTGGATTTTAAAGTTGTGAATATGGAATCATGGGCCTCTGTGTTCTCCCGTGAGAGCCATGGGTAGTTACTGATACAGTTAGCTACTTTTAAACTTGACAGTAATAACAGTTATAGGACTAATCTTTGTCTAATTTTTACAGCCATTTAAAATAGCCTTTAACTTGTCCATAATCTACATAGTCATGCAAGTTTGACAAATTAGTCATATTGTTCTTGTATTTTAAATTCAGAATTTAAAATTTGTGTGGCAAAATAACCTTAGATGCTTGATTTAAAGGTAGAGCTATGAAATAACTTGTTCTTTTAGAAAACAGTCTCAGCGTTGCTCATTAGAGGCTCAGAATTTTAACAGTATAATAATATTTTTTCCCTCCAATGCAGGTGTTCTTTATACATTTTCCTACAGGGCTCCTCTGTGGAGAAATCCGAAAAGCATATGTAGAATTTGTCAATGTCAGCAAATGTCCTCTGACTGGACTGAAGGTTGTGTCTAAACGGCCAGAGTTCTTCACTTTTGGTGTCAACACTGCTGCTCTAACACCACTGAGCCCCTCGACGTCGGAAAACTGCAGTGCTTACAAGACGGTGGTTACAGGCGCTCCCTCTGCGGGCACGGCACTTGTGTCATCAGCGTCGTCCGTAGACTTTGGGACCAGCACAGGACAGCAGCTGGAGGCCATTCCTGTCCCCCTTCCCGACTCTGTGCTGCTCCCTGGAGCTTCTGTCCAGCTGCCAATGTGGCTTCGTGGGCCAGACGAAGAGGGTGTCCATGAGATTAACTTTTTATTTTACTATGAAAGTGTTAAAAAGCAGCCTAAAAGACGGTGGGTGATTTAAAACTTTTAAACTGTAAAATCTGTACTTAGTATGGTTACATATTTGAATAAATAGTTGGTACTTGTTAATATATTGTACATCATTGTTTACTAAAGGTCACCATTTTCCTGGCAGGGTGGTGCATGCGTTTAATCACAGTGCTGGGAGGAAGAGGCAGGTGGATCTCTTGAGTTCAAGGCTAGCTTGGTCTACAGAGCAAGTTCCTGGATGACCAGGGCTACACAGAGAAACTCTGTCTTGAAAAACAAACAAAATATCATCTTTCAAATTGTACACGATGTTTATATTTAAACTTGTTATAACTATAACTTAATTCTAGTTAGCTAAGAATGGAAAGAAATTTAACTACATAAAGTTCTGTTTTTTTAAGTAGAAAATGGAAAAAAACTTCAACATTTTTAGTTGTTTTAAGTCTATAAACTTTCTCATTCTTTGCTAGATTTAAATACTGTATCATTTGTATATCAAGCCCCTCCCATACAGCTTCCTTTTGTAAGAATATAATTTTGGTATGTATGAGAAATGTGTGTGCAGTGGTGTTTTGCAGTGGATAATCATTTAAGATCTCCAGCCTCCCTGTTCTGTACAATCTCAAGCCTACCTACATGTTGCACAGCAGAATTCGAATACTAGTATCACCTTTATAAAATTAACATTTGTTTTATTCTGTAGAATATCTAAATGTCATGGGAAACAGTATAAGGGCAAAAATAGAAAAGTGTTGGTACAATTTGGGCTCTTAGTAATGTAGATACTCCTTAAGAGGATGGACAGTGCACTCTGGCCAGGGAAGCATTAGTGATGAGGTAGTGAGATGGGCTTCAGAGGACAGGAGAGATTTCAGGACATGGATTCAAGTGGATAGGAGTCAGCCACTCCAGCGAGTAGCTTCATCTACAAATATCGGTTTACCAGTTAGAGAAGAATAAGAACTGGATGTTTTGCCACGGTACAAGCTGTAGGAAAAAAGTCGAGTAGGGTTTGGTGTGGTAGCACATGCCTATAATCAGGGAGGTGAAGGCAAGATCAGGAATATAAGGCTACCCTGAAGCAACACAGACTTTGACTTAAAAAATTAAAATTACATTTGAAATATCAAGTTAAAAGTTTTGGTTTCGGGCCTGGAAGTACATGCCTCAGAGGTTAAGAGTTCCTGGTGTTCTTCCAGAGGATCCATGTTTGGTACCCAGCATTCATACTGGGTGTCTCACAACTGCTTGCAATCCAGTTCTAGGTGATCTGGTGCCTTCTTCTGGTCTCTTTGGATACCCAGCATATGTGGCATGCACACACATTAAGAAAAAATTGAATTGTGGTTTTGTTGGTAGTTTTAATTTTGAGACCTAATTATTTGAGACAGGATCTCATTATGTAGCCTTGGCTAGCCTGAAACTCACTATAGACCATGTTGGCCTCAAACTCACAGAGATTATTCTACCTCTGCAACCTGAGTGCTGGGATTAAAGGCTTGCACACCCATACTTTTGGGAGCATCTTTGGGACCACTTTTAAGAGAGAAGATGTATTTGTTGCTATGTGAAGGTTATTTTCACTATGACGTAGTTTGATGAGCAGGAGAAAAGCCTAGATAGAGCCAGGATTACTGTTAGTTTGCTTCAAATTGAGAAGAAACAACTGAACTAAACGTAGTCTAACTATAATTTTACCTTATTGTATTCTTTGTTTTCTGGTTATAGGCAATCCTGGAAGTTACTATGTTTCTGGTTTTTATTTAGAATTAGAGATTTGTAATGTAGGGAGAGACCCTTAGATTCAGTTTGCATGTGTTTTTAATTTTCAGGCACAGAATTTTAAGACACACTGCAGTTATTTGTACTAGCCGGTCTTTGAACGTGCGAGCAACTGTCTGTAGAAGTAATTCACTTGAAGATGAAGAAGGCAGGGGAGGCAATATGCTAGTCTTTGTGGATGTGGAAAATACCAATACTGTAAGTTATTTTAAACCTAATTTTTATTTTAAAGTCTGTTGAGAAATGTTTGTTTTTGGTAAATATTTTTTCTCTATAATTTAGCATAAGTAAGAATTTAAAACTATTCACATGAGCTAGTATGAAAATCTGATTATCAGATCCTTTCACAAAAATCAAAGCCAGCGGAGAATATTAAGAATTAATTAGTTTTAGCCGGGCGGTGGTGGCGCACGCCTTTAATCCCAGCACTCGGGAGGCAGAGGCAGGCGGATCTCTGTGAGTTCGAGACCAGCCTGGTCTACAGAGCTAGTTCCAGGACAGGCTCCAAAACCACAGAGAAACCCTGTCTCGAAAAACCAAAAAAAAAACAACAAAAAAAAAGAATTAATTAGTTTTGTAATACTTTTAGTTTCATAAATCTGTGTAACCACTTTCTAGGAAACAGTGGGGTTTATTGTGCTAAAATGTTGGTAATTTTCACAAGACTCTGTTCATTATTTGAGTAGAAAATGTTGGTAATTTCTAATGTCAGATTAGCTCTCATTTAGGAAAAAAATTATATACAATTTAAGTCACACACTAGTTTGAGATTTTTTGTTGTTTCTTGTCTCCTTCCCTCCCTCCCTTTCTCCTTCCTTCCCTCTCTTTCTCTCTCCTTTCATCCTTCCATAGTGACTCACTGTATGTTAGTCTAGGTAACTTCGAATTTGTCAGCCTCCTGGTTGCCAGGATTATAGGCATGTGGCAGGTGTTACTGTGTCCAGCTAATTGTTTGTTTTTTACTTTTTACCTTATTGAAAATGAGATATTTCTGGAGAAAACTCAGAAGAAATAAAAGTGTCTTTTTTTTTTTTTTTTGAGCGTGAGAGAGATCTGGTCTTACTTTGAATTTCTAAGCCCATGTTTCTACCTCCTGAGCACTGAGATTATAGCCCTAAGATGTGACTTACAGAATGCTAGGGCTTGGAAGGGCTTCATGAATGCTAGGCCAACTGAACTGTCACCCTAGCTCAGAAAGTGTCATATTTTAGTTAAAACTCCACAACTGATTTATACTTTCTCTTTGGAGTCAGAGTCTCATTCTGTAACCTCTGGAAGTCTGAAACTGAAAATGTTGCCCATAAACAGTGGTCCTTTTGCTCCAGCCTCCCAAGAGCTGGTATTGAAAGTGAACTGCCATACCTGGCTTATGAATAATTTTGATTATTAAATTCTACTAGAAATAGTAGATCCTAATTACCTTATGTATGGATAACTATGAATATATAATATACAAATATATTTCATTGTTGCTTTCTCTAAAGTGTTGGAGAGGATTTAAATAACTTTCTGGGATACGTATTGTTGAATTATTTCAAATACATATTACATTTACTGTTTTATTTCTGAAGATTTGTTTTTATTTTATACACATGAATGTTTTGCCTGCTTACATGTAACTGTATGTGTGTCTGGTGCCCATGGAGGCCAGAAGTAAGGGCTGAATTCTCTGGAAATGAAGTTATAGATTATTGTAAGCTGCCATTTGGGTGCTGAGAGTTGAATCTAGGTCCTCTAGAAACTCAGCAAGTGTTCTTAACTGTTGAGCCATCTCTCTAGCCCTCCTCCTTATTTTATTTATTTTCCTCTACTGGGAATTAAATGGGGCCTTGTACCTGAGGCAAGTGCTCTACCATTGAGCTTCATCCCTATCCTCTACTTACTTTTGCTTGATTTGAGTAGGATCTGATTTTGTCCTCAAGTTTATTAATTCAGTGCTTTTAGCCTCAAGTGACTTTTTTGTGTCTTTGACAGAGTGAAGCAGGGGTTAAAGAGTTCCACATGGTGCAGGTGTCAAGCAGTAGCAAACACTGGCAGCTGCACAAATCTGTGAACATCTCTGAAAACAAAGGTCTGTACCCTTAGTCTTACACTGATTATTATTTGGAGGCTTGTGTTAGTCACTTGTGGTGGTGGTGGTGGTAACCAAATATATAAAGATGCAAGCAACTTAATGGAGGAAGGGTTTGTTTTGGCTACAGTGTGAAGGCATACAGTCCATCCTTTCAGGGAATCCGTTGGGGTAGGAGCATGACGTGCCTGGTCACACTGCATCTTTGTCAGGAAGCAGAGAGAGTAGGTAGGAGGTGGGGCTAGGAATAAGACCTGAGTGGCCTTCCACCAGCAAGGCACCACTAGCTGTGGACCACTTATTTAAATACACTAGCGATAGGGACGTTTTGCATTTGAAGAATAGGAATTAGCTAAACATATGGAAAAATCTGTATGTTCAGAGTGCTTGGCATATTCGTGTTTACTGGAGAAAAAATGGTTGTGACTTTAGTGTAAATTATGCTGCTAACTCATGTAGACTTTAGTAGCCAGTAAAATAAATCAGCATTTATTTCTTTTTACTTATTTTTATCTGTGTGACATGTGGAGGTCAAAGGACAACTTGGAGGAGTCAGTTCTCTCCTTCTTCCATGTAGATCCCAGTATTAAACTCAGGTCATCAGACTTGGTAGAAACCACCTTTACCTGTTAACCATCTTTCTGGCCCTATAAGAACATTTTAAAGCCAGATAAAGTGGTAGGAAATACACTATATCAGAAATTTTTATAAGTCATAAATATGGAGAAGCACTAAAAAGAAATGATTGAAAAATACTAAAAGGGCATGATCAAGTGTAAGACCGTGGGGTGCCTAGTATCCTGAAGTTCTAACCTTCCCAACTTAGTGTTTAAGACGTCAGATGTCAATTACACACACACACAATAATAGTCACATATGCTTGTGTATCTTAAGAGTCTGAATTTTAAGCTTTTCAGGTGGTTAATAAATATTCATTTTGTTGAAAAGAGAATAGTTTTTTTGTTTTTTGGAGACAAGGCTGTCCTAGAATTTATTGTGTAGGCCAGGCTGGCCTCAAACTCAAGAGATTTGTGTGCATTGCCACACTCAACCAAATGAAATCTTTTTTATAATTATAAGTTGCTTTCTGTTTTGATGAAGGAAGTTTGAATAATGAATTGGGCTTTGCACATGTTATAACTTGAGAAACATTTTTATTTCTAGATGCCAAACTTGCCAGTAGGGAGAAGGGAAAGTTTTGCTTCAAGGCAGTAAGATGTAAACAAAAAGAAGGTAAATTTGTTTTACTTTGATAGTTTATTAATTGTCTATTTTATATGTTATAGCAGTAACATGATTAGTTTGTTTTCCTTTTTTTTTAGCTGCTGTACAGTCCTCCGAAAAATACACTTTTGCGGATATCATCTTTGGAAATGAACAGGTATGCAGTGATGCGCAGTAGTATTTGATGTAATTGTCTATTCTGAAAAAAACTGTAGCATCACTAATAATCATCTTTGAATAGTGAGCATCTGAACTTTATATACTTTTACAGCCCACCTTTAATCCAAGTGTGCCGTATGGACTATACCACTTTAATTATATAAAATTAACTTTTGGAAATACCCAGTCATGGAAACACAGTGCTTAGGATTTTAGAAAAGCCAGAATTACTTGAGGAAACGTTTCTGTTTAGAAAAAGTAACCATAGTAAGCCACATTTTTTTTTTTTTTATAAGTGGCCCCTCTGTTTTCTAAGTCTACTTAAAAGTCTTTTCTCATGTTGTCATCTTCAAATCTGGGCATATCACATAGTTCTGAGACCTAGAAACATTGGGTAGGTACTTAGGCTGTCTTAGAATTAGAAAGGTTTTTGTAAACACTTGATCATAATATACATGAGTCATCTAGAGCAAGTTTTCAAATGTTAAGAAGTGTGTATTGGGGATCTTATTAAGATGCCAGTTCTGGGGTCTGGAGAGGTGGCTCAGAGGTTAAGAGCACTGGCTGCTCTTCCAGAGGTCCTGAGTTCTATTCCCAGCAACCGCATTGTGGCTCACAACCATCTGTAATGAAATCTGGTACCCTCTTCTGGCCTGCAGGCAGAACACTGTATACATAATAATTTAAAGATAAAAAGATGCAGTTCTGAAGTGTCAGGACTGTGGTGGAAACCTAGGTTTTGCGTGGTTGTCAGTTTCTAGGTAGTCCCGCAGACCTTAGTAGCTCAATCTTTAGACCTTGGCTTTGAGGTCCAGGTATAGAGAATTTTCTTAGAATAAAGGCTTTTCGTCCCACTTCTGAAGCCTCATTGTGATCTGCAATAGAGTTTGGGAATATGATTTTTAAAAATTGTTTTGAAGACAGGGTATCATGTAGTCCATCCTGGCCTCAAACTCCATATATAGCCAAGAATAACCTTGAACTACTCCTCTTCCTGTCTCCATATCCTGAGTCCTGGGATTACAGGCTTATGTCATCATACCTGGTGGTCTTAAAGGTGTATGGCACGGTGTCTGGTGGGATTGCAGCCCTATGGGAGCATATCTGCTAGACCATTTCTGGTGGGATTGCAGTTATAGCACCATGTCACCATGTCTGGCTTTCCTTGTGAAGCTGGAGGTTGAACCTGTAGTAATAGGTGCGGCGGGGCTGTGTCCCCAGAACCCCGGCCGCCTCCGGCTTATGCCCCGAAATAATTACATGGACACTGTATTCTTTTAATCACTGCTTGGCTCTTTAGCTCTAGCCCTTTTCTTGGCTAACTCTCGCACCTGGACTAACCCATTTCCAATCATATGTGTC
>NC_022020.1:11477226-11482402 GCF_000317375.1 Microtus ochrogaster | reverse complement strand
GGGAAGATTCTAGCCTACGTCCATCCTGGGTCGGAGCTTCATCGCGTGTGCCTCAGAGAGCAGAGCTCTCGCCTCTGCCCGCAGGAGTGGAGCATTGTGTCTCTCTGAGGCATCTGCCCCTGAGAGGAGAGCTGTGGAGTCTCTGAGCTCACTTCCTCTTCCTCTCAACGTTCTGCTCCTCCCACCTACGTTCTAACCTATCAGGTCAAGCAGCTTCTTTATTTAATCAACCAATGACCTTCCTCCATCATGAACCCAGAGCTTTGTGTATGCTAGACTCTTACTCTGCCACTGAACTATGTCCCTAGCCTGAACCATGCTTTAACATGTTGTTTTAATTAATTTTGTATGTGCTCACATACATGTGCTTGTGTGCATGTGTGTGTCGTGGTGGATGTGAAGGTCAGAGAAGACCACTTTCTGGCATGAGTACTCTTTCCTGCTTGAGTCAGGGGTCTCCCCATGTCTCTGCTGCTGTACTCTTTATGTTCCAGGCTAGCTGGCCTACAAAGTTTGGACTGCTTCTGGTATGCACCTTCACTTTACCATAAGGATGCTGGAATTAAGATGTGGGTTCTAGACATCCTCTTGAGGTTATCGGACTTGTGTGAGAAGCACTTTTACCTTTTTATCTCCCTGCCTTATGCATTTCTAAGCAGCTCTACTGTAATCTGAAGAGGTCATCTAAGGAGCCACCCACTCACTTCTTCATGTTCTTTCCTAAGTCCAGACACCCTAAGTACTGCATTTCTCTCTTCAGGAACATGTTGATTGTTTTCTATGACAATATTTGAGGAAGCAGCTATTTAAGGAACATCTCACAACTACAGAGGTCCAATGATTGCAAAGCATGTATGATTTTAAATGTTAGAATTAGCAGTATTTCAGGTCTTCACTTGTATACTTTTATCATTTCTTTTTCTATGTTGTCTTTTTGCTTATTTGTTTATTGTGATATTGGTGATCCTAGGACTTAAACCTAGGATTTAAACCATATGCTACACAAACACTCTATCACTAATTTATACCCTAGCCCTCTTTTTTACTTTGTACTTTTTAGAAGGGTCTCACTGAGTTGTCTCTATTGGGATTACAGGTTTATGCCATCAGACCTGGTGGATGACTTTTTAATTTTATTTTAAAATAATTTAAATTCCTACAAGCATCAATTGGACCCTTAAATTATATTAAATCTGCAATTTTTGTTGTATTTTTTGTTAAATAATATCTTACTTTGAGCACTGAAGAAGGCAGAAACAAAGACCTTTTTTTTTTTTTTAAGTATCTGATTGAATGACACCACGTACTACAGATTAAGGAGAAAACTGTGGGGATGATATTTTACCAGGAAAAGTTCACCAGAAGAGGAAAAAACTGCACTTTTTTTGTTTGTTTTTTTAAGTGGTTAGGATGGGTTAACTTACCCCTTATATTTTTGGTTGTGGGCCGACCCTTTAACAGCTGAGCCAGCTTTACGTATGAATGATACACGCTTAGTAATCCATAAAATTTCAAATGTAGAGATTTTACCATGAGAGAGTATTCTATGTTAGGGGGAATCCTATAGATTGGATCTTTTCTCAAATCTCACATTTTTCTTTCAGGTAAATACAAAGGGCAGTTTAATACCATGATTATCTATGTTACTTCATTAGATGCTGCCTGGATAGTGTCCTCATAAGTTTTTAATTAATTCAGCCAGATGCCTCAAAAAGTACTCATGCACAAAACTATTTAACAACTACAATGAAAATGAGTTTTAGTTCTAGGATGTGACTGATCTTTTAGGGAATTAAATGAATGCGTAGAACTTTTGTTTTGTAGAATTGTAATTTTTATTCATCCTCCCGGACACTTAGGAAAATCATGGCAGTATAGAGTGTTTTGGTGTAGCACCTTTTAAGGTTATGAGTAATTTACACTAAATCTTTTAGATATTCAAATGACCTTCACATTCAGGTGCACAGACAAGAAATTAATGAGCGAACTTTTCGGTTTATATATGCTATAGAACTGTATATTTTGGCAGAGAATATTTAAATGAGTAAGTTTTGACAGGGTGTTTAATTAAAACACTTTTGTAGACAAGTGATATTTCTTTCTACAGATAATAAGTTCAGCAAGTCCATGTGCAGATTTCTTTTACCGAAGTTTATCTTCAGAGTTGAAGAAACCACAAGATTCGCTTTCTGCTCATCCAGAGAAACATGCAGCAGCGGAAGCTGTGCGGTTGATTCAGAAGTGCAGTGAGGTGGACCTGAACCTTGTCATATTGTGGAAGGTAGTGCACTACATGCTGCCAGCAAGCCTCACTTAGAGACGTTTAGGTTTTACTTTTCATTTTGAGACAGGGTCTTTCTGTGTAGGACAGGCAGACCTCAGACTTTGTGTACTCCTGCTTTAGCTTCAGGAGTGCTGCAAACAGCACTGTGTCACATCCAGTCTGAATATCTGCCTTTCCGCCTTCTGTCCTTCCTTTCTTTGTTGTCTGGTTTGTTTTTAAAGACATAGTCTCACTATATAGCCCTGCTAGCCTAGAACTTGCTATATAGACCAGTCTGGCCTTGAACTTAGAGGGAGATCCATCTTTACTTGAATCAAAGCTTTGTGCTTCTCTGTTTAGATCTAGATATTTTATTTTCAAACTGGAGAACAATTGTGTACTCATTAATTTTTTTCTGATTAAAATTTTCACTTTCAATATTGAAATTAGTTTATAACTTTTAATAGTTCCATAGTGACTTTTTGAATGTTTCTGTCTAAAGAAAGGAATTCAGTAAAAGGTGATCACTTTCTTCTGTGAGATAATTTTGTTTCTATGAATCACCAAGAATATTGTGGACATGCAGGTCAGTGAGAGCAGGTTCCATTAACCTATCATGAGCATCTCCAGACACTATCAAGAAGGAAACTGTGAATCTGTGGGTACTCAATTCCCTGCTCCAGCAGCCATGGACTTGTTGCTGTTTGTGTTCATCTTTTTGTGCCTTTCCTCCCTTTTTTTATTTTTACCTTTATTTATTGTTGCTGGAAGTAGTTTATATTTTTGAAACAATGCTGGCTTTGCACCTACTTATGAAATCCTACTTAGATAATTTGCATATGTTAATTATAGAATAAGATTTATGTTAAAATGACTAGTTGTATGTTGTTATATATTAGCTTGAAATCATAGGCTCTTGAATGCCCTTTGATGCATTTAAGGTAAGATTTTGAGTAATATGTGTTCTTGTAATCTGTACTCAGCTATCAAGTCCACAATCACCTTGACTGGAAAGAAAATTTTACTTTTTAAAAAACAGCCTTCTGATGTAAAAGAGAACCTGAGGTGTATTAAAGAATATGATACAAAGCTTGGTAGTGGTTAGTACCTGGAACTGCATTTTTATTGAGTTGAGAAAAATGTTTGTAAATTAAAGAGAATTGAAAAATACTTTTTTCCCTTTTTTGGTTTTTATTTTTCTGACAGGATCCCATATAATCAAGGTTGGCTTTGAACTTCTTATCCTTCCAGTACCTCCCAAGTGCTGGGATTACAGGTGTGTGTTATCACACCTAGCTAGCTACTGAACACTTGTGAAGTCATCTTACTTGTGGGAGATCATGCACAGGAAGGGGGGATTTGTGAATCAACACTATTCAGGACCAGACTCGTAGCTTGGGCATCAAATGGTTTTATTTGAGGCAGGGCCTCACATGTAGCTCAGGTTGGCCTGGAATTCTATATTTAAAAAATTTCTGACATTGACTCAAGACTTTATCAGTGATTTCCTGTAAAGGTTAAAGCAGCACCAGCAGCTGTTCAGCTACTTACTTTTCGGTTCTGGATTGAGTGGACTCTGGGCTGTCCTGTGCCTTAGGACAGCAGTACTCAGTATGACCCCAAATGACAAACTGTCACCAGTCAGTAAGTACAGAAAGTGAAAGTACTCAAACTTTGAGACTCTTGCAGCATTCTGATGGAGTCTCTGGAATCAAATGAAAACTTGGCTTATTTTTAAAAAAGCAAGTCTCTGGGCTTGGTAGCGCATGTCTTTAATCCCAGCACTTGGGAGTCAGAGATAGGTAGTTTGAGGCCAGCCTAGTCTACAGAGTGAGTTCCAGGACAGCCAGGGCTACACAGAGAAACCCTGTCTCGAAAAACAAGCCCAACCAGCCAAACAAACAAAAACACAACTAAATCAGAGTTGGACAATGGGTCAGCAGTTAAGAGCATGGGACTGCTCTTCCAGAGAACCCAGGTTTGATTCCTAGCACTGACAGGGTGGCTCACAACCCTAGTCCGAGGGCATTCAACATTTTCTGGCTTCCACGGGCACCAGGCGTGCACGCACACACACACACAGTGCATAAATATATATGCCAACAAAATATTAATGTGCATGAATAAATAAAAACAAAAACTCCAAATAAGTCATTAATATAGAACAGAGTCAAATTCCAAAGAGAGAAAATATATATATAAATTGGGACAAATATTTTAAAATAGATTAATTCAATTTGCTAGTAGAAAAAGAAAGCCTTTTTAAAAAGCATATGTAGCCAGATGTGGTCCCATGTACTTGTAGTTCTTGTATTCAAAAGGCTTAAGTTTGATTCCAGCCTGAGCTACAGATCAGATTCTACTGCAGCCCGTGATATACAGTGGGACCCTATCTTGGAAGAAAATGACCCAAACCAAAAGAAGTTGTGTGAATTAAAGTGAATATGCTGGTACATACCTGTAATGCTAGCTCTCATGGTGCACAGAAAGAATCACAGGGTTGAGGCCGTCCTGAACTTCACAGGCTGACAAGGCATGTCATTTTCACTCACAGGGTTCACTTTAGTCACCTGCATGTTGGCAGTAAAGAAACTTGTATGTCACTTCTTAGTCTTTAACTGAGATCTCCGTAAAACAGTCTTTCTTGGGGCCTGTGGAGATGACTCGGCAGGAATAGTGCTTGAGGAGCAAGCATGAGGACCTGAGTTCAGATCCCCAGCACTCAGGTAAAAGTAATCCCAGTACTGAGCGGAGAGAGGATCCCTGGGAGCAAGCCTGTCAGGGAACTCTGGGTTCACTGAGAGTGGTGACTGAGGAATCAGGATACGCTGAGTTCTGGCTTTCATATGCATCTGCCTACACGTACACACACACTCTCTCTCTCTCTCTCTCTCTCTCTCTCTCTCTCTCTCT
>NC_022020.1:11447757-11477126 GCF_000317375.1 Microtus ochrogaster | reverse complement strand
CTCTCTCTCTCT
This sequence comes from Microtus ochrogaster, assembly GCF_000317375.1. Classification (NCBI taxonomy): domain Eukaryota; kingdom Metazoa; phylum Chordata; class Mammalia; order Rodentia; family Cricetidae; genus Microtus; species Microtus ochrogaster. Next base: position 11,477,114 of record NC_022020.1, on the reverse strand, counting down.
CTCTCTCTCTCTCTTTCACTCTCTCACTCACATACACACACACACACACACACACACACACACACACACACGAGGCCTGTGTTGTGACACACTTCTTTGAAGTTTTAAAGTCTAGAGAAAACAAGAGGAAAAATTCAAGATTTATCTCTTTGAAATACTTGGGTCAGTCAAGTTTTATTTAAAAAAAAAAACCCAGCAGATTCAGAGGGATGGGTAGATGGTTTTTTGATTGAATGTGAATGGATAAAGGTTGAAATGCTGACACAGGATTATTGATAATTGATGGATACTAGGTGTCATATTTTTTCCCACCAGTAGTTAAGATGGTTACTTTTGGGGTTTCTGCCAGGAGTGAAAAGTGACATTTCTTTTGGTTACATTTTCAGGCGTACGTTGTAGAAGATAACAAGCAGCTTATTTTAGAAGGCCAGCATCACGTTGTTCTTCGCACTATTGGGAAAGAAGCCTTTTCACAGTCTCAGAAACAGGTAATGGCAGTTGCTGGGAGGCCGTTCTGACCCTTCCGTGTATGCATATGGTTGTATGGTTGTACTTCCGTTGTACTTGTGATCTTTCTGTGCTATGTCCTCTCACTCCCTCTACCTCTGTCTTCTCTATTCTGAGACAGGGTCTGTTTGTTCTGCCTGGCCTCAAATGTGCAGCCTCTACATTACCCTCTGGTGGTGGAGTTAGAGGCATGTGTTGCATGCCTAGTTTGTCTAAATATCCTTCTTTGGCTACCATTTATGTCTTTTATCCTAATATGTAAAAAATTCTTTCAGTGCTATTTATTTTATGGTGAGGATTGAACCCTGAGCCTCACACATTATAGCCCACACTCTACCACTAAGCTATACCTTTAACCCTTATTCAGTACAATTTAGAAGTCATTTTGTTTAGATGGCTTGAATGTATTCATAATAGATTTTAAAACTTTTAATTATATGTGATCTTTTTATTTTATAAGTGAACATTTTGCCTTCATATATATGTCTGTGCACCATGCACATGCAGTACCCAAGAACTGTATATGTGACCATATGCATGCTTGGTGCCCATGGACTATGTCTATGCATGCAGTGCCCACAGACTTGGGAAGCGGGCATTGGATCCTGGAAGTGGGGTTATGGATGATTCTGAACTGGGTCCTCTAGAAGAGTATTCGGTGCTCTTAAACACTGAGCCATCTCTCCAGCCCCAATAGTGCATTTTTTTTAAACTTTAAAAATTAAAGATAGTCTTAAATAGAGAGTCTTTGCAAATCAAAACACATTCTAATCCAAGATTGGAGTCAAGAAAAAGACCCCAGCAGTTGTCCAGAGGCCCGCCTGTCTGTGTTTTCTGAAGTAAACCGGACTGTTTGTATGTCTTAGAAGTCAAAAAGCAGAGCTGCTGTTTTGAATCTGTGTAGATGTCCTATAGGTTTATTGTCACCCTGGCCATGTTATAACTCTTCAATGGACATTTCGGTGCTGAAACAACTACTTTCTAATTAAAAGAGCAGACTGATTCCCAGGCTGACTGGGTGCGGGGGGGGGAGGACTGCAGGGTGAGCTCTAAGACCTTATGGAACCAGAGTGTGGAATGTCCACTGCTTAGGAGAGCATGTAGGCTGAATTGCTTTATGTTACAGAGTTTTGCTGCTTTTATCCTCATAAATACTCTGTTCACCTTACACAGTAGAATCAGCTGGATTTTTCAAGAGACTCTTGCAAAAAGTAGAGATGTGTAGAAGGAGCAGCGGGCTGTGTTCCTGCCGGCCGCCTGGCTAGCTTATGACCCGAAATAACAACACACAAATTGTATTCTTTTGAACACTGCTTGGCCCAATAGCTCTAGTCTCTTACTGGCTAACTCTCATATCTTGCTTTAACCCATATCTAATAATCTGTGTAATACCACGAGGTGGTGGCTTACCGGGAAGATTCTAGTGTATATCCATCTTGGGCTGGAGCTTCATCGCATCTGCCTCAGAGAGGAGAGGCATGGCGATTGCCTGACTCCCTCCCAGCATTCTGTTCTGTTTACTCTGCCTACCTAATTTTCTGTCCTATCAAGGGCCAAGGCAGTTTCTTTGTTAACCAATGAAATCAACTCAAAACAGAAGACCCTCCCACATCAGAGATGTCTTTATGATTAGTGTTAGATAATTTTTATGCTTCACTTTTTTTATAATTTTAAAATAAATTTATATTTTTAATAAATTTTTAAATGATTTTTATAAATTTTAAATGTTTTTTTATAATTTTAAAGTAATTTTTATTTTCACTTTCCTCCTTTAAGAAAAAACAATTTAGGGGACGTTATGCAGTAGCTCAGGCTGGCCTCAGTTTTGTGTATAGCTGAGGTTGACCTTGAATTCTTGATTATTTTGCTTCTACCACTTCAAGTGCTGGGGAAACAAAATATGGGATTATAACGGCACCACTGTGCCTGGTTTATAGGGTGCTGGGGCTTGAACCCATTCATGCCAGGCAAGCACTGTACCAGCTGAGCTATCTTCAGTACATATTAGCCTTTGAGTAATATATTTGAAATACTAAATCTATGAAATAAATGAATATGTTTTCAAGATGGAAATTTTTTGTTTGTTAATTCTTGATCCTCAGCTGTTAAAACAGCTGTGGATAATTGAATATCCACAGCCTAACTACTGAACAGTTTTATTGAATGAAAATCACATCAGTCATGAAAATGGTTGGTTATGGGAGCCAGTGTTACATGTAGGAAAGGTATTAAAGTAATTATGTAAGATCATAGAGCTAATGTGTGGAGTGGTTAGGTAAACTAGTGTTTATCTCAGGTTATACTACAGATGACAATAGCTGCCAGTTTAAATAATAGCAAAGAAGAAAAGGTACTTCATGATTTAGGTTCTCTTCACTGTTTAAGAGTTTGTACATACTGTGACTTATATAAAGCATCATTTCATTATTAGTCTTTATTGTTTATCCTCAGGAGCCGCCAGAAATGGAACTATTGAAGTTTTTCAGGCCAGAAAACACTACAGTTTCCACAAGACCATCAGTAGAACAGCTTTCTAATCTCATTAAAACAAGTCTTCACTACCCAGAGCCATTTCATCATCCATTTCATCAAAAAAGGTATGGGGCTTATTTTTGTTAAATTTCTTATGTGCATGTACAGATACCCATTCTTTAAAAATTAACATTATTTCAGTAATAGCATTGACTCACTTACCAAAAGAAATTTAAAATAATATTGAGTCTTCCATGATTTAACCTTTACTATGATTAGTTTTTGTGTCTGGTGTGTTTGCGCATGCATGTGCAGGCACGCATAGACACACAACTTCAGTGTTACTGAGGATGAATGTTGGCCCACCCAATTCTCAGATGTCAAAAACTTTCTATTTGAAGTGTTAAGTTGTTTTCATAAAGTCAAAAACTAGAGGAAAAGATTGTATCATTTTGTTTTAGACACAAATCAAACCTATAGCATGACTAACAGTGGAACTCAGTTTTAGACTATGTCCTTCCCTTAAGATTTTTTTTTAAACTTTTTTTATTTTATTTTATTTTTGATTTATTTAACTTTATTTTATGTGCATTGGTGTGAAGGTGTCAGATCTCATGGAACTGCATTTTCAGACAGTTGTGAGCTGCCATGTGGGTGCTGGGAATTGAACCCGGGTCCTCTGGAAGAGCAGTCAGTGCTCTTAACCGCTGAGCCATTTCTCCAGCCCCCCCTTAAGATTTTTTTTTACATCTGTTTTGTGTGTGTGTGTGTGTGCGCGCGCGTGTGTCCCTTCTGTGGCATTCACATGGAGGTCAAAGGACATCTTTTGGAAGTTAGTTCTCGCCTTTTACCACGTAGAGCCCAGGTATGAAACTCAGGTTGTCAGACTTGGCAGTAATCTGAGCCATCTTGCAAACTAACTCCTCCTGGAGAATCTTCAAGTACTAAATATCATACGGAATGATTTATTTATAATTTTGATAAACAACTTTAATGTGTAAACAACGTTTTTAAAGTAGAAAGTTCTAAGCCAGTTGGTGGTAGCACACACCTTTAATCCCAGCACTCGGGAGGCAGAGGCAGGTGGATCTCTGTGAGTTCAGAGAGAGTTCTAAATCTGATGACACTTTAAAAGGTTGCCCGTTTGCAGGCATAAAGGCATAGAGTTTTCTTAGAACCAGTGTGTCTATAACAATTGATGTTTAAAGTTTTGGGGAAGTCACCCTTGGTAGAGATGGGAGAGGGATGTATGTGATAGGACAGAAAAGAAATGATGAAGAGTGTGCCGAGGAGAAAAGCACATCTTCAGAAGGCTGGAAAAGATTGCAGCTAAAGCAGGAAGACCAAGATGGAGGTGATGTCTCAGCAGCTGGAGGGAAAAAGGGACTGACAGTTCAGTGCTCCAGAAAGGTCTGGTCGTAGTCAGTGGGCCGTGATGAGAATTGCTCTGAGGACTAGTTGGCAGCAGGGCGGGTTGTGCAAATATCTGCATCTCTTCTTTCTAATAGCATTTTAGTAAGGTGTGAGTAACTTAGCATTTGAGGAATAGATGGGACCTGAATAGTCTAAGTTCCTGGGGCTTCACTTTGGCTTGTTACATACACATTTGTAATTTAAATGAAGGAGAGGCTGCAAACTAGAAACCTGTTCTCTGGGGCATAGCACCAGCACAACCTAAGCCACATATGTATGCAGGAAAACACTTTACTTAACAGTATTCCTTATATAAAGTGTACATTCTGATATTTAGTATGGAGAGATTGTATTAATGTATTTTATTTACAAAGTAAGTTACCCTAGAATGATTTTGTGACTCATTTTTTGTGTGACTCATGTTTGTTTTTTTTCTTACTTGAATTTGATTTTAAACTTGTGTTTTGTTAAGTATTTTTGTGTTATTTTTAAGAAACTAGTTTCTAAGAAGAAAGTGTATGACTAATGGTTTGTTTATCTTTGTTCCACAGCCTTTGCTTAGTACCAGTCACCCTTTTACTTTCTAATTGTTCTAAGGCTGATGTGGATGTAATAGTTGATTTGCGGCATAAAACAACAAGGTGAGAATTTATTTTATGAGAGGCTGTTTAGTAGCCCAAAGTTTGGTATTATTTAAAGCAGTTCAGTGTTTTGAAATTATGCAAATCACTGCCTAACATGGATAAAGTTAATTCAAGCGTGTTAGATTTGTTTATATAGTGTCAGAGAATTGTTACAGAGCTATTAAATATCGGAGGTTTTTTTTCCCCAACTTGAAAATAATACTTAATAAAAGAGTCTAGATTATATTGCTATACCCAATACTCCTAGAACCAGCAGGTTTGTCTTGGGTATTTTTGTATTAGGAAATAAATCTCATGCTAAAGAAATGGTTCAGTGGTCAATTACACTTGCTGCTCTTGTAGAGGATCTGTGTTTGGTTCCCAGCATCTCTGTGGTATCTTACAGCCATCTGTAACTCCAGTTCCAAGGGATCTGATATTTTCTTCTGGCTCTTCAGGTACCAGGTACACACATGATTCAGTTACACACATGAAGGCAATGTATCCATACACATAAAGATAAGTAAATTAATCTTCAAAAACACAAAAGAAAAGTCTTATTAAACATAATGCTTAATGTTTTCATATTGCACCCTAGATGGTGCCTTAAAATCTGAGCGCATAGGAGCCTGCATGTCTGCATATCACAGACTCATTGAGTTATGCTGTGGTGCTGAGCACTAGATTGTTCCTACTTCCTAGTTTTACAACGTTTACGATTATGGGCATTCTTTTACACATTTTTTTTTTTTGTTTTTGTATGTGGATAACAGGTTAAGAGCTCAATTTCAAATCAGGTTCCATTGTTTACTAGATGCCATTATGGGCATTAAATGAAATAATCTACTTTTAGCATTGTTCCTAGAAAATAGTAATAACTGTTAACATATGGTTGATTGTTATGGTAATAATGTTATTAATAATAGTTCATTTCATAAACAATTCCTAGAAATAAAAGGATTTGATGAAAGAGATGTTAGTAGGATTTTAGAGGGGGAAAAACATAAAAAAAAAATTGACAACTTACTGTTTCCTTCCTCCTTTAGTCCAGAGGCATTGGACACTCATGGATCATTCACATGGCTTGGACAGACACAGTATAAACTCCAGCTGAGAAGTGAAGAGTCGCGCAGTATGCAACTAAAAGCATGCTTTGTTCATACAGGTGTTTATAACCTTGGGACTCCAAGGGTATTCGCCAAGTTATCGGACCAGGTTACAGAATTTGAAACAAGTCAGCAGAACTCCATGCCTGCTCTGATTATCATTAATAACGCATGACAGCTGAGAGTCACAGAAAGAGTCCGACTCTGTGGGATTAGTTTTACAGCAGCGTTTGAATTACCCTCTTGTTAAGGAAGTTCTCTGATCACTGCAAAATACTGGGACTTGGCACTTAGCTGACACACAGTACACTGGACTGAGAATAGATTTCCGATTCTTTCTTTTAAAACTGGTAATAATGTCCATGTTCATAATACAGAATTTCAACATATCCATACACTTTAACAAGCCGTGTCTTAAAAAAAAGTCGAAGTCTGCTGTTGCAGCTTGTAGAATGGGTGTGACTCTAAGGAGATGGTTTTGAGGAAGGGAGGGCCTTGCTGGCAATACTGCCATTAAGCCGTTCATGTGCAGTTCCCAGCTGTACTGTGAAGTTCTCTAGAGTGTTAAATACAGGTTTTCCTGCCTTGCCTCATGCAGTTCTGTAAGATCGGTTTTGGACTTTGGTTATGGCATTTGTATTTCAGTCTGGTATCCCAATGGCTTATATATAACTGTAAAAAGAAAGCTTTTCTGATGCTTTGAACATAGTTTTGGAAAGAATTTGACAAAAATCTTATCGTGAAATAGTGTGACAGTCAAGAGATGAGTAAGGGAATAAAGTCACACATTTTTGTCATTAAATCATATTCTTTATTATATAACTTTAACAATTAAGTTGATCTGTTTAAAATATAAATCTACTCAAGTTAAAAATAAGCTTTTCAAAAATGTATTATATTTATAACAAATTTACTGTAAATAGAATAAAGACATACTATTCACTGTATAAATTTATTAGATGCTTTTTTTAAAACCTGGTTTTGTGAGGACTTAATATATTCTCTATTTAAAATAAATGCCACCTGTGTACAGTAGGCACCAGCCTAGTTTCCTGTGAAAGCTTCATCGCCATTGTTCACAAATGAAGCATGGCCTTTGCTCTTGAAGAGCAAATGAAGTTTTTCTTTGCACGTGTCCTGTCTGGTTCTGTATTCAGGTCTGTGTGGGCTGGCCTCATGCCAGTGGGGAGGTCATCATTGCTTCCTACACCTACTGTTCACAGCTGCATAGGCGCTGGTTACAGACTTCCTGTAGGAAGAAGTACAGCTTCTGAACTGAACGGGAAATAGCTCCCTAAAACAGTACCCAATTAGTTCTTACTGGTGATCAAAATCCAGAGCAAAATGCAGAGCTGGGAGATTTGCGTTATGGGGACTTCTGTGCCCAGAATGTGTTCCCTTCTGAAGTAGCAGATTTAATGTGCTTAGAAGGTAAGATGTGTAAGTCAGGAGAAATTATGCAAATTGAAGCAAGCAGAGAACAAGGTGAAGTAGGGAAAGGTAACAGAACTGCAGACATGGTTGGGTCTGGAAAAAGAAGAGGAAGAACATAGACAGTGTTAAGAGGGCCTCAGCTTTCCAGATGATTGTCAGATCATGGTACTTCTGTCTGAACAACAGTCTCCACCAGAGGCAGATGTATTTCCTCCCTCCCCCACAGCCTGCAGTACTGGAGCTGTCATTCGGGACCTCATGCGCTTAGACAAGTCAGCCCAGTTCCAGAAGAGTAGCAGTACTTAACCAACAGTGACTTCAGAACAATGAAAGAAACCAGTGGAATATCCGAAAGGGTTGAGTAGTGTGTTGTGTTTTATTTTTTTTTTTTATTTTTTTTTGGAATTCACCAAACACATTGTTTATTTTTTGAGGCTGGTCTTATGTATCCCAGATTGGCCCTGAACTTAGTATATTGCCAAAAATTACTTTTTTTTTTTAATTTGTTTTGGTTTTTCAAGGCAGGGTTTCTCTTTGTAGCCCAGACTGTCCTGGAACTTGCTGTAGACCAGGCTGGCCTTGAATTTACAGAGATCTGCCTGCCTCTGCCTCTGGAGTGCTGGGATTAAGGGTGTGCACCACCACTGGCTGATAACCTTTAAATTTTGATACTCTGTCTCTACCTTCCAGGTGCTAGTATTATAGGCACGTATCGCTGCACCCTGTTTCTGCAGTGCTATGGCTGGTACCAGGGTACAGGAGTTGCCATAAATAAGAGGCTAAAAGCAAAACTGGTTTACCTGGCAGGAGTTTTAAACCCCCTGAACTATCCCAATCTTGTGTAGGGAAAGAGTTACACTAAATAGAGCGTGTGTTGAGAAAGTCGTGCAAAGCCAAAACTGAGCCACACCACAACCCTAAGCTACAATTTTAAACCCAGCAAAAATATACCCTTGCAGAAAGGGAATTGAAGCATATTTTCAGACTAACCCAGAGCACTCAATTCAGGTGGCTGTAAGCTATTGGCAGCTACCCAAATTTCTCCGTTCGTTCTCCATGTATGTATATGATCCCACAGTAAAAGCGGTGGAGCCAAACCTAGTCCTTGATTCCAGTGTAGCCAGGAAGAGGCTACCACCAACTCTAAATTTTCCAGTACTGAGAATTCAGTACATAACTCCTATGAACTTCTACTTGGAGCCTTTATGGAGTCTGTAGGTGGAGACAGCAGGAATGTAGATAAACGAAAAAGGAGAGAGGTGAAGGCTGACCTGTTATCAATCCAGAGAAATGACCCTGGTGTATTTGGGGACTCAAGCAAGATGAGACTACTTGGGAGAAAAGCAGACAGTGCAGGGCCAGAGGATTTCTTTCTTTGCAAGGTTTTACCATAGCCAAGGGATTCTTGAAACGAACCAGTCCACAGGAGGGCACTAGAGTGCAGTTGTGTGTCAGTGCTGTCATTAACTTGCCTTAAAACTGAAATTAGTGTCGTAAGAGTTGATACTTGAGGGGAAAGGTGGGCAACTTTTGCTTTCTAAAGATTTTTGTTCAACACATTTTTTTATTTTTGTGTTTGTATATGCTGCGTGTGTACCGGTGTCCTCAGAGGCCAGAACAACCAGGGTCTTGCACCAATTTATTCATTCGTTCATTTTTGAGACAGGGTCTCATGGAGCTGACTAAGGATGACCTTATACTTCTGATGCTTCTGCTTTCTGGGTATTGGGTGTGTGCCTCCATGCCTGGTTTTATTTGGTGCTGGGGATGGAACCCAGGGTGTCACGGTAGGTAGGTAGGTAGGTAGGTAGGTAGGTAGGTAGGTAGGTAGGTAGGTAGGTAGGTAGATAGATAGGGCATCATGGTTTTCCACATCACCCATTTTTAAGACACTACTCAAGCTGAGCATTGCAGTCACTTGACAGTTACCCTTTGATTTGCCAGAGGTCATCTTTTAAAACCTTTAAATTACATTTTAATTAATTGTGTGAGTTTGTGTATGCACGTACACCCGTGTACCATGGTGTGCTTGTGGAAGTTAGGACCACACGTGAGAGTTGGTTTTCTGCCTCCACCACGTGGGTTATGGAATCAAACTTAACTTGATCGCAGGTATGGCAGCCATCGCCTTTATCAGCTGAACCTTCTCTCCAGCCTCTCATCTTTTCCTTTTTAATATATAATCTTTAGCCAACCTCCCCTTTCCATCGTCCAAGGACGCTCACCTCGCCCTGTGGCTCTATTCTCACTGTCTGTGTGACAGTTTCTAGCTTCCACTGCTACCTCTGCCCCCTGGGCAGGCAGCAGGCTTATCTTCTGTATCTTTCCCCATGATACTTTGTACCAGCCATAAGCCAACCCCGTGCACTTTAAAAGTTCCCAGAGAGAGCCAATAATAGAAGTTTGGCAGTGAACCAGAATTAAAATGAAGACTTGGTAAGAAAATCTAGGTGTGAGTCTGTTTCAAAGGAAATGAAATATCTCCAATAGCACAGTTTTCAAGCCATTTCTGTCAACCCATTTATCCCAAAAGGCTTTCACCAGCTTATTGGAGTGAAGCAATTTGAACTGTATGTTATAAAATATTTGTAGCATATCATAATATGGTACAAGAAACCCTCTGGCCTCCACACAGAACAAGTTGCCAGCTTTGTAACATTGGACAGGAGGTATCTAACTCTTTCTTCCTTGAGGTGCATCTGTGTTCCTGAAGGCAATCAGAAAGCAAAGGTTGGGTGATGCTCCTAATTGTCTCCCCAGGGAGTCAGTGTGTGTTCCCTGAGGCTACCCTTGGGCATTTAGGAAACTGTCTCGAGGACTATGAGAGTGGCAAGAACACCTTGAGAACATACTTGTGGAAAATCACCCCGAGAGAATAATCTTAAGTGACGTGAAGAAATTATGGAGACTTGTGGCCAAGTGCCAGGGAGGATGGGCAGGGTTGGAAAGCTCTGGTGTGGTGTTGCGAGCAGGTCAGGTGGTATTTGTTGGTATTCCACACCTGACAGTCATCAGGTAGAGGAGCTTGTTCTGCAGTCTGCATGTCTTTAAATGAACGACAAAGCAATTCCAGACTTCCCAACCCGTCTGTAACCAGTTCTAGGAGCATCCGAAGCCTTCTCTCTCCTGGTCTCCACAGGCACTGCATGCACGTGGTGCATACAAATTCATGCAGGCACACACACAAACACATAAATTTAAACCTTTAAACATTATTTTTATGGGTCACTGAATAAATTTGTAGATATAAAAGATGTTTATCTCATATTTACATACACATGTACATGGCATTTTCTAAGTCACAAATGAAACTTTTAATTCCCAATAATGTCATTCCCTAGTTGATATAAAATTCAGAATTTAATTTTTTTAGTTAAGGTAAGCTTTTTCTTTTAAAATTTGTATCCTTATATTATTCCAACCTAGATTTTACTTTTTTTTTTTCTCAAGGAAGAGTTGAAAATACTACAAAATGGGCTGGAGAGAGGGCTCAGTGGTTAAGAATACTGGCTGCTATTCCAGGGGACCTGGGTTCAATTCCCAGCATTCACACAGTGGGCTTACAGCCATCTATAACAGAATCCTTTTCTGACCTGCATGTGGTGCATGTACAGACTTGCAGGCAAAACACATGCACATAAAATAAAAACGAACGAACTAGAAAATAGACTGGGAGTGTGTGCCGAGCAGGTGCAGGGCTCTGGGTCTGATCCCCAACACCCATGCCACCCCAGCTACAAAAGGAAAAAGCTGGGCTATTTCTCTCATAAATAAGAGGCTAAAGGCAATGCTAGTTGGCAAAAGTTTCCAATTCTCGTAATGCCATCCAATCTCTCACAGGGAAGGAACTACACTAAATATAGAACGTTTTGAAAAAGCATATAAAGCCACATGGTGAATAAGAAAGAAACAACAAGCTGTGAACCAGGTGTCAGCTCCCCAAATAGAAAGCTCCTGTGAGTATATGGGTGCTGGGACCCAAACCAGGTTGTCTTCAGGAGCTGTGAGTGCTCTAAAATCATGGAGCCAGCTCTCCAGCCCCAGCAGTAATTTTTTGTTGTTGTTGTTGGTTTTTCGAGACAGGATTTCTCTGTGGTTTTGGAGCCTGTCCTGGAACTAGCTCTTGTAGACCAGGCTGGTCTCGAACTCACAGAGATCCGCCTGTCTCTGCCTTCCAAGTGCTGGGATAAAAAGCATGCGCCACCACCGCCCAGCTCCAGCAGTAATTTTTTTAATTAAAATTTTAGTTAATGTACAAAAAAATGGGTTTCGTTGGAAATAGATGTTTTGAAATTAAAACTGCAGTCTTTAAAACCTTGTCTTAATTTACTTGCTTGGAACTGGTTATGAGGTTTATGCAAATGAAGGTCTCCAACTTCATTTAAATTAAATTCAAATTTTCACCTGTTAAACTCTAAATGCACAGAATGGGTTGCTGTGGTCATTTTGTTGAGCCCAGCTGGTGCAGACGGGCTGCAGTCAGAACAAGATGGGCTGCTCCCCTCAAGAGCTTTCAGAATGTGTAGGTTACCTCCCCACATTCCCAAACTGCTTGTAGTACACAATTCCACAGCCTCGACTTCCCAGAGATGTGTTTCTTTAATCAAAGAGCAAAGAGGAAATGAGTTTGTTGTCTAAATTAATTTATAATGTATGTATAGGGGTGGATTGGAGCCTAGAGGGTATCTGCTGAGGTGTCCAGGTTCTTGTATTCTAGAACCAAGAATTGGACCAGGGCCATGTGGATAGTTCAGAAGTAGAGACAGTTTATCGAGCCAAGAATGGAAGCAGGCTGAAGAACCAAGACAGGTAGGAGCTGTAATGACCTCCAGCATGGAGGAAGATGAGCCCATGTGGGCCATCTGCATAGCATCCAAGTTTTCCTGTTTGGAAATCTAAGGGTTTTTCTGCACGTGTTCTGTTTCATTACATGTAGCCCGAAGTGTGGGTGTTGGTCTGTTGGTCTTCCTCTGCTATTGGTTTCTGTGCCAATCTCTGATGCCCTGTTCCCTGTCCAGGACTCATGCCACATAAAGGACTCTTCTGATGAGGACTTTTTGGTTTATCCTATTGTTATCTTTTTTTATTTTTAATATAGGGTCTCACTGTAAAGCCTTGGCTAGCCTGGAACTCACAGCAATCCTCCTGCTTTGGCCTCCCAAGAGCTGGCTCCACAGGCTTGTGTCACATGGCTAGCTTCTGGTGAGTTTCTTTTCTTAAAAAAGGATTTTTATATGTGTGAATATTTTGCCTGTATGTATATGTGTACCATCTGTGTGTCTAGGCCTGTGGAGGCCGGAAGGGAGTCAGATTCCCTAGAACTGGAGTTATGGATGGTTGTGAGCTACCATGTGAGTACTTGGAACCAAACCCAGGTCCTCTGCAAGAGCAACAAATGCTTTAGACCACTGAACCGTCTTTCCAGCCTGTCTAGTGAGCTATGTAAACTATAGAATCGGTGTTGAAGAGACAGCTTAGGGGTTAAAAACATGTGATACTCTTGTAGAACTCCTGAATTCTGCTCCTAGCACCCACAGCGGCTCGCTTTCCAGCCTCCAGTAACTCCAGTCTCAGGAGATTCAAGGCCTTCTAGACTTCACAAGCCCCTGCACTAAATGTGCACACACAGAAAGAGGGGGTAGGACAAGCTTATAACTCACTAGTGATGTACTCTGAGTCACCAATAACGAACCAGTATGCATTAAGGAAAGAAATCAAAGCATTTCCTTTGGAATCGTTTGACCAAGAGCAAGTCCAAATTTGAATTCTCTCCTTTGTGCTCCCTGTGTCTTCCGTCCTCAGTTGTATGAGTCTGAACCTGTCCATCCTTATGCGATTCTGTTGTGTGAGTTGTCTGTCTCTCTAACAAAGGGTTTGTCGAGCAGCACAGAAACATCACATGGGGAAGAAATGAGACACAGAAGTCTTCAGCAGGGTTTTACACAGTTTTAAGTCAATGGCTCCAACTGACCAGATAACAGACATAATTATAGCCAGTAACTATAAATTATTGCTTTCAAACTTTATGGTAGATTTTAGGAAATCAGTTTCAACGTCTCTGTTTTCTGCTTTCAGCAAATGACACACATGCATTATCTGGGTCAGGGACATGGAAGAGTACATAACAAGACCACAGCTGTGCATTAGCTTAGGTTGTAAAAGGTGACTGCATGGGAAATCCAAGGCAGATATGGTTGGTAGTTGCCGTGTTCTCTTAGAGGCTGGATAAACAAATAGTTTGAGTACACGGTAGACTAGCAGTTTTAAGTCTTAAGTGACCACAGGGTGTATTATTAACTCTGGCTGTGAAGTCCAGCAAAAATTCCAGTCTCCAGATATAAGAGATATTTTTAGGATATTGCATCGCTTGACGGGGGGTATCTTAATTAAAATTAAACTGTAGAATCATGACTTTTTGTGGAATTTGATCCATTAGGTCTGGACTGGTTCCCCTAGGATTTGTTTATAAGAAATTTCCAGGTTATTCTGAAACCCTGCTTTTGACGGCTGTGTCGGTGCCAGGCAGGTGTGCGCTGCAGGTCTAGTCAGTTTGGTTCCGAACCTGAGGAATTTGTCAGCTGCTCTGGGAAGAGGGTGGTGCCCAAATGGCTTCATCTCCCCAAACAACATGTCAAAAACAGGTGGTGTATTTAATGAACAGAGTAAAGCGAGCTGAGTGTCAAGAGTTGACTCGTAGAACATCAGAGTTTGCCTTCCTTGTGATTTTGACACTTTAGTAAGTGAGCCACATTCTTCACTCTCTGTCATTTTCTGTTGAGTAGCCTACTTCTCTGCCGCTGTTGAATCCACAGCTAACTCTACCGTATGCTCACAGGGATCAAGCCTATGTAACATACAGGGCAAGCAGAAGGAGTCATGTCACTTAAAAACCGTACATGTAGAGCATGTACTGGGCATACATGCTGGCACATGCTAAAATCCCAGCACTTGGAAAGTTGAGGCTAGAGGATCAGCATGAGGTCATCCTTGGTTCTGTAGCCAGTTTGAGGCCAGCTTGGACTACATGAAACTTCTCAAAAACAAAACAAAACAAAAAGCAACTTGATCCTTTAGATATTTACCACCAGATTCATTGAGATTCCCTTGGGAGGTAGAAGAGATAATTCATTTCCAAGGTGACTTTTTTCCTCTTTGACTTGGTGATTCCTGTAGACTATTGAGAGAGGGAGAATGATGTATTTGTTACTGTGGTGTGGAAGACCTGTTTGCAAGGTGCTGACTAAACAGACCCTGTAGTGTAGGTCGCCAGCTGCTGCTCCTGTGTGCCAGGCGGTAAGCCGGTGTGCTCTGTGTGGTGTCTGATGCCTGATGGACTCCTAAAGGAAATCATGAGCTGGGTGGATTTGGGTTTGTTTGTCTATTTATTTTTGAGACAAGTTCTCACAGTGTAGCTCTGGCTGTCCTGGAACTTACTATATAGACCAGGCTGGCCTCAAATCCACAGAGATCTACATGCCTCTGCCTCCCAAGTGCTGGGATTAAAGGCATGTGCTGCTACATCTGACATAGGTGTTTTTTTAAGTTATATTTATTTATTTATTATCTATTTATTTGTGGGTGCACACACATACACACATGCATACATCCCCCTTGCAATTATGAGGTTCAGAGGACAGTTTACCAGAGTCAATTCTCTTCTTCCACCATATGGGAACTGAACTCAGAGTGTCAGGCTTGGCAACATGTGCCTTTACCCATGGAACCATCTTGTCAGACCTTGTTTTGGTTTTGGAAAGAGCGTCTCACTGCATATCCCTGGATGAGCCTTAGCCTCACAACTGATGAGATTGTAAATGTGAGCTACTTACCAGACCTGACGTTTGTTTTTAATTTATGCATGTACATGTGTGTGTCAGGAAGCTAAATCTCACTACCTATTCCAGACCCCAGACCTCTAGGCTCCAGCAAGTCCCTGCCTGAGTCTACTGTGAGGCGATAGTATGGTCAGGTACCACTGCACCCTCTGGGATTTGGCGTTGAGTGAGGAATTCATTCTTAGCCTTCTGCTTGCAAGTAAGAAACCTTAATCAAGTCTAAGCAGAGGTTACTGGACACCTGGCTCTTCCAAACCTCTCCCCCACCCCATCAAAACTACATCTATTTAAAATTTTTTATGCATTCCTTTTCCATGTGAGTATTTCTATATGACTTACTTAGATGGCTCTAGATAATAGTCTATGTTAGTCCTTAACTCTACAGGAGTCTATATACAGGGTCTAGATAGTTGATGTGTTTCTCACTATATCTACAAACCCTAGGAATGGACCTGAACACAAGCTGAATGTCCCTCATAAGAGAAGTCATTGCCTTGGCTGTTCAGCTAAAGTTTCTGGGCTCTTTTAATGAATAGCAGTCAAGCCAAAATAGGTGGCTTGTGCCAAACCATCATAACCCCTCTCTTCTCTCCTGTGGGTCCAGTATGAACCTAGGCACTTAATGCTTCTACATTGCACAATGGCTTTCCCTTAGCAGCTTTTGCTCTAATTGTTTCACAGTATTTGTACTGCACCCATTGGATTTTTCACTTTCTGACAAATCTAAATCCCCAATCCCACTAGTGACCTAGAAAATTTACCACTCAGACAAGGTGGCATACACTACCTTCATGGGGTAATTCTCTAATAAAAAGAGAAGAGCAAGAAATGACTGGCAGATGACTGTTTATAAACCAGGAACTGTGCTAGACAATGTGCATGTTTTCATTTAACATTAAATAAAATATATGGCACAGTAAACATTCAAAATCTCAAAGAAGACTAATGCATCTAGTTTTGTTCTTAGAGCATTTTTGTTTTACAAGAACAAATACGTACCTTTAGATCCATTTCACCTATGAAAGTGCTCGGAGAAACTTAAAATCTTTCAGTCCTTCATTTTAGACAATAAAAATGCAAAACGTGATAATGGTATTTTACTGGAAACTTCTCAGAATAGCAATGATTTCCTCCCATAAACCAGTGACTCACTTCATATCACAGATGAATTCCCGTTAAGCAGTCTGAGGGCAGCTCCTGAAGGGCACGAACAGGGCTGGCCCTGTGACAAACTGTAGTTGAGATGGATTGGAGGGACTGGAGAGCATGAAAACCCAGAAGCATCTGCAGTGGAGCGAGCGCAAGTCTGTCTCTAAAAGTAAGCGTAGCCTTGACACAGACCACCCCGGTGTCCCACTGTGCAGTGACAGCGACAGGTATAACACCTAAGGAAACAGGGCCTCCGGGGTGGCTCCCCACCGTGAAGGAGACCCTTTCACCTTTGTCCTTCAGCTTTTTTCATTGGCCCTTAGCACAAACGCCTGTGATCGTCTGCATTGTAACAGTAAGACTGTTCTGGACCATCCACCTAGATTAAAAACTCTTTGAGAACAGCAGTTGAATCCAATCCTGCTGTATATGCCTGGCCCAGCATCTTGCACACAGCAATGATACATGAAACAGAATTTAATTGTTGGGCATTTTTTCATTTAGCAAATATTTATTGATTTGCTACTGTATGCCAAGCATCGTTCTAGATTGTGGGGAGCAGGCATCATGTAAAGCAGATGAGGAATTGGATTTCATGTGGTCCAGCATCAGCATGAATGACTTGTCAGCTTATATAAAGAAACATAATTCAGAACACAGTGTTAAGGACTTGAGACATAGACTGTAGACCAACTGCTCTGATAAGCCATTCTTGTTTGTTTCTTTGTTTCAAGAGATGAGGTCATAATGTAGCCAAGTCTAGCCCCAAACTCACTGTGTTTCTAAGGATGATCTTGAATTCCTGATCCTCCGGGAAGACAGGCATGAGTCACCACACCCAATTTATTCAGTACTGGGGATCGAATCCAGGGCCTTGAGTGAGTGAGGCATGCACTTTACCCACTGAAATATATTCCTGGACTTGTGGGTGGTGACCTGAGTGAAGAGAGGAGCCTAGTGTGAACATGTGTGAACATGTATGAACACCTGTCTGTGTGCATGAAGCTGTTTGCTTAGGGTATCTCACTATGTCTTTTCCTCCAATATTTTACTAAGAAAAGTTATTGAATATTTAGAAAACATGAAAAAATACAATAAAGCTACAAACCTACTGCTTAAGTTCTACTACAAACATTTGTTATCCTTCCATCCTCTATAGTCCTGTCGCCATCTTGCTTTTCAATTCATTACAAAATAAAGCCATTAGTGTACTTTACTTTAATACTTGGGACTATATCTCAATTCCTCCCATCCCTGTTTCACTTTCCTTTTAATAAAATGAAGTGGACTCATGGTATTTTATGTTTATTTTATTTATGTATGGGTGCATGCACCCCACAGTGGTCAGAAGATAACTTCTGGGAGTTGGTTCTGCTATTCTATGATATGAGTTTCAGGGATTGAACTCAGGTCATCAGGCTCGGCACCACATAGCCCAAGTTTCTACTGCGTTATGGGCAGTTATCATCATCCCTGGAAGTTTCCCCATGTCCTGACTCATCAACCCCTGGCCTCTCTGTCCTAAGGACAAGCAAGCACTGTCAGTGGTTTCTACCCTACATTCATTGCGGTTACATTCTAGGACTGAATATAAACAGAACCATACATGGTGGTTAAAATTCGTACAGTTCATTGCCTGCACACACAGTTGAAAGCCCAGTGACTTTCAACCAAGGGACATTTAACAATGTCGAGAAGCATTTGGGGTTGTCACAACTGAGAGGTTGCTGTTGGCACCTACTCTTTAGAGGCAGGAGTCTCTGGGTGTGGGAATGCACCCATAGTTCTAATACTTGAGTAGAAGCAGGGGACAGGAACCAACGGGGACATCTCTGACTACATAGTGAACTCGAAGTTATCCTGAGCTACACAAGACTACTGTCTCACACCTCCCTCCACAGAGGCCAGAGATTTCACCCCAAATCGTCACCACCATCATCCCTGTCATGGACATCACTACAAAGAATTATCCAGTTCTATCCATAGTACGGAGGCTAAAAAGCACAGGTGTGAACATTATCAGTATCTTTGCAGTATCAACAGCTGTTACTGCCATCCATAATTTATTAAATATGGATCTTTGACTAATTTTAGACTTAGGATGTTTTTTTCAATTTTTAAAAAAGGACAGCATTTTTAACCCTGCCCCACTTTTTTTGTGGCCCTTGATCCAGAGAAGATTCTGGTTGTCACCTAATTTTATCTGTCCCCTTCAGGAACAATATTCCAAGAACAGAAATAAGATAAAAGAGGCAGGCACTCAGAAATAGTCTGTTGCACTTTTCAAACAAAAGGTATTGGCTATGATAAAGAGAAAATGAGATTTGTCAAGATGCACTGGAGAAAACTTACATTAAATGCCTCATAAATGTAATGACTGCTGTTCTGAGCTGCCTGGTAGATTTCCCTGTCAAGATTGCCTCCAGGCTAAGTTTCTTGTTTCAGTGAGAGCTGTGGTTAGCGTCCAGATAGCTGCCAGTCACCTTAGAAAGGACAGAGCAGGCAACTGCTCTCCTAGCTTAACTGTGAGCCTGCCAGATGACCCAGTGGGTAAAGATGCCTGAGTTCAACCCTCAGGACCCGCACGGGAGGAGAGAACCAATTCTCTGACAGAGTTGCATGACCCTCTGCACAATATATCAATATTCATTTTAATCTAGATATTGGAAGACTAAATCATCATTGGCGACATTTTCCAAACTTCTGGAGAATTTTCTCAGTCCCCAGTACGTGTTTCACACTAAATAAGATAGTCTGCCTGAAACCCGAGAATCATGTGAGCACGTGAGAGAAGGGATGTTTGGGATAGAAGTGAGAAGGGCCACTGTGGAAATCTGCAAACTCTAGGTGCTCAGAAGAAGAAATGCTCCAGCACTGGAGTGGGGAATGTGGTATTACAGAGAGGGGGAAGGAGAGAAAGGGGTAGGGAGGAGGGGGAAGACAGTGGTGTTATATCAGACAGGTTCTTTCAACTGCCCTACTTGACAAGAATAACACAGGCCAGCTGCGCGGTGGTAATCCTAGGACTTGGGGTGCAGAGGCAGGCAAATCTCTGTGAGTTCAAGGCCAGCCTGGTCTACAAGGCGAGTTCTAGGACAGTCAGGGCTGTGCAAAAACCCTGTCTCGAAAAATGTGGAATCCCAAAAATGTGGGCCTATTTTGTCTGAAGGTCAGAGAGTTTGAGGCTGTTCAAAGTTATTGACAGCAACCGTGGCTACACATCCTGACCTACGGCGTGGTTACTTGGTTTTTGGACTTTAAGGTGGTCCATAGAGGTGTATCCTCTCTACCCCGACCAAGATCAGAGAATTCAGGCTTACTTCTGCTCCTTCTTTTAAATTAGGAAGTTTGACCTGCGGAGTGACTGCCTTCAGGATAGTTGGCTAAACAGAATGCTTTTCTCATGAAGCAAGTAACTGTTCTAGTTGTCCTTTGTATCATGTTAAAGCAGGCTTTGTTCCCCTCTTTTTATCTTGGGTATGGAAAATTAAACATGGGAGGACTCAGAACTCAGCATGCAGGAGGCTGCGTGGCCCTCTCCATATCATCATCTTACATCTCTATGACCCTTTCTTATCTCTGTTCCTCCTACCTAACAGTTCGAATCCCATGCCCCTCCCCTGGAATGTATGGACCAAACCAAACCGAACTGTGGCTAGGACCACAGTAAAAATCACCCCCAAAAGGTAGCTTCCTACAGAAAAACAAAAACAAGTAAACAATAAAAACACAGGCTATTAATTGTCCTTAGTTCATACATGTTACCCATCCAAGTATCACTGACAATCAGGAACTAAGCATTCCCTATCAATAATTACTACTCTAGTGACATTATGTGTCTTCAAGGGACTAAGCTGAAGAGGTTAAAGGTTAAATTAAACAGGTCATGAGGCACAGGACTCCATGGAGGCATGACCGCTGTCCACCATGCTTGATGGGAGTTTAAGGCCTTGTTCATTTGTTTATCCTTTTAACATACATATAGATCACAGTGTCTCATGAATATGTAAAAACTTATTTTAAATAATTTAGCACCCAGTTGGCATTTTACAAAGATTTCTGTGTTTGTGAGTACACACGTCTATGTGGATGCATGCACCTGTGCTTGTGTGCAGAGGTCAGAAGAGGGGATCAGGGGACCTCCTCTGCTCCCCTTTGAAGCAGGGTCTCTCACTCAACCTGGGTTCATGTTCCCAGTGATCTCCCTGCCTCTGTCTCAGAGAGCAAGAATAGCAGCTGTATACAAGATGCCCGACTGGTTGTGTTGGTGCTAGGATCTGAACTCTGGCCTTCATGGTTATGTAACAAGCTCTCTTAATCACTGAGCTATCTCCCCAGCCTCATGATCGGCATTTTCACAAAAGAATCTTTATCATTTCCAGTTAACAGTATATAATAGGAGGCAAAAGGGCAAGGAACAAAGACCAAAGTCACCCCACACAAGCAGATTGACTGGACCTGTTCAAGCCGTGCCTGTGCACACACAGCCTCCTAGGTATGTGGTATGCTTTCCCAAACACTAACCAAACCCCCACACTCTGTGGTATTCTGGTAACCCATAACATACCACATCCACTCAATCTGTTAGGAAAATTATAAGTCTACCTTCCTTGGGGACAGAATTTTCACAAAAATGACAACAGGCCTCTAGCTGGAATTATTGACAGAGTTACAGTTGAAACTGCATTTCCTTAATGTTCAATTCAAAACAAAATACAAAGCAACAGACTACACTAGGTGTGACTGGCGTTTCTAGAAGATTGTGATTAGGGCTAGACTGCTAGGGTATTGGCAGGAAGCTGTGGGTATCACTGTGGTCCTGTCGTAAAGCATGAAGATGCATGTGTGTGAATGCCATTCATCACAACGCAGGCCTGAGCACACCGGGATACTCTCGTCCAGTTGTCCCTTCTCCCCGCTGAGCTCAGTCCAATCAGAAGGTCCTAACTGGCTAGAGCTGTCAGCACCACTCTGTGCCCCACAGGTATCTGGGGATCGTCACACGTTTACAAGTTGACTAATTCACCAGCTATACTTTTTCGTTTCTGAAGTCTTTGTTTGTGAACCAATGGGTTTAATTGGGGTTATTTACATGAAGATAGGTGAGGTGTCATTTACAGGAGCAGGGACAATGTATTAGTGACCACAGCACTGAAGAAACATGTTTCCATTCCCCAGAAACTTGACTGACTCCTCAGGGTGAGCCACCTCCTTAACCCCTCAGCTCTAGCAATGGTTGTAAGTCCTCAAAGGGGGGGTGGTGGAGACAGTGTTCCCTGTAGGCTTCCTATGGATCTCAGAGAGGGGAGGGGCTGCCGCAGATACTGTGGCCTGAACAGCCGTCTGGATCCTCACATGAATAAGGAAGATTAATACCAGCCTCCGTGTGCTACACCCGCATAGCCACACATGAACACTTCTCACACACAGAGCAAATAGGGAAAATTATAAACGGGGCAGCAGCTATCATCCGAAGTCTGTAATAAACACACTGTTTGACCCTGAAAAGATAGTTTCCCTTCTCTTCTCTGCCTTCAAACTAGTGCCCAGGTCAAAATATGCAATGCTGAAGCATGGTTGAACCAAAAGTCAATACGACTTTATGACCGAGGACAAGCTCTTCCGTGAATTTCCACACTGAGGGTGTAAAGTGTGCTGGTGTGACTACTTTGCCGTAGGCCGGCAACCCCTGGAACATGCAGCGGGGAGAAGCTGAAGATTTTGTATTTGTCCAGTACATAGACTGTATGCAGAACAGAGCAAAAGGCACAGAACATGCAGAGAAACATGGGCAAAGGTCCAAGTGTAAACACACACTAACATGTACTAACATGTACTTTTGTGATTTCCCATGTTCCCTAGGCACTGGATGGAGACAGAGAAACTGCACACAGAGGTAGTACCACAGTTCCTTCCCCAAAGAATAGACTTCATGTCAGTTTTAGTCAAATGATGTCTATAAAACGATGTTCACTACCTCTGTATTGAACATGTGTTGGGGCCTTCTAAGTATATCAATAGAGTGGATGTTTCCAAAAGGAAACTCGGTTTGCCTACTGTGTACACAACAGCCTTTAGTCCACTGAATACTTGTAACAACAGTACTGAGAGTGTCTCCAGGGGCTGCTGGAGAGGAGGTTTAGTGGCTAAGAGTTCTTGTGGCACCCAGCACTCATGTCAGGGGGCTCACAACTGCCCCTAACTTCAGCTCCTGGCATCTGATGTCTGAGCTCCCTCCCCACCTCATCTGCTCTCTTTCATACATGAGTATCAATAAAAATTTAAAAAGATTCTTTGAGACAGGGTCTTACTATATAGCCTTCATTGGTCCAGAAATCATAATGTAGACCAGGTTGGCCTCGAACTCACAGAGATTTATTTACCTTCCTTTGTCTCCTAAGTGCTGAGATAGCAGGTGTGTGCCTTCATGTGTGGCTTATGTCTTGTCTCTGGCTGCCTATAGGTCTTACCACCTACTTTGTAGGTAGGCTAGGGGTTTGTTCATGGCTTCCTTCAGGGCACAGGAATGGGTGTAGTAGACACAAGTCGGTGGCCTTACTTTTGCTCTTTCTTTAGAAGCTACAGTGCCATGTTTGGGGGTAGCATATTTGAAGGGCTGTGGGAATCAAGAGATTTCCCAAGTTTGTCTCAAATTTTCAAATGATCTCATTTTCAGCAGTGAGCCGGTGAGAAGTTGGGTTACTGGAACACCAATGACTCAAATCAAGGTGTTTGCAGAACCCTTAGCCCCACAGAACTGTTCACCGTGGGCTTTCTACCCCACATTTGTCCCCTTCATAACTGATGTTTGGCCTTCCAGAGCTTCAGCTAGTAAATCTGTGTCAGTCTCTCCCGCCCACCCCCCTCTACCAAAGAGCACAGGGGCCACTGTCACTCTGGGCACCTCCTCCCACTTGTATGGCAGCTGGCAATGTCAATCACAGGCCAAGCAGATGCTTGCAAATCACTGTTTCTTTCTCCTTCTATTTTGGCAGCAATATAAAACTCATAGGCAGGTTTGGGAGAAGCTGTGCCGAGCTGAGGCAGGCATGAGTCATCCTGGGTTGGGGGCGGGGCAGATGCAGGGAGGGAACTTGGCTTCCGTCTTCCCTTTACAAAACAATTCTAAATAAATGCAGCTGCTTCTGAAAGTGATGTCCAGCCTGCTGTGGTCAAGAAAAAGGTCGGTGTCCCTGTCTGGCTGGGGACCTGTTTGGTCTCCACTAGTGTGCAATATTTCCTCTTCTGTGCATCTTCATTTCTTCTTTTACCTATGATAATCTCCTCTTTACTCCCACAGTACACAACCACTAACCAGCGGTCAGACATGGTGAGGATGAAAACCCCACACTGACAAAATCACCCTGCCCTGGCTATTTTGAGGCTGTACTGCGCCTGCTCTGGCAGGAGGCTCTGCAGGTGCAGTCATGGTCACATGAGTGATATATCAGATCACACACCACCCCAGAGCTCTGAGTGCAATGAAGGGCATCTGTTGTAGATGGTTCATCTGAGTCTGGCCACCTTCAGACACAGTGTGTATTTACTCTAAGGACAGAATCTTGATGTCAGTTTAATGGGGCAGCCTTTCCTCCTCTTTTGCCTTTCTCATAATTCTGAGGTTCGGCAGTTTGCACATGGGGAGAAGTGACCCATGGGCACACTTCCTTTGCTTGAGGACTCTGCCTGCTTCAAAATCTAACCTTCAAAGTCTAACAATGTCTTCCCTTGGCATTTGAGGTGGGACTAGACCATCCCCTTACCCAGGACCTTAACCCGTCCCTATAAAACCATTAAACAATCTCCTAGGAGTGGGAACTGTAGCAAAATTAATAAAAACCCAGAGACAGATATTGGGGTCCAACTTGAAGATCAGAAAAACAAAACAGCCAGCCACTGGTTCTTACCTCTACCTCAGTCTAAAATGGTGATTCTGCCTCCAGGAATCCTCAGAATGAGACTGTCTGAGAGCTGTCTCCTCCTGTTTTATATTCCTCTCTAGTGTAGGAATCAAAGGCATGCACCAAACCACCCAGTTTCTATGGCAAAGTAGTGTGGCTACTGGGATTAGAGGTGTGTGTTACTACTGCCTGGTCTTTAAGGCTGGCCAGTGTGGCTGTTTTACTCTCTTCACTTCAGGTAAGCTTTACTTATTAAAATACAAATGAAATTTCAGTACAGGGAGTGCTGAAGCATTCATAGTTGCCATTTACAGTGTCAGTCTCCCAAATGAAAAGTCTGAAAAAATATGAAAATTATAAAAATCGGGACTGTTGAGATGGTATGGTGAGTCAAGCCCTTGCCATGAAGTTCTCACCACCAGATTAGGTCACTAACAAATGGAAGTGGCCTAATGAGGCACTTACAGATGGAAGGAGAGAACAGGTTGCACACAGCTGTCCTCTGCTCTCCACGTGTGTACCATGAAACACATTCCTGCCTCCTAGCATGCACACAGCACACAATAGAGTAGTCATGGACCGCATAATGGTATTCTGGCCAATGGTGGGTGAAGATATTGTAGCCACCTGGGTATGTGTTCGATGCTGAGCTGCTCACAGGATATTGGGAGTGTCTAAAGGTTGATCTCAGAGTGTGGCTTAAGTAGCACATTGACGACCCTGAGGGAATAGGACTCAGGAATCTGATTTGTGCTTCAAACAAACCATTATATCCCTGGTGCTTTTGATTAGCTTTAGCATTAATCTGTTAAGAAGATATTTTTACTGAAACAGATGCCAAGCAGAAGCCTGACAGGATAATGCTGCTTGTCCTATTTTTACACCAGCTCAGCTGCTGTGATTACACAAATTGCCCATTTTCGGCCGAATAGGATATTGTTTTTTATCATTAAGATGTCGTACAAGGACTGGCGAGATGGTTCACAGGTAGGGGCACCTGCTGCAAGCTTTATGACTGGAGTTCGGGGACACACATGATAGGACAGAACCCAAACCAGAAAGTCCTGCTCTGACAGCCGCTGTGCGCCCCTCCCCCAACACATAAAACTACAATAAAAATTTAAACATTACATACTACCAAAAAATCACGTAATGTATAAAAATGCTGCAAATTTTCTGTTTTGAAAAAGCTTCAGAAAGGGTTCTTGGTGCCCATATATATTCGGCCAGTAGAGCGAAGGGTCTTATTTGACAAGAGTTGCCTACAGCTCTGTCACAAAGATGGAGAAACAATTCTGGTAAAAAAAAAAATTAATATCTGAGCAGGTGACATGGCTTAGTGGGCACAGACCCTTGCCACTACGCAGGGCAACCTGAATTTGATTCTAGGACCCGCCCTTGAGTTCTTCCCTTGGCTTCTCTTGATGTTGTAAGTAGGAAGACAACCTCTTTCCTCCTTAAGTTCCTTTTGGGCTGAATGTTTTATCACCACAATGGGAGGCAAACAATGGGAGGGAGAGAGGAAAGGGAAGGTGGGAACAGGAGAAAGGGGAGGACACTAGGGTGATGTGTGCTGTCAAATATGTGATATACTTCAAAGAAAACTGTCCTTATGGAACTCACCGCTGTGCACGATAATGTACACAAAGACGTTTACTAGGCCTAGAAATGTAGCTCGGGTGGTAGAGGGCTTGCCTAGCACAGTTTTGACCCCCACCGCTCCATAAGAGCAGGTATAGTCATGAAGCGCTTGGGAAACAGAGACAGCAAAAATCCTAAATTAAAGCTGGCTGCAGGTGTGAGACCAGGTTGGGCTAAATAAAATACTTTCTTAAAGTTGTTTTTAAATAAAACCCAATAAGTTTAATACTAAAATTGGAGTAGATAAAGAGTGTGTTAGACACAAATACCTGATCCTGTAGAAGTATAAAACTTTGCCCATTAGTTTGGATCCAAAGAAAGTAGAATCTTGAAAACTCAGAATCAAACTGCTTTGCTTATATTTACAGTCCACGTTTTTCACTAGGAGTCCATGAAGAACTAGAAAAATTTTAAAGCAATCTAGTCCCTGCCCGGCCACTAATGCTGACTCATCAGCTCCCATCAGAGTTTTAAGAGAGGCTTATTTCAAAACATTCCCATTCTGGGCATGGTAGCACACACCTTTATACCAGGACTCAGAAGGCGCAGGCAGGTTGATCTTTGTAAACTTGAGACCCGTCTGGTTGATATAGTGAGTTCTCGGCTAGCCAAGGCTATATACTAAGGTCCTGTCTGACGAAACAAAACAAAACAAACAGCCAAGCTTCACTCACCTCTTGAGGATTGGAACAATGGCTCATCTGTGGGAGCCCACAAGACTACACAGTAAATGAACAGCTGACAGACCAATAGGCAGATCCACGGGAAGTGTATACCTACACGTCCACATGGAATAACCCGTCTTGCAGAGCTGAGGGAACACTTGTCTTTTCGGAAAGTCACTGTCATATCTGTGGAAACCTTGTTGAAGTCATGATTCTTCCCTTTGAGATGGGGTGACTTCTACACAGGCAATGGAGTGGCCTTCCTCCATTCTCCCATACCTTGAGGCTTTGGAGCAAGGGCATTCACTCTTTGTTCTAGCAGTCAAATTTATACAGAGTCAATCCCAGAAAATTAGCTGCTAACAGACCACATAGAAATTACTATAGAAGACAGGCACTGGCAGGAAGGCAGCATGTATCATGGATGTCTATATGATATGAGAGCGGTATGAAATTGTTTAGGAGGACAGAGGGGACTAACAAGAGGCTGGGGAGGGGTAATAGGGAACTTGGGGGACTATGCTTAACAGATGATATATATACTTGCATGAAAATGTTCCATTATTTGAAAAAGAAAAACTTTATAAACTCTTTTTCTTTGTTTTGCTTTTGTGTGCGGGGTGCACTGCTCTCACAAGGCTACACAGGAAAGTGATTTCCAGGGTTCAGCATTTCAGACAGTGAGAGACCTGGCGACTGCTTGAGATGGAAGCTGCTTTTACAGGGATGCAGAAATGTACCCCAGATGCTGGATGTGAAGCTACAGGGTTAATACTGGCTTGGTTCTAGTCTTGCTTTTGACCTCTCCTTTCTGGGCTCTCCTTTTCCAAGTGGGAGTGTTTACTGTGTGTATATATTTCTGTATCACTTTGACTAATATGGCTGCCATGAACAGCTAAACAAATGCCTTGCATCTCAGTAGAGACTTTAGACTTAAGACTTTTGGATAATGTTAAGATGCTTAAAACTTTGGGGACTTGAGGTTGCCATGGTGGCAATTTGCTTGTAATCTAACACTTGAGAGGAAGAGTCAAAAGGGATAGGAGTTCAAGGTTAGCCTTGTTTGCCTGGTGAGTTTGAGGCCAGTCCAAGTGACATGACACAGACCCTGTCTAAATAAACAAATGAGAGCCAAGGGTACTGTCAAAGTAGGACTGAATGTATTTTGCATTTTGAGATGCCCTGGCCTTTTGTGGCTGTAACAGGATGCTGTGGCCCCAACAGGGAATGTTTACTATGTGCTTTTGTCTTGAATGTTCCTGGTGGAGGCTATTTTGGAAAATTCTGGAAACTCTGGAAGGTGGAGTCTCTCTAAAGGAAGTAGGCCTCTGGGGTGAGTCTTTGAGGGCATATTATCTCTGTCTACTTTTTGTTGTTCTTTCTGTTTCCTGATTTGCCATGATGAGCTGTTCTGTTCAGCTTTGCTACTTCCTCCACGCCAGGATGGCTGAAGCAATGTTTGATTCCACTGAATGCTCTGTGAAGGGCCCAGTAACTGAGACCAACGTTAAAGTCACACCCTCCTCATTGAGTTCCTCTTCAGGGGAGTTCTGGAAAGGGGAACAGTGAGGGATTGTCATCCCGTGCCTCATTGTGAAACTGGCTATGTTGAAGGCATGCCTGATCGGTTCCTTTACCGTCCTCTGTTGGTGTCCCGGCTGCAGTCTGACGTGTTGGACCAGCCCGAGAGAAGGCAAAGACAGCACAGATAAGGATGTCTGTAGCTCATTGCTCTTAATTATTTCTTGAGTTTTATATGTCTGGGCATTTTGCCTGTGTGCATGTCTGTGTACCACTTGTGTTCTTGGTGCCCATAAGCCAGAAGAGGGGGCCAGATCCTTCAGAACTGGATTTAGAGATGTTTTTGAGCCGCCAAGTGGGTTCTGGGAATTGAGCCCTAGTCCTCTGGAAGAGCACTCAGTGCTCTTTAACCATTGAGCCAGGTGCCTAGCTCCATATCTGGCTTTTTATTTTTATTTTATTTTTCCTTTGAGGCAGTCTCATGTGACCCAGGTTGGTCTGAAATCCATGACATAGTTGAGGATGACCTTGAACTCCCGAATCTCCTGCCTCTGAAAGACTTAGAAGGCACCTTAGCACTAATGCACCCCCCTTCCTGGGAACCAGGACCCTGGTAACCAACCACGTATGCATGAGAGCTTTGAGTACTTTCCATCCCCATTGTATAGACCCGGACTCTGGAACTGGGGTGAGACGAACTTGTAACCGCCATAACATTGATCAAGGTTCCTCCTTGTAACCATAACATTGATCAAGGTTCCTCCTTGTAACCAAGACATTGATCAAGGTTCCTCCTTGTAACTGTTACAACATTGATTAAGTAGAGTTAGCTGACCATTAAATGAACTAGTCAAAATAGTAGACAAATGATTTTTGGGCTTTCCCTTTGATTTTGTACTACCCCTCCCTGATTTTGTGGTTTTTTCCTTTAAAAGAGCTTGTAATAGACAAAGCAGGCATCCTTCTCCTCTCGAGGCTGGGGGACCTCTGCCGCAGCAGAATAAAAATTCCTCTTGCTATTGCATCAACCGTGTTGTGGGTGTCTCTTGGGGCGACCTCCTCCTTGGTGGGGCTTTAGGGCCCAACACCT
>NC_022020.1:11440795-11447657 GCF_000317375.1 Microtus ochrogaster | reverse complement strand
TTGATCAAGGTTCCTCCTTGTAACCATAACATTGATCAAGGTTCCTCCTTGTAACCAGAACATCGATCAAGGCTCCTCCTTGTAACCATAACATTGATCAAGGTTCCTCCTTGTCACCATAACATTGATCAAGGTTCCTCCTTGTAACCATAACATTGATCAAGGTTCCTCCTTGTAACTGTTACAACATTAATTAAGTAGAGTTAGCTGATCATTAAATGAACTAGTCAAAATAGTAGACAAATGATTTTTGGGCTTTCCCTTTGATTTTGTACTACCCCTCCCTGATTTTGTGGTTTTTTTCCTTTAAAAGAGCTTGTAATAGACAAAGCAGGCGTCGTTCTCCTCTCGAGGCTGGGGGACCTCTGCCGCGGCAGAATAAAAATTCCTCTTGCTATTGCATCAACCGTGTTGTGGGTGTCTCTTGGGGCGACCTCCTCCTTGGTGGGGCTTTAGGGCCCAACACCTCCACCTCTCCTGTGCTGACGCTGGAGCATGTGCCACCATGTCTGGTAGGGATTTTTAATTGGCACATAAAAGTTACATATATTTGTGCCATGTAACATGGCGTTTTGATATGTTTACAAGTTGCCAAAGGATTAATTCAAGCACATTTACGTATTCAACGTTTCATCTTTTTTTGGCAGGTTGCATTGCTAAGAAAAGGTTAAAATTTATTTATTTTTCCCTTTTGGAGTGGGCAAGAGTGGGAAGAGAGGGCACGGTGAGGGGAGAGAGGACTGAGAAGGGTGGACGAGCATGCTAGCTTCTGGCGTGTATGAGAATAGTCTGAGGGACAGCATGCTGAAGCTGGGAGAGACAGCCAGGAGAACAGCTTTGAGGGCTACTAGAATTATAAGCAGCCCTGGACTGTGAACACAGCTCGCCTGTGCTCACTCAACAGCTGAGGAAAGAGTCAACTTTGGCTCTTGAAGAATTCATTTTTCAGGAATAGGGGGGCTAAGCTGCCGCCATAGGGAGAGGGAAATGACTAGGAAGAGTTAGCATGAGGCTTAAAACATGATCCCCAAAGTAACTACTGAGGGACTCCTGCGTACCAGGCAGCAGCCATGAAAATGTTTCACCCCGCCCCCGAGTTCAGAGTTGGGACCACTGTTAGGAATCATTATATTTTTCAGGTAACCTCCAGTCTGTTTTCAGCTGTATATTGATGTGTTACGGTGGGAAGTTATGGCAGCGTTCATGAAATTTACAACAAACATTCTAGTTCCATATTATTATGCTCAGTGCGGCGGGCAGCTTAACACAACCTGGAATTAGCCGGAAAGAGAGTCTCAATGAAGAACTGTTAATTTTGGTTGGCTTGTGTGCGCGTCTGTGGGAGACTGTCTTTACTTGTTGTTACAGGAAGATCCAGGGCCCTGTGGGCACGACCACAGGGGCTCTGAGGTGTAAGAGGAGAGAAATCACCAAGCAAGCAAGTAGCATGTATGCATTCATTTCTCTTTGCTTTGGCTGTGGACGTGATTGGTGAGCAGCGTCAGGGCCTGCCATTGTGACTTCCCGGTTCTGTTGTGGGAACTGGGAACAAAAAAAAAAACAAAACACCTTGAACAAAGGCAACGTGTAGAAGAAAGAATTTGTTTGGGCTGGCAATCCCAGAAGAAGAGGAGTCCATCCTGACAAGGAGGGATGGCATAAAATGGCAGGCGCGGTGTCAGGAGCAGTAAGCCGAGAGCTCCCGTCGTGGGCTGAAAGCACAAATCCAAGACAGAGAACTGGAAGTGGGTAAGGCTATGCAACCTCGAAACCTGCCCTCACTGAGATACTTCCTCCATCAAGGCTTCCCCTCCGAACCCTTCCCAAACAGAGGAGCCCAGTGTTCACAGGCCTGAGCCTGTGGGGGAGGGGGGGTGACACTGGCATTCAAACAAGCACGCCTGCTAAGCTACAGTGTATCATAGAACCACAAGCCAAATAAATGCTTTTGCCACTAAGTTTTTTGTTTGTTTGTTTTTGGTCAGGGTGTTGTTGTTGTTGTTGTTGTTGTTTTTATCACAGCAACAAAAGTGAAGCCAGAAAGCCCACAGGGCTTAGTTACAGTATACCATAGAGCAGTGCTTGTAGGAGTCAGGGGTGGACTTCACTTATAATGGAGAAATTTCTTTTTTTTTTTAATTTATTTATTTATTAAGGATTTCTGCCTCCTCCCCGCCACCACCTCCCATTTCCCTCCCCCTCCCCCATCAAGTCCCTCTCCCTCATCAGCTTGAAGAGCAATCAGGGTTCCCTGACCTGTAGGAAGTCCAAGGACCGCCCACCTCCATCCAGGTTCAGTAAGTTGAGCATCCAAACTGCCTAGGCTCCCCCAAAGCCAGTACGTGCAATAGGATCAAAAACCCATTGCCACTGTTCTTGAGTTCTCAGTAGTCCTCATTGTCCGCTATGTTCAGCAAGTCTGGTTTTATCCCATGCTTTTTTCAGACCCAGGCCAGCTGGCCTTGGTGAATTCCGGATAGAACATCCTCATTGTCTCAGTGTGTGGGTGTACCCCTCGCGGTCCTGAGTTCCTTGCTCATGCTCCCTCTAATGGATAAATTTCTTAAAAATACATTTATTTCTATTTTATGTATGTGAGTATCTTGCCTGCTTGTATGTCTGGGCACCACCAGAAGAGGGCATCAGGTCCTCTGGGACTAGAATTATTAAAAAATGAAACGGGGGGGGGGGTCCTCTGCAAAAGTGATTTATGGTCTTAGCCACTGAGCCATCTCCCCAGCCCCATGGAGAAACTTCTTAGTGACTGATGTACTGCAGTCGAATCTGCTGATGATTTTGGAGGTTTACAACCCTTGAAAATGGCTTAGGAAATAGCATTGACTCACTGCGGATAAAAATATGCCCCTCTTCCTGCCTCTGCTCACAGAATTTATGCTGCATTGGCAAAATCGAGCTGTATGAAATGCCCCGCAGTGTGTTTTAATTCCCAGCAAAAGGCTGCTCGCTCTTCTCAATCGCTGCCTGGCAGGATGAGCGATGGCTGGCAGATGGTTTCCTCCTATTGTGCTGGACTCACAACATGCTCTGCGGTCCCTCCAGTCTGGGTCACTATGAGAGAGCCTGCTAGATACTGCTCATTTCCTTCTCCACGTCACGCCGTGGAGAAGGTACTGAGGGAGAGTGCCTCTCAGGAAAGAGCTTTGGGAAGACAAAGTGATGCTTGTGGAAGGCCATCCGGAGAGCAGGCAGTGAAAGGGTAAGGAAAGCAGAGGACCGCCATCTATTGGAAAAGTCATGAGAACGGGCACTGAAATGGTTGCTAGTACAGGGAAAGGCAGCACAGTCATTTGTCCCAGGTTTGAAACCTGTAACTGAAATGAATAAAAAGCAGAGGGGACCGATCACAAGGAAGTAAGGATGTCCTAAAAGCAGCTTATGTGGTACAGAGGCCTGGGGAGCAGAGCCAGGCTGCTGTCGTGGCTGCAGCTGGGCCATAGGCAACCATGGGGTTGGAGGTGATGCAGCTGCCATCCTGGGGTCCCCTAGAAACTGTTCTTCCTGGACAGGAGGGTGAGGCCCAAGGAACACAGGGGTCTTTCCAGTGAACAGACTTGAGCAAGTCCTGTGCAAAGGGTTGAGCCAAGCCATTCCACAGCCCTCTGGGGCGATGGTCCGTGTGGACATGGGCCAGAGCATCTAGGTTCTGAGCCTTTTCTTTTCCTGCTCCCCCAGCTTCTCGTTTTCATTTGTTGTTTTGTTTCCAGAGAGACTCTCATGTAGCTTAGGATGGCTTCACACTTAACTGTTTAACCAAAGCTGGCCTTGAACTACAACTGATGGATTACACGTGTGTGCCATCACACCTGACACCTACATCTTCTGCTTCTTTTTCTGCTCCTGCGACCAAGTATACCTCAGAGGCTCAGTTTAACCTTTAGAAAAAGCATCAGATGGGGCCCTGGTCCAAGCACAGCTGAATGTGTTAGCGTCTGAAACCTGGTGGACAGGAGTTAGATACTGCTGTGATCTGGGGGGTGGGGGGTGGGGAGGGAAGGCATCACTTGTAAATTATCAGTCCTCACCAGACCTCTGAGCCTTGAGTTGTTGATTTGCATTCCTAGTAGGGACCTGGGGTGAGGTGAGGGATAAAATGGCCTGTTAAAACTGGATAAGGCAGCAGTGAATCTGAGAGGGAAATGAGGGCCAGAGTGGAGATAAAACTCATCCTACCTTAGTTTGTTTTCCATGCCTGTATTCGGAAACCTGAGACTGGATACTTTATCAAGGGAAGATGCTTTCTTTGATTCATGTTTCCAGAAATCTAAAAGAAGAACTGCGCTGGTAAGAGCCTTCTGCTGGGAAAAATGGATGGAGCAAGTGGATGTATGAGAAAAGACGAGCGTGACCGTGAGGATGTGAGGAATGTGAGGAGTGGGAACATGAGGACGTGAGTCGTGGGAACATGAGGACGTGAGGCGTGGGGACGTGAGGACGTGATGCGTGGGGACGTGAGGCATGGGAACGTGAGGACGTGAGGTGTGGGAACATGAGGACGTGAGGCGTGGGGACGTGAGGCGTGGGGACGTGAGGACGTGGGCGTGGGGACGTGAGGCGTGGGGACGTGAGGACGTGGGAACGTGAGGACGTGAGGACGTGGGGACGTGAGGACATGGGGAACACGAGTGAGCGTGAGGACGTGAGGGCCGTGAGGACTTGAGGAGCACAAGCGTGAGAACATGGGGAACGCGAGCGAGCGTGAGGACGTGAGGGCCGTGAGGACTTGAGGAGCACAAGCGTGAGAACGTGGGGAACGCAAGCGAGCGTGAGGACAGTGTGGAGCCCGGCTGAGAACGTGAAGACGTGAGGAGCACGAGCGTGAGGAGGGATTCATGCATGGACTATAAACCTGGTAAGAAACCACATCTGGGGAAGTCATAGGGCCCAGAGGAGAACCCAGCACTGCTGTTTTGATAAATGGACATGCTGTCAAACCTCTTTCTAAATAGGTACATTTATACCCATAGATTAGCTCTCAATCTTGATCAGGTTAACTTCTTATTACAGTGTGTGGCATTTAATCCAGAGACTCAGGACTGGTCAAAATACTTAGAATACGTGACTGTTGAGTATTCAGCTCTAAGTGGACATCTGTATTACCCATAAATCTCATAGAACATCACAGAAGAGGGGTAGGGAGAAAGAAAGAGTAAGAGCCAGTAGACAGAAAAAAGTACTGTGAAATGCTGTCCACTGGACATGACAGGACCATTGCACTTACAAACTCTACAGTTGTAGTGACCCTCACAAGACCCACATAAAATAAAACCAGTCAACATTTCAGCATGGGTCGGGGAGGAGCTTAATTTTCAGGTCCCACCCCTTGTTAAGGAGCTGACAGTTGATGGCTTCTGGGAGGAAGGAAGTCTCTTCTCTGAGGAACGGCTGCTGGTGAGTTGCCCAGTCTCAAGGGGATGGCTTCACATTTGCGTGCATGTGAGCAGCGCTAATTAGACATAGTGGGTTATTTTTCAAGAAGAAGAGAAACTAGGTGTGGTGGTGCACACCTTTATTCCAAGTGCTTGAAAGGCAAAGGCAGGCAGATCTGAGTTCGAAGTCAGCCTGGTCTACAGAGTGAGTTCCAGGACAGCCAGGACTACACAGAGAAGCCCTATCATGAGAAACAAACAAATTAATTAATTAATTAATGAGAGGACATATGGGAAGGAGGTGTGTTGGAGGGTGGAGTGAGGTGTGGTTATGATCAAAATTGTATACATGAATGAAACCGTCAAAGATTTGCGGTGTTCAGGTAGCCTTTATTTTCAGTAATACATTTTGTCTCAGTGTCTGAGCGATTATTTCCCATTCAATTCTACTTGTCACAGAAACAATCTGTAATGAAATAATTCGGGTCTTAAATTTTCATGCTTAGGCACAGGCCATTTTGCTAATTCTATAATCATATCAACAAACAAACAAACTAGTGTTTATTCAATTTGTTAGGAAATTTGGGAGCTCTCTTAAGCAGCTGGCTGTCTTTCCTGCCAAATTAATCATAATGAATGATCTAATTTCTTATAGAAATGCATTGGAAACATTCATGGATTAAACAGGTCTGTGACTAAGGCAGAATTACTAGCTTTCCCTGTGTCCTCTTGGACACTGTAGGCATTTCATTTTGGAGCTTAAAGCTAGACTAGCAAATGTGACTTGGAAATGCAACTTTGTTTTGATCATCTGTCTAAGGGCAAAACTAGCTAGATGGAGCAGTTAGGGTGTAACATAGCTGTGGGGATGCCAGGACCAACGCTGCAGGTGGTGAGAGAACATGACGGACTTTCCTTCCCGTTGTTAAGGGATTGGAAAGCTAGAGATGCCTAGGTCTAGGGAAATCAGACCCTGAACACCTGAACCTGACCTATTGGCTAGAGTGATGGCTCAGCTACTAAGAGCAAGTACCGCTCTTGAAGAGGACCCGAGTTCAGTTCTCAGCATCCAGGTCAGGTGCTCACATTCTCCTGTCACTCCAGCTCCAGAGAGAAACCGGAGTCTTTTTCTGGCCTTGAAGGGCATCGCCCTCATGGGCATATTCCCACACCCACACCCATATATACGTAATTAAAAATAGCAGAGGCAAATCCTTAGAGTTGGGCTGTAAAGTAATGAATTTATTTAAAAATTGGATTACATTTTTTCAGTTATTTAGTGTTAGTGACTGTGGGTGTCAGAGTGCACAGGTGGAGGTCGGGGACAACTTGCAGGAGTCGGTCCTCTCTCTTTCTGCCATCCGGGTTCCAGGATTCAACTTGGGTCGCAGGGTTTGTCCCAAGTTCCTTTACCACGGAACCATCTTACCATCCCTGGTGATGAGTTTCCCTACGGCCTTTTCCTACAAACATGT
>NC_022020.1:11432491-11440394 GCF_000317375.1 Microtus ochrogaster | reverse complement strand
CAGGCAATGCTCTTAACCACTGAGCCATCTCTCCAGCCCCTCGGACTATTTTCAAACCTCTATTTGGTTGCATTGAACATCCCTTGATTTCATTCACTACTTGAAAAAATATTTTCTACCTGAATTCTCAAGGAAGTTGATGCCTTAGTTGTACTTTATATAGCTTTTCCTTTTTATTTATCCTTCTCTTATATTATAAGCAGTAGTTGACAGATAAAAATTAGATTAATATATAGATATTTTAATATACAGACATTACCATATTATTAAATCAAGCTAATTGACATATCCAACAACCACCTTGCCTCGCCTACTTATTGTTTTGTGATGAAATACTTGCCATCTATTTACTCCCTCAGTAATTCTCAGGAGATAACACATTGCTATTCTAACGATGGTCACCAAGCTACTAGTGGAACTCCAGAATTCCTCCCAGCTGAAGCTGTCCCTACTTGGCAGTTGCTGGTGACAGTGTCTTAAATAGAAGACTTGTTGTGCAGACAGCTAAATCCAGCATTCCTCTGGATCTTATAACACCTATGTTTACCAGGAAAGCCACTATTTCCCTCACCTGCTCCAACAACAGTGCTCAACTACCTAGTTCCCGAACAGCCCGCTACAGATCAAAGCCCCCATGCTAAATCCCAGGCTCTTCTGGCCCAAATCTCTCCTCTGCTACTACCTGTCTTCCTAAAACTGACAAGCCTCTGCAGCTGTTCCCTGGCTCCTGAGAGACAGCCCACAGTTTCTCATAAACTTTTGGTCTGGGTTGGTGGTTCCACTGGCCCCTTCCTTACAATCCATTTCAAGCTTTCGTCACCACACGCTCCGTTCAGTTTTCCTAGAGTCCACGTGAAGTGAGAGCATGCAGTCTTTGCCGTCCTGTACCTGCTCTGTGTCTTTGTGTCGTGACCTCTGTGTTCTCTCTATGGTCTCAGAATGACAGAATGTCTGTTCTCTTCAGGCCTGACTAGTATTCCACATTTTCTCTATCCATTTTGCACTGATAGACAGTGAGTTTGGGTCTGTACCTTTGTTATTTGGAATAATGCTACAGTGAACACGGAAGTAAAGATTGCTCTTTGATCCACTGGTTTCACACCCTTTGATCTACTGATTACTCTCCGAGGTATACTTGCTAAATGATATTGCAGATGCACTTTCTACATTGGCTGGACTAAGCTGTATTCTCACCAAGAAGTCTCTTTTCTTGATATCCTTGTTAGAATTTGTCTTAAAAATTACTTTATGTGGAGCTGGAGGGATGGCTCAGTGCTTAAGAGCACTTGCTGCTCTTCCAGAGGACCCAAATTTGATTCCCAGCCCCCATGTTGGATGCCTCACAACCTCTTGTAACTCCTGCCCCATGAAATCGTACACCCTCTTCAGGTGTTCACTGGCATGGCACACACATGGCATACACACAAACACATACACACTAAATGAGAATTTTTAAAAATTATTTTATGTGGTTAGGTGAGGTGTTTTGCCTGTATGTATTTGCACCATGTAAGTGTCTGGTGCCTAAAGAGGCTACAAGAGAGTAACAGATCCTCTGGAACTGGAGTCACAGACAATTACGAGCTGCCATGTAGGTGCTGGGAATTGAACCCAGATCCTTTGGAAGAGGGCCTGGGGCTCTTAACCACTGGACCATCTCTCCAGCCCTTATATTTGTCTTTACAATAACAGTTCTAAAAGTGGGGATGGGTTTTAGTATGCAGTTCTCTGATAAACTACTTTTATTGAGTTCAACCTAATACCTTGTTGAACAGTGAAATCTTAATAAATGGGCCCTTTTTTTTCTGTTCTTTAAAACTAATCACGTGATGCTGTTCTGGTCTTACTGGGGGAAACACTTGTCAACATTAAAATGGTCAACAAATGGAAAGTAATGCACTTTGGGAGTTCTCGTTAGGTTTTTTGAGAGAAAGTATCACATAACCTAGGCTTGTCTTGAGCTTGTGCAGTCAAGGCTGGACTTAAACTTCTTACCCTTCTGTCTCCATCTCCTAAATGCTGGGATTACAGGAGTGCTCCACCACATTGGGCTGTAATGTGATATTTAAACAAAAATATCAGCCAGAGGAAGATGAAGCTGGAAAGTTATAGCAGTGACTTGCAACAAACTAGCTATAGAATCTCGGAAATAACAACCCAATTCACCAGAAAGTGTCTTTCAGAGATAAGTAGGAAATCATTAACTAGGAAGTGATGCCTGTGAATGTGAGTGCACACACAATAGAGCTGATGAAGCCACGATTTTAGTAAAAGCAAAGGAGACATGCTAGCCACTTAGTATGCTGTACCTCATCCGATAGTCATCGCACTGAACAGCAAAAGAATGGGCTTTTTTTTCTATAGAAGAATGGGGGGGGCGTGGACAGTTCAACAGGTGAGAAAGATAATCTGCCCGAGGTTGTAAACTGGTAAGGCTTGGGGCTAGACTTCCGGCCAGGACCAGGAATCTGCCTCCCTAACTGTTTTACTGGCTTTTGCACTGTGCTTTGGAGAGATCAACCAACCTGATCGAGAGACGAGAGGAGATACTGGCTACAAATAAGTTAGTTCCCTCATTATGTATGAGGTATTTTAAAGAAAAAAATGAAGCAAAGCAAAGAGAGTTTTGTGGAGGTTGTCAGGGTGGCAGTTTGAAGTTGGGCTCAGCTATATTTTGTTTTGTACGATGAGAACACGCCAGTCATTTGAGGAGCCAAGCAAAGCTCCTGGAAGTGTACTGCAGGCAGTTAGAATCCACAGTGTAGACAGGACCTTGATGTTTTCTTTCCTTTTTTTTAAAAATGTTCTGAGTTTTTAAAAATTATTTTATGTGTCAGAATGTTTTGTCTGCATGTATATCTGAGCACCACATGGATGCCTGCTGCCCGAGGAGGTGGTGAGCTTCTGTGTGGATGCTGGGAATTGAACCTGGGTCCTTTGAAACAACAACACATTTTCTCAACCACCAAGACCACTTGATAGCCCTAACATTGGTGATTTCTAGAATTGTCAAAACATCCAATATGGCTGCAGGGCTCTGCCCTTAAAGGGTCAAGAGATAAAAACAAACAAACAAGCACACATTAGAAAGTGACTTCATATAGGTTTCTTTATTTTTATTACTGCAGAAATATTTTGAGGGCCACAAAGATTTAATTTCATACAGCAGCTTCTGCAGAGGACATGAGTTTGGTTTCAAGTTTCCTTGTCATGTGGCTCAGCAACACTTGTAACTCCAGCTCCATGGGATTTAACACCCTCTTCTGGGCTACTATTGGCAACTCACTCCTGTGCACATACCCACACTAGGTGCACACATATACACATAGCTAAGTAATGAAACAAATCTTAAAACAGTATTTTAAGTTCTGTTTCAGTGGTCTTATAGGACTACGATAACCCACTAAAACAAGTTGTTTTCATTGGTTTTGGGTCCAATGAAATAGTGAAAATGGATGGACAGTTCATGGACAATGTACCCAGTGGACACTGTTAGAAATCCCAGTTAAACACTATCTGATTCCAAGGGTTATCTACTGAGACTCAAATATCATTTATCTGATTACCCTCTAATGTTCTCACAGGTTTCGAGCTTCTGTAGTAGTTTAATTTTCCAGAATGACCCCCAGAGTCCAATTTAGCACCCTCCAAACATCATTGTTCTATTAACAAGAGTACAGAACATATCCAGAGTGATTGCAGTGTTTCTGCAAAGAAATGAATCCAGGTGAGGCTGTCTCCCATCCTCCTGAACTCCAGTCCTACCCCACCCACTCAGATTCTGTTTGATGTGGCAGCAGCAGCAATGAGATCTCTAGAGTTCGTGGGATCTTAAGGGGAACCCTAAACAGTTAAACCCAAGTGGCCAGAGAGACTCATGCAAAAGTCCTTCAAGTGTCAGGAGGGGGTAGATTCCAGTGGTCCTGGATGGTAGGAGGAAATGGAAAAGGAACAGGATGGCTGGGGCGATTCCAGCCCAGAGAAGGTCCATTCGACCAGTATTTCCCTGTTACCAACTGCAAGGGACACTGTTCCCCTTATGGAGGGGCTGCTCCCACAGAATTGAGTATGTTAAGAGTTACAAATGTGAAACCTTATTTTCCATAGGATGTTGGAAGAGCAGAATTCCTGATCAGACGCCCATATCAACCCACATTTATGTGTCAGGCATCTGTCAGTCTGAGATAATCTAATCACATGTGTATAGATTACAAACCCATCCATGTATGTAAATACATGTATGTATATGCACACACACAGACACACAGACATATGCAGACACACACACAAACTTCAAGGCATTAGAAGCTACCATAGGGTTATTCAGCCTTCATGCTTTTTCATAGCTCAAGTGACACTGTCTAAATTGCTAGTTTCTTTCTTGAGTTGAGCGCTCAATCCATCATCTTGGTTGCACTGTGGGTGAAGGCAGAGGGGGGAGAGATTGGGAACAGGCAGAGTAACTAAGTGGTGCTTGGAACAGCTTGAGAAAGAGCTACCTAGATCCTGGTCTAAAGCAGGAGACTCTGACACGGCAGAAAGAGAGAATAGCCCAGGATGTTTCTTGCTTCCTGGTGGACTAAGCCAGTGATAATAAACCCTGGCAAAGGAACAGTTTTAGGGGGACAATGGTGACTTTGCTCTTAGATACACCAAGTTTGATGCACTCAGGGAACAGCCCCCATGGAAAAATTCAGCAAGCCTGGAGCTGGGCAGTTAGAGATTGAGATCTGGACACCTGCTCGAGGTGGACGTACTGCTAGGCAAAGACTGCGTTGTGAGCCCATAGAGAGAGAGCACCTGGGAGGAAGCAGCCTGGAGGGCACGCACCCAGAGGTTATATTCAAGAAAATCAGAGATGCTTTTAACTTGATTATTAATAAAGCGTCAGAGTCAATCTATCTGCACCTAGCTAGCCAATACTCCTCAGTAATGAACATTAAAACTACCTACAACAAACACAAAATAGGTGGCTTCTTTCTCTTTTGGCCTATTGCTAAAATACAGTATTATGTAATAGTCTGCTAGGAGTTTAGTGTCAAAACAATATTAAATCAACTTATAGAAGACTTGTAAGTTATGTTTGCATTGACTTAAAAGTTTTTATTGCAAAACAATAAAATCATTTAGTCAATTTTCTACCATTTTTGCCAGTCCTGCCATTCTGCCAACATTACTAAAATTTTCATAGTTTTAAAATTCTCACTAATAGGTCATAATTGCTTAAGCAGGAGAACCTAAACATATTATTTTTCCTTCTAAAAAGGCGGTTAGCCTTGACTTATTTTCACAATTAAATTTGTTCTCTGAAAATTTCACACATACATATAGTGCATTCTGATTTAATTTTTTTTTTAAAAAGAAATTGGTTGGAAGTAAGCTTGAAAAATACTAACAATGGTTGTGTGATGGTGGAAATGTCATCTTCATGTCGTTAAGTTCTAATATTGACTTACATTTCAAGAAATTGTATAGTTAACATTTTTCCTGTTTCATAACTCACCTGTGGTTTGCATGCAGAACTGGAGGGTAAAGTCCTCGGCAGTCCGTCCATTGTCGCTATCACTAAGTAATTCAAACAGGTGGGCCAAGGGCTAGCTCATAAAATGCGCCTGACTCAATCGTTCTCCAACTTTGTATTTTTGACCACAGTTGAGTAACAAAGAAATGTGGACATGTCGCTCATGCCTGAAGAGCGTCTGGGATCTATGTTAGCAGGTCCTAAAAGTCCCACTGTGGGCTGGGGTAGGGTGATGGGCAGGTGCTTGCCTAAGGGCTGGAGATTGACAAGGGGCCATGGACAATAGTTGAGGGCCACGTTACCTGGTGTGCTTCTCCAGGCAGCCTCTAGAGGGCAGAGCCGCCGCCGGGCTCAGCCTGGAAGGGGCCGTCTTTCAGGATGACTGCTATGTTTCAAACGCCAGGCACCAGTGCTTTGTAATATTCTCTGCATATTGACTTTTCCCCCACGAGATATGATACCACATTCTACAGATAAAGTTTTATTCTCCAGAACCAATCAGTGTTGCTTGATTTGACCAATTCTTCTTTTTTTAAAAGATTTATTTATTATGTATACAGTATTCTGCCTGCAGGTGTACCTACACGCAGAAGAGGGCACCAGATCTCATTATAGATGGTTGTGAGCCACCATGTGGTTGCTGGGAATTGAACTCAGGACCTTTGAAAGAGTCAGTGCTCTTTACCACTAAGCCATCTCTTCAGCCCTTGGCCAATTCTTTACATATTCTTTCAAAACCTGTGTACATGTGTTACGTATAATTGTATAAAGTAAATCATGAAACATATATGCCATCAACCCCATCCGCTTACTTGTGACTAAAGCCACAGCGTTCCTCCTGATGCTGCTCAGATAGGAACACAGACTTCTCCCCCTGCCTTGGTTCTTATATAGGAAATTCATCTAGAAACCAAGCGCAGCTTCTGCAGATATCCCATGATTGACCCAAGTAGGGGAACACACACATACACACACACACACACACATTCTTAACAGTTCACACAATCTTATTCAGGTAACTGGTCCAACTTCAAATATCTTCCCTCTGTCTCTCAGATTGATTTGATATTGGGGAAGGTTTTCAAAGAGCCCCGTAGAACCAGGGTATTATAATTATAGTTCACGTGGGTGAGTACTATCATCTTGGGTCCTGTTCTGGAACCTGTGTCTTCCACAGTATTATCGACAGGTTAAGCCATGTATGCTGGACTTTGTCATGACACTCACAATGAGAAGCTGCCATTTGTCCTTGCCCACTCTCTAGCTCAAACCCCAGTTACTCACTGCTACCTTGGCACCTCTGCTCCTTCAGGGACACACACCAAGGTCTGGACACGGGCATTCTGCTCAGATGTGAGGAGTCAGGGTGTTTCAGGTTCATCTGCTTAGTTTTCCTTCTGTTGGTCCTATGACCCCACAAGGAGCAGTTTAAGGGAATAAGGTTTGTTGGAATTGCAGATTGAGAGACCAGAGTCCGCCATGGTGGGGAAGGCATGATGGGAGAGTGGTACCCAGCTGCAGCAGCCGAAGTGTAAGGTGGCTGGGTACACGACCTCAGCACGCAGGAGCGAAGCTCTGGAGTAGAAGTAGGGCTTGGCTACACACCTCAAGGCCCCGGCCTCTGTGACTCACTTCCTACCTCCTGGAGGTTCCACAGCCTCCACAAACTGTGCCACCACCCAAGGACCAAATGTAGAAGCACGGAGCCTGTGAGGGACATTCCATATTTAAAGCGTGAAAGGTGAAGTGAATAACTAGCTCCATGCTGCCCTCATGTTTGTGGAGATATGTCTGAAAACTGGAACTGGTGTAGCTTGCCAAAGGCAAACTCCCTTTCTTTTCTCTTTTCTCCTTCCTACCCCCGTTGAGTGAGAAATGCCATCTCTACCTTTTCTGCATGCTGAGGGTCCCTGACAACATTGCCTTGGCTTCTCCCCTCCCCACAGGCACAGCAGGAGCCTCCTCTAGTAAGGTTGCTCGCCCCTCCCCCCAAACCTCCCCGAAGAGGTCCAA
Source organism: Microtus ochrogaster (assembly GCF_000317375.1). Taxonomy (NCBI): domain Eukaryota; kingdom Metazoa; phylum Chordata; class Mammalia; order Rodentia; family Cricetidae; genus Microtus; species Microtus ochrogaster. The sequence continues at coordinate 11,432,860 of NC_022020.1, read as the reverse complement.
ATAGGAGAACTGAGAGGGGAGAGAAGCCGCCAACCAAGAAGGCAGCCTGGGCCAAGATAGTAAAGGTTTAAAATATCTGAGCCTATGGGAGATATTCTCCATCTTTAATTGGAGCTTTAAAGAATACAGGAGGTAGTTCATTGGTCAAACATGGTTCTGCTTAGCAGGTGCACCACACACAAGTGGGAAACAATTTTCTCCAACAATGCAAAATAAAACCAACAGAACAAAATATCGCTTGGTCACATACTGTGCTCAGCCTTCACATAGAGCACCTTTGGTCATACTGTGTGCTGTCTTCACATGGGGCCCCTTTGGTCATACTGTGTGCTGTCTTCACATGGGGCCCCTTTGGTCATACTGTGTGCT
>NC_022020.1:11429222-11432281 GCF_000317375.1 Microtus ochrogaster | reverse complement strand
TCTTCACATGGAGCCCCTTGTGTTATCAAAACCCAGTGTCTGTGTTTTTCTTCAGGGATCCAGGAGGAGGGTGACAAGATGGACCCTTTCCCCAGAAATCAGATCCTTCCTGGTAGTGGCTGCTCCTTAGGAATGGAGAGGGGAAGAGGGTGTGGTGTCATAGCCACTGTTAGGTCCAGGGGGGTCACACAAAGATGGGGACAAACCACCAAAGTCTAATAAACCACAAGCAAACTTTATTCCAGAATCCAGGAAAAATAATAATAAAAAATCTCCATGGGGTACAAAAAGCTTATCAACTAGCTGAGACCACAGCCAGAGATGGATTTTGTAAGCATGTGGCAAAGGCTGGTTTCTGAGCCCACCTTTTTATAGTAGAGGCACCAAGCATTTTAGGTCTGAACAAAGGAATTTTTACAATCTCGAGGTAAAACTCAGATACAGATTGCCTTACTTTACAATCTCCACTAACAGAGTTTTTCAGTTAAACTAGTGTTTGTACATAATCTATTGTCTTTCTTGGTACTTCCAGGTGGTGTTGACTGAGCCCTGTGCTCTTCCCTTTGATGCTGCCAGGTTCATGTAGCAGGGATAATGCGTAACCCAGAGGTCATATATCTGTCTCCTAAAAGCTAACTCATATCTGTTTTTAATCAGGGATGGCCGAGGTGTTAGGCTCTCAGTTTGCAGATAGATGCTTCGGCCTTGTAAACAGAGCTGTGGGCTGTAAAGCAGAGTAACCCACTATTAATAGTTAATCCTCAAGTTGCTGAGGAAGCTGCTGGTAGTCTGCTCTCATTCTTCTAGGCTTACAATTTTTTATTTCTTTATTTTTACATTTTTATTTTTGGAATCTACATTTCTGTATTCTTATTCTTGGACCCTTTAGCCACCACTGTCTCAAAAGGCTTTTGCCTTTTTAGGGATCCCCTCGCCATGGTGTCGTGGTTGGCCCCTGGTGGCCCTGAAGAGCTGGCTCAGGCACTGTCTTTCTAGACATATGCAGATGGTTCTATGAGGCACAAGAGGAGGCTGACTGCCGCTGGGATTGATGCAGTTCTCAACATCTGGCAACTTCTGAGCTGTGAGTCAGTGTTTTCTCTGAAAGATGAAAGGATGCCACTACCTATAAGTGCTTACATTGCACTGGTGTTAGAACTGACCTAGACAGGACTTAAAGGTTCCCCTGGCACACACACAGGACAGGTGCGAATGCTGTGCTGTGCCCAACAGTTTGTGTCAACTTGACACAAGCTCAATCATAGAGGAGGGAACTTCAATCAAGAAAATGCCCCCATGAGATGGGATTGTAGAGGCCGGGTGGTGGTGGTGCAGGCCCTTAATTCCAGAACTCAGGAGGCAGAGGCAGGTGAATCCCTTTGAGTTCGAGGCCAGCCTGGTCTACAAGAGCTAGATCCAGGACAGCTAGGACTGTTACACAGGGAAACCCTGTTTTGTTTTATTTATTTATTTTATTTTTTTGGTTTTTTGAGACAGGGTTTCTCTGTGGCTTTGGAGCCTGTTCTGGAACTAGCTCTTGAAGACCAGGTTGGCCTCGTACTCACAGAGATCCGCCTGCCTCTGCCTCCCGAGTGCTGGGATTAAAGGCGTGCGCCACCACCGCCCAGCGGAAACCCTGTTTTGAAAAACCAAAACAAAACAAAATCAGATTGTAGGTAGGCTTGTAAGGCATTTTTTTAACTAGTGATTGGTATGGGAGGGCCCAGCCTGTGGTAGGTGGTGCCACCCCTGGGCTGTTGTTGGTGGTGGTGGGGTTCTTTAAGAAAGCAGGATGAGCAAACCATGGGAGGCAAGTCAGCAAGCAGCATTTTTCTATGGCCTCTGCATCAGCTCCTGCCAATTAGCTCTCAAAACTGGGACAAAGGGTTGAGGTGCCTATTTAACATATTAAAATGGACCTGGCCACCAGGCTTTCCCAGCATCCCTCTGGGATCCCTACCTGTTATAGGATTTTGTAGGTATATCTACCCTCTACCTTAAACTTCTCCAGCCCAAGAGCTGGGGCTACCCTTCCCTATATAATCCAGACATCTAGTTGTCTAGTTCTTTGGGCTACCTCTACCCTTCACTCTCTTGGGCCAGGCCACCTGTCTTGGTTGGCGGCTTCTCTCCCCTCCCCCTCTTACATCATTGGCACTCTGGGCTCTCCCATAGTCTTTTGGCCCAGACCACTCCCTTTGGTTGGTGGCTCCTCTCCCCTCCCACCTCTCCTCACATGGTCCAGCTCAATCTGGCCCTGTCCACTCTGGACTCTCCCAGATGCCCCTGCCTCTGGCTATGCGCTCCCCTTTATCCACAAGAATCTTTCTCCTCCACCACACCTAGGAGCAGTCATGTCCTCCCCTTTCTAGTTCTTTCTTCCTGTCTTTTTCTTTTTGCATTCACCTGCCTCCAGGTCCCTGCTCTGTTTGAGTTCCTGCCCAGATTTCCTTTGATGATTGAACAGTGATATGAAAGTGTCAGCCAAATAAACTCTTTCCTCCCCAACTTGCTTTTTGGTCATAGTGTTTCATAACAGCAATAGCAGCCCAAACTATGCCATGTGCTAATTTATATAAGGGACTGAGTGTAGACTTTGGAGTCTGTAGGAATCCTGGGGACAGTTCTGGAAGGTACAGAGGGTGATTTTGGTTCCCTCAAAGATGTTTCATCCCCTCCACTGACTATACAGCATCCTTTGGACCACACTTGTAATGGAAAAATTAAAAATTGTTGCTGTGGATCCCCGAGTAGCTTGCTGCAGGATCCCCGGCAGGCAGGGGGAAGGGGGTCCTGAGAGCAGCCAGTCCTAGGCAGGGACTGCACATGAGACCATGCTGCAGGTCTCCAAAGGTGGCTGGACCCCTCCTCCTGCGGTGTCCCCTGTGAGGAGCCATGTGGCAGCGGCGGGTGAGAGATAGACAGATAGGCACGCCACAGAGTGAGGTTGGATATTTATTTAGTGGTTATGGAAGGGAAGAGGAAGAAGAACAGAGAGGCAGGAGAAGGGAGACAGAAACAGGGAAAGGGAGAAGTGGGGGGGGGAGGCAGGCAGAAGC
>NC_022020.1:11422354-11428972 GCF_000317375.1 Microtus ochrogaster | reverse complement strand
TGCTTCACGCCCCCCTCCCTCCTCTGCATCCATTCCTTGTACTTGTTGCTAACAAGGGCTGTAGCTTTAGATGCAATAAGGGGTCCTCGTGCTTGAGGAATGTGTTCTCACTGCACATGCTAGTGTCCTGTTTCTCTTCTCCAGCCTAGGTTCCCGGTCAGGCTTGGCTGAGAGGACTTCTGTCTCAGAGCCCACATTGTACATCTGTCTTCTAGTTTTTCTAAAAATAGTTTGTGGATTTTAATTCATTTTCCTTCCTAATTGTCTTTGATTTCCATAAAGTAGCCAGGGGATGTCCCAACGTAGTCATGTTGATTCTGGAAGTCCTAACTATCAATTTCTAATGTTTTAGCTACTGGCATCGAAACAAATAACCTGCTACTCAGCCTAACTGCTGTTTGTTCTTAGAGTTGGAGGAGTCATAGGTCTTCGGACACAGGTTAGTGCTTGTCTCGCAAGCTTACGGACCTGGTTTGACTACCGGAGCCTGTGGAGAAAAGCTAAGTATGGTGGCTCCTTCTTGTGACTCCAGTCCTGGGGAAGTGGAGACAGGTAGATCCCTTCAGCCTACTGGGTAATTAGCCTGGCCGGATTGGCAAAGTCCAGGTCAGTGAGAGATTCTGTCAAAAAAAAAAAAAAAACAAAACACCTGGATGGTACCCTTGCTTCTACACCCATATGAGTAACATCCCCCAACATAGGTGTGCACCCCACTCACACACATCAAGACTTCTGAGGTGACAGTGTGTTAGTCACTTTTCTGCTGCTGGGATAGGACACTATGGCCAAGGCAGCCTATAGAAGGAGGGTTTGTTTATTTGGGCTTGTGTGGAGGCTGAAAATGCAGGCCATTTCCACCTTGTCTGATTGTCAGAGAGTTTGGAGACTGACAGGCATAGTTGCTCACCCCAACTCAGGACTTGATTGTTTGGTTCTTTTGAGATTAAGACAGCTCCACGCATCCTGACAGGTGTACTTCTGCTCCTCCTTTGGTAACTATGAGGTCACCTGGGGAAGGGCAGTCTTCTGCATACCTGATCTAGAGCACCTTTGCTGCCTAGACAACAGAATGCTAATAATGATTGCCTGTCTCCGAGTGATAAAGCCATTGACTGTGTGAGTTATCCTTTGTATCATGTTAATAGAGTCTTTTGTTACCTTCTCTCCCACCCCTGTTTATGTTGGGTGTAAAAGCTGTGGAAAAACAACCATGGGTAGATTTCAGGTTTTAAGCAGTCACTGGAATGCCCTCCCAGTATTCTATGTTTTCTGTCTTGTTATTTTATGTGTCTTCATAGAGTCCATTACAACAGGGAAGTATAGCAACAAACACAGGCATGGTGGGAAGTGGGGGAAGCTGAGAGCTCACATCCTTTTTAGGAACTAGGCAGTAGAGATCATTAACAGGAAGTGGGGCAAGATAATGAACACTCAAAGCCCGCCCCTAGTGACACACTTCCTCCAACAAGGTCACTTCTCCTAACTTCCCCAAATAGCCTCAAATAGCCTATGGGAAGCATTCTCACTGAAGCCACGGCAGATTTTTTTATTGCCTTATTAATGTTTGTGGTGGTTTGAATAAAAATGCCCCCCATAGGCCCACAGGGAGTGGCACCATTAGGAGGTATGGCCTAAAAAGGAGTGGGTGTGGCCTTGTTGGAGAAAGTGTGTCACTGGGGGATGGGCTTTGAGGTTTCAGAAGCCCAAGCCAGGCCTAGGGACTCATTGTCTCTTCCTGCTGCCTGTGGATCCAGATGTAGAAGTCTCAGCTTCCTGCATGCTGCCACACTGTCTACCATGACAATAATGGACTAAAACAACTGAACTGTAAGCCAGCCCCAGTTAAATGTTTTCCTTTATGAGTTACTGTGGTGTCTCAATGGGCCACACAACAGCTCCGTGACAAGATTCTTTTTTGTTTCTATTGTTGTTTATCTTTGTTTTTGTTTGGCTTGGTTTTGGTTTTTCTCTTGAATTTGGTTTTGATGGTTGGGATGGAGTTGCAAGGGCACATGGCAAATTTAAGGAGACGGGGAGGTGAGTGGGATCAGAATACATGATGTGAAATCCACAAAGAATCAATAAAAGTAAATAAATAAATAATTTAAAAAATAAAGTTTTATGGTGAAAAAGAAAAGAATTGTGGTCATGTGGTCATATGTCCCATCACAGCCATGAAATCCTAATTACGACAATGTTTATATCCCATAATTCTTGTCATTCCTATTGTTTGGCTGAACTTCTTGGACATTTAATATTGCTGGTGACAATTTTCTTCTCTGTCTTTAGTCTGTAAGAATACCCTGTCTGAAGAAAGATATTCTTTCTAGCTTGCTAATATTTTCATTATAAAGTGAATGTCCTGGGATTTCACCATTAAATCTCCTATTATTATTATTAAAAGCATTATTAGCTTTACATCTAACCTAGTTTATATTTTGATTACATTTTTTAGTTAATTAATTAAGCAATCAATTTTGTGTGCTTGTGTATGTGTATGGTTATGTCCACACACAGGGTACACGTGTGGAAATCAGGGAACAGCCTACAGGAGAAGATTCTTTCTCACTACATGAGTCCTGGAGATCATCTTCAGGTCATTGGGCTTGGTTGGTGACAGGCCTTTGTCTGTGAGCCACCTTGAGGCCCCTGACCAGTCCATTCTAAAATCAGGGACAGTGAATACCTGGGCTGTATTCTGGCTCCTTCCCCTTCCTCCCCATGTCAGATCACTAATTCTCCCCAGCCCTGGGATTTCACAGGAATTTGTGTGTGAGATAAATAGCTGTCGCCATTCTTGTTTCAAATGATCCCCATGAATCCTTGGCTGACACGGAATAGCCATGAGAGCGTGTGGGAATTCCCAGGGCAGCAATTCTCATGAAAAGAGAATACATGCTAAACCGCCCGGTGAGGCGGCCGAGCTGTGCCATTGTAAAGACCATTGCTCATCTCTGCCTAATACTGGGGCCTCTATGCCTAGGAGTTTCTGAGAGCCCTCCTGTCCTTCCTTTCTGCCTCAGTCCCTGTGTAGGTGTGTGTGTGCGCGCACGCACATGTATGTGCACGTGTGTTAGTGTAGTGGGTACAGGCATGTATGTGTATGTGTGTGTGTCTGTGCATGTATGTGTGATGCTTGAGACTTAGCACAGGGCCTTGTGCATACCAGGCAAATATCCACCCGGAGATACATTTCCAATGTCTTCATCCCCAGTCCTGATGCCCTGCTTCACATGGCAGGCTACTCCCTCTGCAGTCCTGAATGCTCTCCCCCTGATTTGCACACACAGTTTGTTACCTAGAAACTGCCAAGCCTGAGACCAGCGGATCAAGTTCCATCTTTTTTGTTATTCTTGGCAAAATGACAGGAGAGAGATTAAGAGAGACTTTTACCTCTGAAGAGAAAATGGACTCATGCTCTTCCAGTGATAGGCTTTATGGATGGACTTAGGGATCAGAACAGATATCTATTTGAATGTTTTATTTGGGGAAGTACTCACTGATTAACTACTGTAATTCAGGTCTGGAAATAACCCACAAGGTCTCTTGGTCACCCTTACTTTCCATGTAAGACGACTCTTCCAGATGAACATATGAGCTCATGGGCCCTATTTCTGTAAAAGTGGCAATAAAGACCATGAAAGAAAACTTCTGGGCAGGAGAATAGAATCTCTAGTCTGGGTGAAGAAGAATTAACATTCCACTAGGGTTGGGTCTATTAACCAGGCAAGGGATCTCTGGAGGCAGGCTCACCTTAAGCCACACTAAAAATAGGCAGAATAATTTTTCTCTTAATGAGTATGGTGGTTTGAAAGAAAATGGTCCCTAAAAGGAGTGGCACTATTAGGAGGTGTGGCTTTGTTGGAGGAAGTGTGTCACTGTGGGGGCGGGCTTTGTGGTCTCTTTTGCTCAAGCTTCCCTCAGTGTGACTTTCAGCCGCCTTCCTGTTGCCTGCAAGATGCAGCCCTCTCAGCTATTTTCCACCACCACATCTGCCTGCTCACTCCATGCTCCTCCTCAGGATGACACTGGACTGAACCTCTTAAACTGTAAGTGAGCCACCCCGGTCAGATGTTTTCTTTATAAGAGTTGCTGTGGTCATGGTGTCTCTTCACAGCTATAAAGACCTAACTAAGACAATAAGATACTGTACTTTTCCTCCCAAGCATTCCTGATCATACCCTACCCCCAGAGTACCCACCAGCCATGAGGTTCAAGGTTTGACTGGGTCTTCTCATCTTTCTGAGGCTTGAGTCAAAGGCACAACTTTGTCTTTTCCGTTTCTCTGCCTTTTTTTCCTGATACTTTGGGTTTCATGACTCTCTCCAGCCTTCCTCCCCAAAGTGTGGTGGCTTGTTCACCACGTGTCTGACCACACGGCTCTTCCCCCTTTGTTCTTGCATTCTCCATGCTCTGATTCAGGACTTGCCTGCTGGGCCAGTGCAGTTTTTGAACTGGGCTGACATTGTCCTTGAGCTTCTGTTTGAGTCAATTCTTAAATTATTTTGTTAGTGAGACTAAGAACCTCAAAAATGGATCCCAATTTCTCCTTCCTCGTTTTTACCAACAAAGTTGTCTGAGTAAAGATAGCCTTGTGTCAGATCAGTAGGGTGTTGCTAAGAACACCCACAGCACCACCAAAAAGAAAAAAAAAGTATCGTTTTTCCTGATCTACGATGGGAAATGATGATTTTGACTTTATATGCTTCAGACTATTGCTCTATTGCAAAACTTTTAGTTAAGTCCAGATGGCTCAGCTAGAAAAGCCCTGGCCGTGCAAGCCTGAGTTCAATCCCTAGAACCCACACAAAAATCCAGTGTGATAGGACAGTCTGCATTCCCAGCCTTCCTATAAGAAAGGAGGCAAAGGAGGGAGGCTTGAGGGCTAGTTAGCCTGCAGGACGCAGTGAGCAGTAGCCACTGTGAGGAGACCCTGAGGCAGCAATCTAAAGTTTCCAGCCTCTACTGAGCCCTCTTCTCACAGATGTGGCCAGGCAGCATGCTGGGAAGATGGTCCAGCTAGAGACTTGCTGGTACCATGACATCTTGCCTGGGAAGTGAGCTTGTATCAAAGGGGTACCACAACTTGGTCCATGCCCACCTTCCTACTTTCTGTCTGGGAAGCAGAGAGTCTGGCTACAGGTTCCTCCTGTGAAATCTTCCTATCCTCAGGTAGCTTAGAAGAGTCTTCCACTTGTGCCACAAGGGCCCTGGTTTACTTTAGAGACCCCATTGGGCCCCCTGTCTCTGATGGGCCTGAGAGCCCCCACCATGATGATGCCCTCTGTCCATCTGTCCAGAGCATCAATAACTCTTCTAACCAACCCTTTAGTTCCCAGTAATCCATGTCAGTGTCCCCGAGCCACCTGACACACCCAAACTCTAACACATGCCCTGATGCATCTACCATAACATGTGCGTGCACACACATACAAAATAAAAATACATACTACATACATTTCAATTGTATTGGCATGAAAGGGTGAAAATGAAGAAAGCTGAGTGCTTGGTGTACATTGCTAAGCAACACAAGAGTTTTCTGTTATTTGAGACAACTTTTCAAGTGTTTTAGAGGCTAATAAAGTCCAACAAAACTCTGCCTGCAAGTTCTAACAGGGTCAAATGTTCATATTCATAACTCGTTCATTTTGCCACAGTGTAATATAGATGGTGCAGGCTCAGGAGAACCTGCCGAGATAAGCCTGGTGCTGTATCTGTATCATCCCGCACTTCAGTGGTGACATACATGCCGTCATATGCTGAGTATGTCTGGGACCTGTCAACCACACATGCCTGTACTCATCCCGCACTTCAGTGGTGACATACATGCCGTCATATGCTGAGTATATCTGGGACCTGTCAACCACACATGCTTTCTGTCAGAGTATCTCCAGGTTCTGTGTGTTTACAGCGTACAGAAAAGACATAGGATGTGCAACAGTGAACAGATGATGCTACAATTAACCCTTTGAGAAATTTAGTATACTTCTTTTCATTGTAGAGTCAAATGCCTTTCTTCCGGAAGCACAGCCATGCTCACTATGAAGGCGGATGTGTGACAGGAGACATGGGGTTCCTCTTAGGAGGAGCGAGCGTAAGGAGATGAGTGTCTCGGCTTCTTCTACCACCCACAGGCGTGCAATCGAGGCAGGTTAATCATCTCTCCTCTGGAGCCTTCTTCCCACCTCCTCTCCCTTTACACAGGTAACCTCTCTCTGACCCTGTTCACTGCAGTGTTGCTCAGGAAGCAGAGCTGGACCAGGGCTACTCATTACCTGACTGTGAGAGAATTCCAGGCTCTGAAGCAGGTGACTGAGGTAAATGACAGGTTGAGTATCTCATTACTGTGTTTAACAACAGTTCTGAGCATAAAATATCCTTTCAGGCGTGCATGGCCTGCACTGTTGCTGCCCGTCCAAAAGCCGATTTATAGATTATTTTGATTTTATTACTCAGTATGAACTGTGTCTTGTATCCTTAGATGTCTAGGGACCTGGGGTTTTTGATCTCTTCTCCTAAGTCTTTCCCTTCAGCCTTATAATTGACAGGTAGTCAGAGTGTGATCCAGTGGAGAGGTCATTTCATTTTCCCTGTCTGTTCCCCCTCGTTTCCTCCCTC
>NC_022020.1:11419054-11421712 GCF_000317375.1 Microtus ochrogaster | reverse complement strand
AACTGGAGTTACTGATGGTTACTTCATCTTTTTTTGTGTGACAGAGTGTATCACTGAATCTGGAGTCCAGGAATTTGGCTAGGTGAGCTGGCCAGCAAGGCCCTGTCTCTACTTCTTTGGCACTGAGATGATAGGCACGCCTCTTTTTTTATGTAGGTTCTGAGGATTTGAATGCAGGTCATTGAGCTTGCAATGTAAGGACTTTTTTGAGCCATGTCCCCAACCTTGAAAGCCACATTTTTATGCAAGAGTCATTAGTATAGATTTCTGTTGTATATATAGTACATAGAAAATATACTCATTAAATGCTACTAATTGTTCACCTGAAAAATCAAACGAGTGTCTTGTAATTAGCTGGGTGTCTTGCAGCTTTACTCATGACACAAGTCTTACACAGTCTTGAGTCTCTTGAGCATTCTGTTTTTGCAGCTACTGGCACAGCCACCGAGCAGGGTCTGCATAAAACCAGAGAAGTAAGCTTATGGCCTATGTAGTCATTTCCTACAAGAGTAAAATTCCCTGTTTCGTCATCTCTGTCTCTTCTGAGCTTGACATCTTACACTTAGATTCCCATATACTGAAAATGCAAACATCCAAGGTAAAGATACTTTAGGTAAGTTGTATCTCTGATGGCTGTTCTTGGTTGTCAAGGTGACTACATCCGTAATGAACTACGATCCAGAAAAGGAAGACACAACTGTGAGACATTTTTTTTGCTTGGTTTGAAGTGTGTGAACCCACGTCTGGTCCAGACCTTTGAGGTAAGAAGACACAGTCTTTAATTTGAATCTTGAGGCTGAAGAACACACCTTTAATATGGGCCACACTGTCTGCTAGAAGTTTATATAAGAAGCTTTTGCTTTTTGCCTGTTTGTTCTTACCTTCCTTCGCTGGCCTTGGAGTCTGCTTCTTCAGAGTTCCAGGGTCTACTGAAGACCAGTTGAGACATCCAGCCTTATGAACTGAGCAATTTCTGGGTTCTTGGACTTTCTGTTCATAGCCAACTGTTGTTGAATTAGTTGTACAATAGCCTGTAAATGATTCTAATAAATCCCCTTTGTATAATATATATAGGGCATATATATATATAATATATAGGACAATTATATATATAATTAAATGTATATAATAACAATTAGGACATTGTTATCAGGGTCCAGGAAGGCTGGAATGCTAGTCAAAGGCTAGGAGGGGATTCAGGTGATGGGGCTGAATATGTGTATTATATATAGTATACAGATGGTATTTAATTAGAACACCTTCATATTTATCTATAGATAGAGTTATAGACAGAGAGGGAGGGAGAAAGAGAGATTCATTCTATAAGTACTGGTACTCTAGAGAGCCCTGACTAATAAGTATCCATCATTTATTCTTTACTGTAAAATACATTCTTGTTTATGAACACAGGGAGGTGAAGCTTTAATACCTTATTAAACAAGCATAGTTTATAAATTTTATTTATTTTTATAAACTTGTGGTGGTTTAAATAATTGTAGTGATGAGGCAAGCAGGCCTGCTTTTCATCCCTCCTGGCTTCCGCATGGCTAGCTTTACACCTGAAATAACAACATACAAATTGTATTCTTTTAAACACTGCTTGGCCCATTAGTTCTAGCCTCTTATTGGCTAATTCTCACATCTTGATTAACCCATTTCTAATAATCTGTGTAGCACCACGAGGTGGTGGCTTACTGGGGAGATTCTAGCCTATGTCCGTTTTGGGTTGGAGAATCATGGTGACCGCCTCACTTCCCTTCTTCCCAGCATTCTGTTCTGTCTTCCCCGCCTACCTATGTTCTTACCTATCAGGCTAAGCAGTTTTCTTTATTAATCAACCAATGAAACAACAGATATATAAAGACCCTTCTACATCAAATAATTATGGCTCCTATAGATTCATGTGTTTGAATGCTTGGCCCACAGGAAGTGGCACTATTAGGAAATATGACCTTGTTGAAGTATGTGTGGCATTGTTGGAGAAAGTGTGTCACTGTAGAGGTGGGTTTTAATATCTTGCATATGATCAAGCTATACCCAGTGTGATACAGTCTGTCTTCTGCTGCCACAGATAAAGATATAGAACTTTCAGCTCCTTCTCCAGCACCAGGTCTTTCTGCATGCTGCCATGTTCTGCTATGATGATAATGGACTTAACCCCAAAATTGTAATTGAGTCACAATGAAATGTTTTCCTTTATATGAATTGCCACAGTCATGGTGTCTCCTCACAGCAATAAAAACCCAAACTAAGTCAAATGTTGTTTTTACTATTTTGTTTTCAGAACAAGGTTTATCATACAAAAATTTATCCTAATCTAAAATATCCTAAAGATCTGTTAGGTTTACGGCATGTGGTCACCTTTACTCAAGATGACAGGGAAGTCACATGACATCCATCCTCTCCCACCCCAGCAAAGAAGGCAGCCAGCCATATGGTTGTCTCCATCCTGAAGTGGGTCATCATCTAAGATGGCAACAAGCTGTATGTTCCTTACAACCTAAAATGGCATCGTGCCACATGGTTCCTTTAAGATTATGTATGTAGCCGGGTGATGGTGGCACATGCCTTTAATCTCAGCACTCGGGAGGCAGAGGCAGGCAGATCTCTGGGAGTTCGAGGCTAGCCTGGTCTACAAGAGCTAGTTCCAGGACAGGC
>NC_022020.1:11410094-11418954 GCF_000317375.1 Microtus ochrogaster | reverse complement strand
CCCCCCAAAAAAAGATTATGTATGTATAGATTTTTAACTATCGCCCCCTGGGTTATGAGTTTTAAATTGCCCTTTTTGACACAGATTATATAGATTGTAATCATACCCAATAAATTTACAAATATTGACTACAGGAAATTTACATAATAGTATTTAAACACTTTGGGACGAGTTTTATAGCTCAGTGTGGTAGTCCAAATGTAATCGGCCCCCATAACGCCACAGAGAGTGGCACTCTTAGGAGGTGTGACTTTGTTGGAGTGGGTATGGTCTTGTGGGAGGAAATGTGTCACTGTGGGGTGGGTGAGTTCAGAACATCACCTAATGTCTCAGTTGACTTCCTGTTGCCTTCAGATCAAGATGTAGTCAGCATCATGTCTGTCTGCATGCTACCATGCTCTCCACCATGATGATGATGGACTGAACCTCTGAAACTGTAAGCAAGCCACCTCAATTAATTATTTTCCTGATAAGAGTTGATATGGTCATGTGTCTCTTCATAGCAATAGAAACCCCAAGACAGTTAGCAAAAGAAGCTTTAGACAAATGAAATCAATATTCTTTTTTTTTTTTTTTGAAGGGGCTCTTTTGTTCTGCTGTCTTCTACCATGCCACAAAGTCAGGTGGATCTTTTGACAAGGCTGACATGGGACGTAGGAGAAACGTTTAAATAAGCATGATTGGGTCTAGAGAAGGGAAAGCCAGAACCCAACTCCAGAGCCAGTTTTTCAGTAAGTAGAACATCATAAAGCAACTTTACTATTATCCACACCCAAAAGACATTTGAATTCCTGCTAAACTTAATCCAGTGACTAGAAAGGTCAAAGGTAAGGTTTTCTGAGCTCTGGCCATCAAAGTAACCATGAGAAGCAGTGGTGGTGGTGGCCAGCAGTTAGCAGTGGCAGGGACAGCAGAAACAAAACTATCAAACATAGAACAGAGAAAGTACAAGACACAGAGACAGCAAAATTGAAACCAAAGGCAAGGCAAACAAAGCACAAAACCAGATAGAAAATCTCACATCTTGCGATGAGAGGCACATCTCACTTTTTATCCTTGACAGGAGAGAAATGGGTCCCGTCAAACTTCTCCATATCCCAGATTAGGATCTCAACAGAACCAGATGATTCAGAAATTACTGTGGTTTACCAGGGGGACGCCTCTGTAGATGCTTGCTGTTTTTCTCAGCATGGCAGTGCACTCTGATAGTTCATAAAACCGAGGCATGCCTTAGAGTCTAGAAACATCTCAAGATGTATATCTCCTCAGGTGGTTCTTCAGCCCTAGAGCCCTGGAGTGAAGGTCTTGCTTTAGAATTTGGGTGGGTGTTCTGATCTTGCTGTGGCCTCCAAAAAATATTAGTTCTACTGTGAGAATAAGACAATTTTTGAGCCACATTTGAAACAAGCTCTATCAAATACTGGCCAGGACCATGGATACTGGCCAGGTCCATACCTAGGATTTCCAAGTACAATGCCAAATTGTGTTAGTCAGGGGTTTGTAAAGACCAAACCCACAAGGCTATGTGCTTCCCACTGTCATCCAATCAGAGACAGCATACATTGTGAAGTACTTCTTGATTATGTATCTCCCACCTATGTGTGATCAAGCATATCATGTGCATCGGGGCAACCAAGCTTGTTTACAGAAGCAAAATCTTGTGGCTTGTTATTTTATATAAACAACAGTCCTCAGCATTCCAGAAAATTATTTGTCCTTGGCTAAGTAGGGTTTACAGGTCAGAGACATTTTGTTTTCTAGATCTCTTAAGCACAGTAATTTAAGATTAAAACATGTTAGCCATCCTACTGAAACAGTGGGAATGTTCTGCACTGTCCATTGCAGTAGGTAAAAATCATGTGTTGCAACCAAACAAAAAGAACTGAATTTTTAGCTTTACTTATATCTCATTAAAATTGAATTCAGCAGGATACAAGATTAACTCAAAAAAATCAGGAGCCTTCCTTTATACAGATGATAAATGGGCTGAGAAAGAAATCAGAGAAACATCACCCTTCACAATAGCCACAAATAACATAAAATATCTCAGATAATTCTAAACAAACAAGTGGAAGACCTGTTTGACAAGAACTTTAAATCTTTGAAGAAAGAAATTGAAGAAGACACCAGAAAATAGAAAGATCTCCCATGCTCTTGAGTAGGTAGAATTAACATAGTAAACATGGCAATCTTACCAAAAGCAGTCTACAGATTCAATGCAATGCCCAGCAAAATCCCAGGAAAATTCTTCAAAGACCTTGAAAGAATGGTACTCAACTTCATATGGAAGAGCAAAAAACCCAGGATAGCCAAAATAATCCTGTACAATAAAAGAACTTCTGGAGGCATCACAATTCCTGACTTTAAACTCTACTACAGAGCTACAGTACTGAAAACAGCCTGGTATTAGCGTAAGAACAGACATGAATGTTGATGGAGAGAGGGCCTGCTTTTCTTCCCAGCCACCTGGCTAGCTTAGTCCCTGAAATAACCAAACAGAAACTGTATTAATTAAAACACTGCTTGGCAATTAACTCTAGCCTCCTATTGGGTAACTCTCACATCTTGATTTAACATATTTCTATTAATCTGTGTTTACCACGAGGTCGTAGCTTACCAGGAAAGATTTAGCATGTCTGACCTGGCGTCTCCATAGCGGCTCTCTTACTCTGCTTTCTTCCTTCCAGCACTGAGTTCTGTCTTCTCTGCCTACCCAAGTTCTGCCCTATCAGGCCAAGAAGTTTCTTTATTGATTAACCAATGAAAGTAACATATAAACAGAAGGACCTCCTACACCGCAGGAGGACCAGTGGAACCCAATAGAAGACCTGGATATCAATCTACATGTCTTCGAACACCTGATTTTTGACAAAAAAGAAGCAAAAAAATATCAAATGGAAAAAATAAAGCATATTTAACAAGTGGTGCTGGTATAACTTGATATCAACATGTAGAAGAATAAAAATAGACCCATATCGATCACCATGCACAAAACTCAAGTCCAAATGGATCAAAAACCTCGAAATAAAGCCTGCCACACTGAACCTTATAGAAGAGAAAATAGGAAGTACACTTGAACACATTGGCACAGGAGACCACTTCCTAAATATAACCCCAGACACCGAGAGAAACAATTAATAAATGGAACCTCCTGAAACTGAAAAGCTTCTTTAAGCAAAGGACACGGTCAACAAGACAAAAACAACAGCTTAGAGAATGGGAAAAGATCTTCACTAACCCCACATCAGACAGAGGTCTGATCTCCAAAATATGCAAAGAACTCAAGAAATTGGACACAAAAGAACAACTAATCCAATTAAAAAAAAATGGAATACAGACCTAAACAGAGAACTCTCAATGAAGGAATCTAAAATGGCTAAAAGACACTTAAGGAAATGCTTAACATTCTTAGTCATCAGATAAATGCAAATCAAAACAACTCTGAGATTCCATCTTATACTGTAAGAATGGCCAAGATCAAAAACACAGATGACAACATATGCTGGAAAGGTTGTGGGATAAAGGGAACACTTTTGCATTGCTGGTGAGATGCAAGCTGGTACAGTACCTTTGGATGTCAGTGTGGCGATTTCTCAGAAAATTAGGAAACAACCTTTCTCAAGACCCAGTAATACCACTTTTAGGTATATATCCTAAGAATGCTCAATCGTGCCACAAGGACATGTGCTCAACTATGTTCATAGCAGCATTGTTTGTCATAGCCAGCACCTGGAAACAACCTAAATGCCCCTTGACCAAAGACTGGATAAGGAAAATGTGGTCCATTTACACAATGGAGTACTACACAACAGAAAAAATAACACCTTGAATTTTGCAGGTAAATGGATAAAGCTAGAAAACATCATTTTGAGTGAAGTAACCCAGACACAAAAAGGCAGTTATCACATGTACTCACTCATAAGTGGTTTTTACAATAAAGCAAAGAAACCCAGCCTACAAATCACAATCCCAGAGAACCTAGACAACAATGAGGACCCTAAGAGAGACATACATAGATCTAATCTACATGGGAAGTAGAAAAAGACAAGATCTCCTGAGTAAATTGGGAGCATGGAGACCTTAGGGGGAGAGCTGAAGGGGGAAGGGGAGAAGCAGGGAGGGGAGCAGAGAAAAATGTAGAGCTCAATAAAAATCAATAAAAAAAGGAAGATTAAAAAATAAACATATGAGTAAGTTGTAAGTGCAGAGCATGGGAACAAGTAATTGAGACTCTGCTTTTAAAAGTTATTGTCAAATATAATTTTAAATTATTATTTTATTTAATTTACTCATTTTTTGAGACAGTGTTTGACTTTGTCATCCAGACTGAGTTTTTAAGGAACTCAGTATGTCAAAGTAAAAGAATAGAGAAAGCATGGAGATAAGTAACACAATAAAAAGATGCATATTTGCTATTGCCGAAGTAGAATCAGAATGGAATTAATGGGAAAAATTCAAAATATAATTGAGCTAAAAACTGAATAAGGACTATTCAGTATAGATTTTGCTAGTTCTATTATCCCTGTCACATCTTGTATTTGACTAATCAAGTTTTACTTTATTGCCCTTTCCTCTGTACTAGTCTGCATTCTATTTCTAACATTTTATTGATTACCCTCAGACTTTAAGACACAGTTAGTTCGTTTGTGCACGAAGAGGAAGCACACATATTAGGGTCCCATTACAAAGTCCAAACTGGCCTGGAAGATCCAATCTTCCTGCTTCTGCTTTCTGAGTCTTGAGATTGTAGGTATACACAAGCATGACCAGCTTTACACTCTTATTCTAGGAGGCGTAAGAGGCACTTGCTGAGGAGAAATTATCTTTAGACAGACACCGATTCTTTAGGACCTGTCAGGGTCAGACATCCACGAAGAACATTATTCATGATGGATCCTTTTAGTAAAAATTTGTAAAAGATGACTCTTTAGGAAGAGATCATAACTTTGCACAAAACAAGTAAATAAATTGCTCCAAAGCCAACCCAAACAAACACAAAACAAGGCCTCAAGGCCTGGCAGCTTCCTGACAGGTTGCATAGCTTTAAAGGTGTTTTGTGATTGCAGTTTATGTGTGTCCAAACATCTTCAACCAGAGAGTCCACACGACACACTGTGGCCTCCCAACCATGAGGTGTGCCTAGGAGCACACAAACACAACACAACACACACACACACACACACACACACACCACTGTGGCCTCCCAGTCATGAGGTGGGTTTAGGAGCAAACACACACACACAACACACTGTGGCCTCCCAGCCATGAGGTGGGCTTAGGAGCACACACACACACACACACACACACACACACACACACCACACTGTGGCCTCCCAGCCATGAGGTGGGCTTAGGAGCACACACACACATTTGTTTCCTCTGGGAATTGTACGGCATTTTAAAACTGTAATGGAGGTGTTAGGTCATAAAATTTAATCAAACAATATTTGCTGAGGATTTACATGTTCTAAGCACATTGTTTTATCACTACTTTTCTGAATAGAATTTGTAAAAATCCCCAAACAGTTCTCATTGTGATATAGAATGAACGCATCAGTTATCTGACGAGAGAGTGAATCAGCACGATGATAAGGTTGTTTGAAGAGTACTTTGAAGAAACGAATGGGTAGGTGTTTAAGAAGATTGTTACAATAAGATTGTGCTTTGTAACCGTAAGACAACAAAACTTCTGAGCTCATTCCTACTGAAATTACTTTAGGTCTATTGATCTACCTGTAAGTTAATATATAATTCCACTAAGTCTAAACTTAATTCCTGTATGAGTCATACAAAAAGCTCTGTACAAAAGTCAAAGGAATTTCGCCCTGATACTTTAGAGATCCGTGAGTGAGTAGGGTTAAATAATGACCCAGTGTGTCACCAAAGGCACACCCTAACTTCTCTTTGCCTTACATCCAAGTTTTTACATATCTCTTAAGGGAATTACACTGGCAATTCTAAAGGAATAGGTTCCATAGAACATATCATTGTCCAAGGGATTTGCTAGATTGGTTTATGAAGCCTGAGGCTAGATAGTCCCATGGTGCTTGGTTGCACGCCAGAAAGCTAAACAAACAAAATAACCCAGCAGCTGCTTAACACAAGCTGGAATCCGCAGTGTTTCAGTTATTTTTCAAGACAAAATGCCACACCGAGGCAACTTACAAAAGACAGTGTTTATTGGTAGTCACGGTTCCAGAGGGTAAGAGTCCATGATTATATGGCAGGGAGCATGGCAGCAGACAGGCAGCATGGAGCTGGAGCAGTAGCTGAGAGGTTACATATGACCAATAAGAAAGAGCAGAGAAAAGAGAGATAGCCAGTAATGGTGTGGCTTTTGAAACCTCAAAGCCCACCCCAGTGATGCACCTCCTCCAACAAGGCCATGCCTCCTAATCCTTCCCAAACCTTTCTACCAACTGGAACACAAGTATTCAAATGCATGAGTATACAGGGGCCATTGTCATCAAAAGCACAACAGAACAACACCGCAGCTCCAGGTGCATGCTGAAGGCCTCTCATCCCTGAGGAGGGACCGATATGAGTCTGAGTTCAAAGGCTGACAAAGCTGGAGTCTGACACCCATGAACAATGCAGCAACAATAACCACATCACTGCAGGAAAACTGAGCTCACAGATCTGCTGGCTTCCCTCTGGTTTGATGCTATTTGGACTACTGAATGGGGCTGCTCATGGTCAGAGCAGACCCGCACCCTCAGCTGCTTTGCTATGTGTCAATCATTTCTAGGAGTACCCTACATATATGCTGAGAAATGTGCCTACCGAGTCCTATGCATCTTTAAAGACAACCAAGATGCTCATGACTGTCCATTTTGAAGTGGTGAATAAGAACGAAGCCTAAGAACCAGGCATGGTGGTGCACACCCTGGTACCTGGGAGGCAGAGACCAGTGCATCTCTGAGTTCAAGACCTACCTGGTCCACGGTAGTCAGAGCTACGTAATTGAGAGACCCTGTCGCAAATGAAACAAAACAAAAAAACAAAGTATAATGCCCTGTTGTGGAATATTATTTTAAGGTGTGTTACTTTTGTTTATGTTGCATTTGTTTAACTCTGTGAAACTATGTTAAAACACCTGATGGTCTAATAAAGAGCTGAACAGCCAGTAGTGAGGCAGGAGCAAGGATAAGTGGGGCTGGCACTCAGAGAGCATAAATAGGAGAGCTGAGGATGAAGAGGAGCAAAAGAACAAGGAGAGGGAGATATCAGGGGTCAGCTGTCCAGTCACCCATCCAGCCATAGGGTAAGAGTGAAAGTAAGGTATACAGAAACAGAGAAAGATAAAAGCCCAGAGGCAAAAGGTAGACGGGATAATTAAAGTTAAGAAAAGTTGGTAAGAAACAAGTCAAGCTAAGGCTGGGCATTCATAACTAAGAATAAGGCTCAATGAGTGATTTATTTGGGAGTTGGATGGCGGGCCTCCCAAAGAGTACAAAGAACTTAACATCATACAACATTATGGCGTTCCAACATGGGCCCAAGTTTCCATGTGGGCTAAGAAAGCTGAAGAAAGGAAGGAAGGAAAGAAGGGAAAGAAAAGAAGAGAAAAGAAAAGAAAGAAAGAAAGAAAGAAAGAAAGAAAGAAAGAAAGAAAAAGAAAGAAAGACATGACTCCTTTAAGAGACACTGCTGTTCAGCTGGCAGTGCTAAATAGAAACTAGAAATGGCAAGCTAAGTAAAAACTACTTTAGCAATGCAAGTACCAGCCAGCTTCTACAGTTAGGAAGGTTTAATGCAGTTCTTGGTCACCCACCTCAGACCAGGGTGCAAGTTTTAAGCTCGACTTTCACAACTGACCCAGAAGTGGGCAGAACCAGCTGTTAGAGCATGCAGATGATCCAGCTGTAGCTTAACAGTCTAAAGTTTGCTCGTGCAGTCAAAAAAGACTAAAAGAGACACAGTAGAAGAGGTCCTGATGGAAAAAAACCTCCAAACAGGTTCCAGTGTGTTTTACAATGAGCATAGGCTTAAGAAAGAAAGAAAATGGACATAAGTCGTTATAGAAAGAAATAAATAGATAAAAACAATAAAGTCTTTAAAGAGACAGTAAAAGTAATGTAAAATAAAAAAGTCACGTAAAGATGGGAAACACACAGGGAATCTGGATCCTTTATGTTATTGTGTTGATTTTGAAATTTTTGATTACTAAAAAGCTAGGGACAGTTGTTAAGAGACCTGGAATTGAAAGAGGGACTGTTGAAATAAACCAGCCTAGATATTTTAAGACTTAACACTAAAAGTATCAAAAAATGTATTTGTCAAATGGAAATCAAAACTGCTTTGGAGAAGAGGTTTTGCTTTTGTTTCCACAGTAAACAAGAGGTGTGGATTCTTTCCAGGTTGATTTAGATCTGGTTTGATCAGGGGAGACCTCCTGAAACTTGACAGGTGATATCTATTAACAAAGGTTATAACTGGTCTTCCCAGGACTTGGCCATTATCTCAAATTTTCTCTCTGGGACCCTAAATATAATCCGACCACATTCAGCAGGAAGCACTCAAGACAATGACCACATTCTCAAGAGAAAAGAGAGTGTGGGTAGTCTTGGTTATTTTGTGGGTCATGAATGTTTGTTACATTTAGGGGAATATAGGAATATAGATAAAAAGGCAACTATTAATCTTAGATATTTTACATTGGCATGGATTTTAGTATATGGACACAAATTCAATGTCAATTTTGTTACACTGTATGTATGTTTTTACTCTTGTTTAAAGAACTTTTGTATACTGATAAAATTTTAGGTAATTTTTGTTGCAACACCCTGTATGTATATTTCTACTCTTGTTTAAAGGATTTTTGTGTATTGATGTCAATTTAAGCTTATTTTTGTTACAA
>NC_022020.1:11406576-11409994 GCF_000317375.1 Microtus ochrogaster | reverse complement strand
TAGGCAGTTCTTTTGAAAAGGTAAGGTAAAATTCTAGTTTTTGAAAGCTATTATTATGAATTATATAGGATAATCAGAAAACATAAGTTAGTGGTTAGTCATCTATAATAATAAAATTTGTAGATGTGCTAGGTATGTTTTCCAGATCATATAGAAATATATTTTATCTATAGATAGATAGATAGATAGATAGATAGATAGATAGATACTCTTCAAACCTTTCAAAGACCTACAGAATATGGCATTTAAAATATTCTGTTAATATAAAGTTTTTCTTGACAATAAGACACATCTGCTCCTGGCAGCACCAATTTGCTTCAGAGAAGATATAGGCGTTGAATTTTTGGTGTTTGTTTTCATTGTGGCAAAGTTAGTTACTGAGCAAAGAAACTGCTCTTTTCTTTGCCTGCTGACTATGAGCTGTGCAGACTAGACATGCAGGACCCACAGGAAAATGACTGCTGCAAGCTTTGCCAAAACAAGGCAGGATTCATATTCAGGGTTCCTGCTTCACAGAAGAAACTACCAGACATTCTGAAGAATACCAAGGAAAGTGACTGATAAACTCTCAATATAGGCGGGACAATCTCTCAAATTTCCTGCTTCATTGAAAAGTCTGCCAAATACTATGAGCCTTTAGGCTGAAGATGGATGCCCCAATGATGCAAAGGATCTTTGGGTGACTATCCAGGCAGTCAAATGTCTCTGTCATTTTCAGAGTTTTTAGAAGTCATTTGCAATGTACTTTTCGTTTATTTAAATAATATATCCTTCTGGTGCCTTTGGTAGAGCTGAAGACTAGACAGTATTAGTTGTAGTTTTCCTTAGATGTGATAGAAAGTAAGTTAGGTAAATCATTTTGGATTTACTAAGATAGGATAGATTATGGAATATTTTTTTTTCAATTTACCAACACAAATAAACGGAATTCAGTATACTGTGAATATAATCTTTATTTGATAATTGTTTTCATTGTATACAGTATTACTCTGTTAAAGCCAATACTTTTCATTTTTGTTTAGAAAGAAAAAGGGGAAAGGTTGGGAACTAATTATTTTAAGGTGTGCTACTTCTGTTTATGTTCCATTTGTTTAACTCTGTGAAGCTGTGCTACTGTGCCTGTCTCAAACACGTGCTGGTCCTAATAAAGCTCTGAATGGCCAATAGCGAGGCAGGAACAAGGACAGGCAGAGTATAAATAGAAGGAGAGCTGAGGAAGAAGAGGAATAAAGATAAAGGAGATCAGGACACTAAGGGCCAGCCACCCAGCTAGCCACGAGTAAGAGTGAAAGCAAGATATGCAGAAATAGGAGAAAGATAAAAGTCCAGAGGCAAAAGGTAGACGGGATAGTTTAAATTAAGAAAAGTTGGCAAAAACAAGCCAAGCTAATACTAGGCATTCTTAATGTATAAGCCTCTGTGTGTGATTTATTTGGGAGCTGGTTGCTGGACCCACCAAAGAGTCTAAGGAACTTAACATCATACAATTTCCCCTCCACATGCCAAAATGAAGTCCATGACTTTGCTAACCTAAAGCATCAATAAAGAAGGATTAATCATCACAATATAAAATTGGTTATTTTATCCTCAATGTCATAGTTAAGAAAATAAGACTCAAACATATTAAAATCACACAGGAGGCCATAAAAGACCTCAGTCTACATTGCTTTCTCTTCTGTAACTCTAACCTGTAAATTCACAATGACCACATTTGTGTAGCTACCTGGCTTTTGCCTATTTGTCTTGCTTGACTGATTTTCATTGTATTGAATCTATTGTTTATATGTGTGTTTGTGTTTATAGTGATGTGCATTTGGTGTGCTAAATGTATATAGTGTGTGTGCATGTGTGTGCATGAGTGTGGTATATGTTTCTGGTGTGCACATGAAGGCCAGTGGAGGATGCTGGATGCTTTGCTTTGTTACTCCCTCCTTATTCCTTTGAGACAGGGTCTCTCCCTGAGCCTGGAGTGAGGCTTGTAGCCAGCAATACCAAGTAGTGCTCACAACATTGGAATTACAGTTACACTGCCACACCAACTTTTTATGTGGTGCTGGGAACGGAACTCACGTCCTCAAGCTGGGACAGCAAGCATTCCACACGACAAGCCACCCCTCTGTCCCCTAACTTACCGGTTCTACCAAATTCTCTAGGCAAAGAGAACAAAATTAATATAGATTTATACTGACGACTTTGCATGCTTATGTGCCCTTTCTTCCTCCTCAGGCATTCGCTGGTTAGTCATAGGACGCATCTCCAAGATCCTGGGCCACTAACTGCTGTCCACTATTATGTGTTACACAAGAGAGGTCACAAAAAGTTGCTTAACAATATTATGGAAAAACAAAAGCAAATCCCTTTGATTTCTCCTGGTAAGCCCAACCCAAGCTCTTGATTCACCAAATGCACTTGCACTTAGGAATGAGCAACAACCTACACACCATATCTTGTGAAGATGAAATTCATCCTCACTCTTAGAAAACTGGGGCCAGACACCCAACTTGATCAGATTTTAAATATTCCGAATAAGGCATGACAAAATGTATTTAGATATATCCACTTTCTGATGTGAGAAGGAACCCTCTGCTCCTCTAGGAAAGGTTGGGCTTGGCTGCTGATTCCGTTCTTCCTCAGTATCTTGAAATCATAACTCTTGAGAGAGGCACTTTGTAAGACTATTAACAGTACCTGTTATTTGCGCTTGGTAGTCTGACTTACCACTTACTGCAGAATTTATAGGGCCGTTTTTATCAGTTTTTGTGGTCACTGATATTATTTATGGGAAATATAGATAATAGGATGAAAACAAGACAAGGGTGCATGATTTATTATGGTTGGGTAGCTTTCTTAATTTCTCTGAATTTTATCCTTTGTTTGTTAGTTTTTTGGAGACAGGGTCTCCCTATGTAGCCATGGCTGGCCTGGAACTTGCTAAGTAGACAAGGTTGGCCTTGAACTCAAAAAATTTTATCTTCTTCTGCTTCCCAAGTGTTGGGATTAAAGACGTGTGTCACCAGACCCAGCACTTCACCTTAGGTTTTGAGACAGGATGCCTTACTGAACCTGAAGTTCACAATTCTGCTACTCTGACCGGCCAGCAAGCTCCAGGAATCTTCCTGTCTCAACCTGTCCAATTTTTGTGCTGGGATGGCAGGCGCACACCATGGTACCAGCTTTTTACATGATTGCTGGGGACAGGAATGCAGGCCCTCCTGCTTGTGTGACAGGCACTTTCCTGAGCAAACCACTTCCTCAGTCTAAGGTTTACTCTTTTCTTAACGTGTGTTGATGTCAGCTGAAAACAGGCTGAAAACCAATACCTCTGCCACATTGCCAAAAGCTTTCCAGGGCCTTACAGAGAAAATTTAAAGTCACCTTCTGTCCCACTTTTTTCTTTTCTTTTCTTTTCTTTTCTTTT
>NC_022020.1:11404169-11406019 GCF_000317375.1 Microtus ochrogaster | reverse complement strand
CATTAATTGCCTGTAGCTCTTCATCGAGGGATGGGGCCTAATGAGAATTCCCCCTTCGTGTTGTAGTTCATCTGATCTTACCATATTGTTGAGATTCCATGGATGAGTTCCATCGTCACCTACAGAAGACACAATCTTGAACGATATACCCTAGTCCTCAGGTTCTCTTTCACCGTGTCCCCCGAGTCCTATCTGTAGGGCTGTGTTGTCCGTGTAGCCGTTTGGGCTGTGCACCTGGGTTGATTAGGTTTTTTTTTTTGTCTACTTGATACAAGCTAGAATCACCTGAGAAGGGGATCTTCAATTAAGGAAAAATAACCTTCATCGGATTGGCCAGTAAGCAAGTCTTTGGGACATTTTCTTGATTGATGTTTGATGTGGGACGGCCTGGTTTGTGTAAGAAAGCAGTCTGAGCAAGCAGTAGGCAGTCAGTCATGATCTTCCATGGTCTCCACATCAGTTCCTGCTTCAAGGTTCTGGCCTTGACTTCCTGCCCTGACTTTGCTCCACAGTGAACTCTGGGATGGAAATGAACCCTTTCCTCACTGAGTCGCTTTGGTTGTGGTGTTTATTACAGCGCTTGATCTGGTGGTCAGTTCTCCTCTGCCTTTTGAATCTCTGTGGCTTTCTGCAATGGATGGTCTCTGCTGGAGAAGGGTGAGAACTACAGTTATCTGGGTCTGTGCCATGGTGTGTTGGCTACAGGGTCAGAATTACAAATACAGATTTTATTATGGCATTTTCATTGTCACTCTGAGTTTGTTGCCCTCTCCTGGTCATCCTGGACCCCTCCTGCTGGCCCTTTTTCTGCCCACAGAAGTCCCTCTGCTGCCTTCATGTCAAATGTGTCTTCTTACCCTTCTGTTCCTCAGTCCCCCTCCCTTAAGACCCACCTTTTTTCATCTCATAGTCCCTTTTCTGGTTTTATGAAGTAAAACCCAACTCATAAATACACACACTTATAAATGAAAATCTTGGATCCACATACTTACGTCTTTCTGAGTCTGGGTTACTTCACTTAACAAAACAGTTTCAGTTTCACAGAATGGAATGTCTTATTGGTGTTTATCTCTGTTTAGTTATCCATCGGTCCTAAATCCAAACAACAAACAGTGCGTCACCCGCGCTCTTTCCCCGAGGAACAGAACTCTGCTTGCAAAACTCTTCTTTTGCAATTTTACAAACCAAGTTCAATGTTATCACTGATACAGTCTTTCTGATATGTGGTTATCTGCCTTTCATACGTCATACCACCTTTTCTTTTCTTTTTTGAGGTGCCAGAGGTTCAAGCTGAAGATCTGAAAAGCAAAACAGCCAGTCAACGGCTCTTACCTTGACCTCAGGCCAAAATGGCGATCCTGCCTCCAGGAATCTCAGAATGAGACTGACTGAGAGCTGTCTCTTCCCATTTTATAATCCTCTCTAGCACTGGTATTAAAGGTGTGTGTCACACTGCCTAGTCTGGCTGACCAGTGAGGCTGTTTTACTCTCTGATTTTCAGGCAAGCTTTATTTATTAAAATACAAGTGAAATGCCTCTACATTTACCCTTTCTGTCTAAAATAAAAGGGCTATAACTAACATAAGAAAAACTATATACAATAAGTACTATGACTATATACAATATATACAGGCAACAAATACTTCAACAATGTCTAGTCCATTCGCACTTGACAAATTCAGAGAAAATACTCCATTTCTATCCTATCTTGGTGAGTCCAAAGTCTTGTACCTAATTTACTCTCTATCATAAGTTGCTTTCTGTGTCAGGTAAGCAATAACTATAACTATTTAATCTTCAACCACCTCCAAAACCTGAGAAGGAAATAAAATTACAGAGTAAGCAGGAAG
>NC_022020.1:11384933-11401497 GCF_000317375.1 Microtus ochrogaster | reverse complement strand
CATTTGGACTTGAGTTTTGTGCATGGTGGTAGATATGGATCTATTTTCATTCTTCCACATGTTGGTATCCAGCTATGCCAGCACCATTTGGTGAAAATGCTTTCTTTTCTCCATTTTATATTTTTAGCTTCTTTGTCAAAAATCAGGTTTTTGTAAGTGTGTGGATTGATATTTGAGTCTTTGATTTTATTTCATTGGTTCTCCTGCCTGTTTTTATGCCAATACCAGACTGTTTTCATTACTGTAGCTCTATAATAGAGTTTGAAGTCAGGGATGGTGATGCCTTCAGAAGTCTCTTTATTGTGCAGATTTCTTTTTTGCTATTCTGGGTTTTTTGTTTTTCTATCAAGGTGAGTATTGTTCTTTTGAGGTCTGTGAAGGATTTTTCTGGGATTTTGATGGACGTTGCATTGAATCTGTAGATTGCTTTTGGTAAGAATCCCATTTTTACTGTGTTAATTCTACCTACCCAAGAGTATGGGAGATCTTTCTACTTTCTGGTGTCTTCTTCAATTTCTTTCTTCAAAGACTTAAAGTTCTTGTTATACAGGTCTTCACTTGTTTGGTTAGAGTTATGCCCAAGATATTTTATGTTATTTGTGGCTATTGTGAAGGGTGATGTTTCTCTGATTTCTTTCTCAGTCCTTTTAATCATCTGTATAAAGGAGGGTTACTGATTTTTTTGAGTTAATCTTGTATCCTGCTACAGTACTGAAGGTGTTTTTCAGTTCTAGGAGTTCCCTGAGAGAATTTTGGGGTCACTTATGTAAACTATCATATCAACAGCAAATAATAAGGGTGTGACTTCTTTTCCAATCTGTATCCCATTGATTACTTTTTGGTGTCTTAATTGCTCTAGCTAGAATCTCAAGTACTGTATTGAATAGATATGGAGAGAGTGGACAACATTGTCTTGTTCCTGATTTCAGTGGGATTGTTTTGAGTTTCTCTCCATTTGTTGGCTTGCTGTATATTGCTTTTATTATGTTTAGGTATGTTTCTTGTATCCCTGCTGTCTCCAAGATTTTTTATCATGAAGGATTGTTGAATTTTATCAGACTTTTTCAGCTTCTAATGAGATGATCATGTGGGGTTTTTTTTCCCCAATTTGTTTATATGGTGGATTACATTGACAGATTTTCATATGCTGAACCATCTCTGCATCTCTGTAATGCAGCCTCCTTGGTCATGGTGGATGATTTTTCTGATGCATTCTTGGATTCGGTTTGCCAGTGTTTCATTGAGTATTTTTGTATCAATGTTAATGAGTGAGGTTGGTCTGTAATTCTCTTTCTTTGTAGTGCCTTTGTGTGGTTTGGATATCAGGGTAACTGTAGCCTCATAAAAAGAGTTAAGCAATGTTCCTTTTGATTCTATTGTGTGGAACAATTTGAGGAGTATTGGTATTAGTTCTTCTTTGAAAATCTTGCAGAATTCTGTGCTGAAACCATCTGGTCCTGGGATTGTTTTTTTCGTTGGGATACTTTTGATGACTGTCTCTATTTTCTTAGTGGTTATAGTTTGTTTAGTTTGCTTATCTGGTCTTGATTTCATTCATTTTGGTAAGTGATATTTATCCAGAAAATTGTTTTTTTTTTAAGTTTTCCAGTTTTGTGGAGTGCAGGTTTTTGAAGGTCATTTTCCTCTGCTTCATCTGTGTTGGGCTGTTTAAGTCTTACTGTTGTAGAACCACTATTTTTTGATGATGCTGTGTTGCTCTTTGTGATGTTGAGTTTGTTCTTACCTTGTTGTCTGCCCATTTTTTTCTTCTACTTGGTGTAGTTGAGGCTGTTTCTCTGGTGATCACTCTTCCCAATGCCAGTGGGTCCAAGGGTCAGATGGTTGATTCTTGAAGTGGAGTATGGGTCTTGGGGTCTGGTTGCTTGGTACTCCCAAAAGTGGCTCAGGCCTTCCTACCTACTCCCGGATTTCGCTTGGGCCTTCTGCTGGCTCCCAGAGGTCACTAGGGCCTTCCTTACCTAGACCTTAGTCCGAAATGGTGATCCTGCCTCCAGGAATCTCGGAATGAGACTGAACTATCTTTTCTTTCTATTCTTTCTGGGCCTTATCCTGGATCTGCCTTGAATAGTTGTGTTTATAATGGAGTTTTCCTGAGCAGGTCATGGGTATGGGCCAGGGTGGGACTTCAGATGTAGGAGGCCAACAAGAAGTTGCCTTTCAAGCTTTCTTATTGGTGCTGGGCTGTGATTTGATTCATTCCAGGTTAAAATTCACACTTGTTTTTTCTGAATTTCCTTGGGCCACAGTCTTATTCTAGACTGAATATGGCACCTGTGACTCAGCTTCAGTACTTTCCAGATGAACAAAAATCCACAGTTCAGAGTTATCTGTCCTCCAAGGATTTCTCCATATCTTGGAGGTTTTCTCCATATCCATAGCTTTTTTTTTTTTTCAGAAATGCTGTGTGTGCACGGCTAGTTGAACAACTTTTCTTTTCTGTGTAGTTAACAGGGGCAGGAATCCTTTCCCAGCATTCTCCCTGCTGCCTGGGAGAAATTGTTCCTAACCTGTCTATATTCCCCCTTTCCCAGATGGAATCTCATATATCTCAGGCTAGCTCACACTCATCCTGTGGCTGAAGATAACCAGGGACTTCTGACCCCCCTTTTCTCACCTCTGGAGTGTGTAAGTGGAGACTGCACTTTCTTTTTCCAGCCACTCAGGTCTGAACAATCACACAGACACTATGTTAATTACAACACTGCTTGGCCAATGGCTTAGGTATATTCCTAGGTGGCTCTTACATCTTAAATTAACCCGTATCTATTAATCTATGTATCACCACGAGACTGTGGCCTACCAGTAACTTTCTGGAGTCTCTTTTTCCTCTCTCTCCCAAGCCTACATACATTTTTTAAACATACTATAACCCATTCAGAGGTTTATTTCTGTCTATATCTGTCTTTATTGCATATCTATAATCATTTTCTGACCAGGAGCACGTGACTAAGACTAATGCTGCCACTTTGCCTGTTGGCTCCACCTTGTCCAACATGGCGGAGGTTTGTTCATGGCCTCTGTAAGCCATGCTCACCATCTCAGCTCCAGGGATATAGCAGGCTGATGCTTCCATTAAACAACTAGTAGCACACTGCTCCCAAACCCCATTTAAGTGCAGGACCTCCTGAAAGAGTCAGAGTTAGTGCTGACAGCAAGAACCAGGAAGTGGGCTCTTAAAGAAGCCATGCAGTTTTTGCTGCTAATGGTGAACCAGGAAACACCATTTCCTTGACACCAGCAAACAGAACCTATGTGGAAAAAAAAATGCAGTTACCAAGAAGCTGTGTTTGACTCCATTTTTGTGGATCTAGAAGCCCTCTTTTTTTCTTTTTTTAAGCTTTTTTAGGTCTTATGTGGATCCATGCCCTAGACAGTGAGTGCCATTTTGTAATTGGAGACTGCTCTTTCATTCCCAGCCACCCAGACCCCGAATAATCACACAGAAACTGTATCAATTACAACATTGCATGGCCTATTAGCTCAGAATTCTTATTAAGTAACTCTTACATTTAAATAAACTCGTTTCTATTAATCTGTATATCATCATGCTAAAGTTCTGGAGTCCGTGTGCTTCAGCAGCTACCTGGTGTCTCTTTGACTCCACCTACTCTTTCTCTATATCTCTGTTTGAATTTCCCACCTGGCTATATTCTGCCCTGCCATAGGTTGAACCAGATTCTTTATTAACCAATGGTAATAAAACATACAACATATAGAGGGGAATCCCACATCACCTGAGGATGACTTTTTATATCAAACTCTGGTCTTCATACATGTGCGCCCATACACCTGAACAAACATTCACATACTTATGTACAAACCACACACATGAGAAATGGAAAAATGTATTGTATTTTTGATTTTCTATCTTGTATTACTTTAGCAGTTTACGTAGTGTTGCAAGAGATGTGCACATCAGGACGAGGCTTACTGGTCATGGTGAACTGGTGCTATTCCTACTTTGAGGGTGCAAACACTTGGCTTCTTTCTTTCTTTAGCTACTTCTGGCATACCCAGTGTCCTTGTCTTTAACACAGCTTCTTACCTTTCACAGTAACACTGTCCTTCCTGTGACTGTGGACTCGAGGTCTTTAAGCAGGACCTCACTCTAGAATTCTCCTTCAGACTCAGAAGCATCAAGTCCTTCATCCACCATAACTGAACCCCATTTCCACTTCAGGGTTAGTACATTAAGCAAGGGTGTTGCATGTAGGAACCCACACGAGCTACCTGCACTCGAGTTGCACAAGATCAAGTCATTCCCAGTTCCGGCATAGACAGGGAGGTCATCTCCAGTCTCCGTCCTTTACTGAGGAGCTCTGGGAGAGAGAGAATCATTCCTTTTTGAGGTTATTCCTAATACCACTAGGGGTATTGGTTGGGTTCATTTTTTCTCTGCCAGTAAAAGAATCAAAAGATTTGGAAATTCTTAAACTCAACAGGCAGCAACAGCATAAAATCCCAGGCAGAGAGAGCAAGCTGGAGAAAAAAAGGCTTTTATTACAGCTACAGACCCTCCCTCTCAGCAACTCACACATAGCAAGATACACACACAAGGCCCTGCAGGGCAGAGTGAGACTCAGGGAGCTAGGGTCCAGTTTCTCTTTCTTTAAGGGATGGGGATTAAAGGGTCTTTAAGGCATCTTCTCCTTCGAATTGAGGGTTCATTAGTGAACAAGAATGGGTAGGGAGGCTTTATAGGTCCATAACTTTGGGGTAAATGTGTCATGATCTGACCTTGAACTTGTTAGACAGACTCACCAGCAGGGGACCTACTTGGCCTTTGTTCTAAGTGGCCAGGCTGTGGTCTCAGGTCAGGAGGATGAGGAAGAATCCTGTGTTTATCATCTTTATTATCTATTTGTGGCTTCTCTCAGGGCTCTGTCTAACTCCTAGTTGCTCATTCCTACCCGTTCTCATGCTCTGGTGGGTGCCTCCCCCCATTCACACCTGGGAAGCACTAATTAGACTTAGTGGGCTAATAAAACAAAACAAAACAAAACATAAAGTTGGTAGGAAGCCATGCAGCATATTGGGGAGGATTTGGAAGGATTTGAAGGGGGGAAATGGGAGTAAATATGATCATGTTTCATTGTATACATATATGAAATTCTCAAGAGTAAAGAAAATTGACATAAATTATGAATACATTAAAGCTCCAAAAGTATTTTTTCCTTAAGTCACTAAAAGAAAAATCCCATGAGCATTTTTTTAGGATGTTAAATATGGCAATAAATGGATAGAAAAAATGACCTAGAAAATTCCCTCGTTAATAGTTACTCTCTATCATAATTGTATTTCTTGGCTTGTTTTCATAGCTGCAGCTATAATATGATTATTATTTATTTTTATTACTTATTTATTTTCTAGACAAGGTTTCTCTGTGTGGTCTCAGCTGTTCTGGAACTCACTCTGTACACCAGGCTGACTTTTCTCGGAGAGCTGCCTGCCGTTGCCTTCTGAGTTCTGGAATTAAAGGCGTGTGTCACCACCATTTGACTCTAAAGTTCTTGTTGCAGTAAAAGGACAGTTTTGTAATACATTACCTTTCATCATGATTGGATGTTCTCATCCTGTGGATTGTGACACCTCTGGTTGTTAAACGACCCTTTCATAGCGGTTGCCTAAGACCGTCTGCATATCAGATATTTACATTACAATTCATAACAGTAGCAAAGTTACACTTATGAATTAGCAATGAAATGATTTTATGGTTAGGGTCACCACAACATGAGGAACTGTATTGTGGCAATAGTAATAAGGCCTAACAGCATTAGCAAGGTTGAGAACCATTCATCTAGATATTTTATCTGAGTCATTCACCTTTGAGTATAAAACTTTTATTGTTAATGTGCTCTGGTAAAATGACTTATGCTTTTCCTTTTTTTCTTTCTTCTTTTGGTGGTTGTTTGTTACAAACCCTAAGGAGATATAAAATAAGGCAAATAACAGTGTATTGACTAACTCCTGCTTTTGTGCTAGGTACTCAGATACCATTGCATATTATCAAACTTTGGGGAAAGTGATCTTTTAAAAAGTATGATGAGCAGGTGGTGCATTCCTTTAGTTCCAGCATTTGGGAGGCAGAGACTGGAGGATCTCTGAGTTCTAGGCTAGCCTGAACTCTACAGAGTGAGTTCCAGGACAGCAGAGAAACCCTATCCCAGGTAGGAAAGGGGAGCAAATGGTTAAGAGTATGATATTTTGGCCACAATAAACACATTCTTTTGAAGTGTGTCAAGGAATAATTTTTGTTTTTCCTTTTTAACAAGGTAAACAACAGGAGAGATATCTCCGAGATCCCAGGAGGATTAACCAGCTTGAATTTGCAGCAGGTCGAACAATGAGGGCATGTTTGTTTGTTTTGAGATAAGGTTTCCCTGTGGAACTTGTCTGGCTGTCCTGGAACTTGCTCTGTAGACCAGGCTGACCTCAAACTCAGAGTTCCACCTGCCTCTGCCTCCCAAATTCTGGGACTAATGGTGTGTACCACCACCACCTGGCCAGAAGCCATGTTTTAAGAACATTTTCTCTATATTTGGGCTGTTCAGCTGCCAAGTGCTGTGCCTGAGGTGCCTGTGCTTCTGGGTATCAGGTCCCAAAGAAACCTGGGACAAGTCTCACTCAGTACCCATGACTCCTCAACCACACACACCTTGGAGCAGTCATGGCATCCTTTCCATTTATCTGGTGCCGAACTCCATGAGTGGCATAAATGAGCTCCCTTTCAAGGGGCGTGGCCTCTCTGAACCAAGCTGCCGGTTTGGCTCTTTAAGGTATGTACAGATCATCTGTTTCTTCTGGCTCCTGACACTCACCATATTTGATTCCAAATTCTAGAGTTTACCTCTTCAGCCACTCCGCTTGCTCTGATCTGCTTCTGTCTGTCCTCACCTACTTGATGGTTCAGCTCTTATGTAGAAGAATAGACCTACTTTACTATATGTGCAACTTGAATCCAACTCTTGTTTAGGAAAATAGAGGTTTTTAAATAGCAACCATGTGACTTGCCTCGATTGTGACTGATGACCTCAATAACATGGAAGTAACTATGTGTTCCATTCTAATAAATCACAATTAAACCCTTCGCCTCCACCATACCTTGGAGCAGCCATGTCCTCATTTTCACTCCCTGGGAACATATGTGTTAGTGTGGGGACTTCCCTCAGTCTTTTTGGGGTTGCACAGGCTCCAACATATGTAGCTTCAAACCAGTGAATGCAGCCTCTCCTGGCGAACCTGGGTCTTTAAGATCACCCCCTCCCATGGCAGACAATGGGCTTCGCTTTCTACGTGACATGGCTGCACTTTGATCCTTCTATCTTCTTTCTTCAGCTGGCTGTGGGTGGTGAATGGCTGTAATTTCTAAAAGGCGGAGCCAGGATGATCAGACTTCAAGATCGTCCTCAGCTACATAGTGAGTCTGAGGTCGGCCTGGGCTATCTCAGATGCGTTTCAAAGTAAAAACTGAACTTTAAAATGAAAACAAAAGCCCGTCCTTCACTCTTCCTTCTCTGCTCACTGTTCAGTCCCAGAGCATTCTGAACACTTCCTCATTTCCATCAGGCAGGCTGCTTATTCCTGTCAGCCTTGGATTTGCTGGGCCTGAGCTGGGGCCAGCTGGTGGCTATCAGGCAGTTCAGATTCTCTTTAAGCCAAACTCTGAATAAACCAAACATAAATCATGCTTTAAAAAAAAAAAGAATGGATAAAGCTAACACAACCTACTAATTTTCCAATTTTGATTTATAAACTAACAAGTCAGGACTAGATGGAGTTGACCTGACTCAGGGGCCGTGACTTCTTGTTCTGCTTCTCTAATCCAGCGTCAATTCCATGTGGTGTCATTTAAATAGGATCCCGACACAGAGGCTTGTGACAAAATTGCTAAAGAAAGCTGGGATCACAGATCGTCTATACCAATTTCGACAAAGACGATAAAGACACACTAGCTGGGAAGGTTTGCCCCGGCAAGGGAAGGAACCCATGTGAAGATGGATGCAGGAAGGGCAGGGAGGGCATGAGATCGGCTCAGCTGATGATGTCTTGGCTGCATTCCCAGTCCTGTCCCTTATTCCTCTCGACCTGAGGCCAGTTATTTTGGCTCATCTGGCTGGCTCCTGTTTCCTCATCCCCAAATGACCTGTGATGCTCACCGAATAGGTGTTGTGAAAATGGGGTACAGGTGGTTTGGACACTTGAAAACACAACAGGGAGTTGTGATGATAAAAGAGAATGGTCTTCATGGATGACGAAAGACGGAAGGCATGTAGGGATCACGACAAAATTTGGGTCAAATGCTCAGCTAGGGATTTTCTTTAATTTTTTATTAGACATATTATTTCATACTCATTGTAGGTGTGGCTTTAGTGTGATCAAGTTTGTTTGTCAACATAATATTTATTTTAAAATTTCTCCAATATAACTTAAACATTAAAGGGATCAATATCTTTTTTTTTTTAACTCAGCAGAATTCTGATTGTATTTATAAGGAATAGTTTATTTAAGAGAAGGTTTGGTACTACAACATATGCATAAATGATTTTATGACTCATGCTAGTGTCTAACTTTCATATCATTTATATGTAATTATATAAAAATTATGTAGTATGTATTGAAAAGGTAAAATACTATATATTAATATGATTATAAAACTGAAATTAAATTTATCTATGGTATATGCATGTGTGTGTGTTTGGCATGTGTGTGCAAAGTGTGAGCACTTGTGTGTGAAGGCAAAATGTCTTCCTCTCTACCTCTCCACTTTATTTTTTGAGGCAGGGTCTCTCACTGAACCTGAAGTTCCCCCGATGCAGCTAGACTTAACTGTCCAATAAATTCCAGTGATTCCCCTGTCCTCATTTTCCCAGGATTAAGATTTTAGGTGAGTCTCACCATGCACAGCTTTTTACTTGTGAGCTGGGATCAGAACTCAGGTACTCATGCTTGAGCAAACTTAACCCTAACCCTAGCCTCATAATATCCCATTTAGCCAGTGATTAAAAATGAGATGAGATGTTTGTTTGTTTGTTTGTTTGTTTGTTTGTGGAGACAGGATCTTGTTAGGTTAGCTTGGCTGGCCGGATATTTACTCTGTAGCCACAGCTAGCCTCAAACCTGTAATATTTCTCAGTTTAGCCTTCCAGGTACTGGGATTACAGGTGTGTAGCACTGTACCTGGTCAAAGTGAGATTCTAGATTCTGATTCTATTTCCCTTTTGCCCCTCTGTCACATAAAATCCTTTTTACCAAGCTCATAAACCTGAGACAGCTGGTGGACACTGCTCATTCCTGCTCAGCATATGCAGGATAAAAGTTTTCTATCTCCAGCGACAATTTCTCCTTCCGTCCTTCATTCTCCCTCTCCTTCCTTTTCTTTTTTTTTTTAATTTATTTATTTCTCCTTCCTTTTCTTTTGGTGACAGTCTTGCTCTGTAATCCACAGCACCTCAAAATCTCTATCCACCTGCCTTAGCCTCCCAAATTCTGGGATTACAGGCATTGTAAAAAACCATCAATTATGACTTAATTTATTCAGCGGGATATCTAAAATTTCAAGTGTGGGGCCTCCAACAAACAGATATAATAAAAAAATCACTACACACCTAGTAGTAAGGCTAGAAGATGGTCATTAAATAGAAGTCTTTCTGTGTCATACTCTCCTAGGTTTAAGTTCTGTTCCCCACTGCTGAGCACCATCAAACAGCTCAGATTTCTGCAGTCTCCTTTGCTGTGGCGTTTACCTGGCCCCCAGGGAAGTATCAGTTGCTAACCCAGGCTCAGTTCGCATTTCACAGGCTCCAAGCATTCTGTCTACCTCTGTCTTAGAAATCAGCTGAGCAGAGCGTTTAAAGTGCAGCTCAGTGGGATTGGCGTGGAAGTTGGGTAGGGGATCACTGAGAGCATCGGGCTCTTAAGATCACCAGAGACAAGAAACTTATTGTAGGAAATTTGGTGTTTAAACAGAGAGATAAACTTTCTTGTCCCTTGGGAGACTGATCAAAAGGAGAGAATCTTTAAATTAAAAAAAAAATTATTTTTGTTTTTGTTTTTGTTTTTTTTGTGACAGGGCTTGTCTGTGTAACAGCCTTGACTGTCCTGGTCATAGACCAAGCTGGCCTTGAACTCACAGAGATCCACTTGCGTGAAAAGGAGAGTTTGTAAAAGAGTAAATCAAACAAAGATCCCACCAGTGCTCAACATGGACCAGGCTTCCCTGTGCCCTTTGCCCTTTACAGGCTTCTACTCTTTTAATAAAGTCCCCACATACACACGGGTTTGCTGCTGTAGCTGCAGAGGTGTGGTTTATTCCAGAAGAGTCAGGCTTTTTAATTTTTTTAAAGTTCTGTATATGCATGTGCATGTTTGTATATACCTACAGGTTCACATTCGTGTGTGTGTGTGTGTGTGTGTGTGTGTGTGTGTGTTTGCGTGCGTGCATAAGTGGGGGACAGAGATTGACCCCGGGGGTCTTCCTTGGTTTTGAGAAGGGGTCTGGGGCATGAGTAGTCTTTCACTGAATCCAGAACTCACCAATCGCCTAACACTAGATGGTCAGTGAGCGTCTGGGTTCCACCTGTGTCTAACCTCCAGGTGATGGGATTTAAAGAGAGAGACAACAAGAGCACACACAACTGTTGCAACCATTGTTAAGTCAGAGTCTGGGCCCTGGCAGTCTTAACAAGCCAGGACCAACCACCTGCCCCCAACAGGACTTTTATACAGAGAAGAAACGGTGACACACAAAGAACCGTGTTTGTTCAGCGTGGCCACACTGGGAAAAGGAACAACGAGATCCAGTGACCTACTCACCCCAAGTTTACCTTCAGTCATGACATGAGGTTTAAGTTTAAATGCAGGGCAAGGGATATGCCTAAGCAGTCCTGGGTAGACTGTGGTCCCTCCCATCACCGATCTAGCTCGCTCTCTCCTACAAGGTGGTCTGAGTTGTCGGAGCTGCTCCTTTGTGGAAGTAAGTTCCTCTGTTGGCTAGCACCAGGCGTCAGCCTTTCCCTTCCCTTGTCTGAGACTATGGAGAAATTCCAGTTCCTTGAATACCATTGTTTTTAATAGTTTGATGGCTAAAAGAAGGAACACATATTTATCCCTTTGGAATCTATCTTCCGTCCTGCCAGGATGGTTTATATAGTCAAGATTAACTGATCAGCTGAAAAGAAACACCTATATAGGATTTGCTAGGAATATATGATGTAGGTGAGGAGCCCTAGTAACGTAGCTAGCAGCAAGAAGCATTCAGACAAAGGGTAACCCCACACCTAGGAGGTGTACTAATGGAGTGGACGGCGCCGTTAGGGCTTGGGCTGTGGTGTTCGTGGGCCTTTGGCTGTGTTCACCTTCAATGGGAAGGCTGGTCAAGGCTTAACGGATACACATAGGCCCACATCTCATCCGCCAGTCCATAAATCTGGGAGGGAAATGTGCCTCCTTAGTCTTTCTCCCAAAGGTCCTTGTTTCCCACGAACACCGTCTTTGGTGCAGAGCGCATCCCACGCTGGGGACGCAGTCCTTGCCTTATGCTGGGTCCACCAGGGACAGTGACCCGGGAGGGAGGGGCGGGGTGGGGACTCCGGCACTGAGTGCCAGCACCAATCAGGACGCGCGGCGCTCCAGGGGCGAGGGCTCTTGGTTCCCCTGCTCCGCGCGCAGCGCCGCCTGGCGAGTTGTGCACCGGCGGGCGGAGCCTGCAGGGGTCTCGGGGCGCACAGGGCTGTCGGGATTGTCCTCGTGGGTGTCCGCGGTCCGCGATCGCCGCGCGTCTGTCACCTCTTTCCTTCACCCTCCGGGCCCCGGGCGCTCGCAGCCGCCGGGTAGTCCGGGGTCTGTGCGGGGGCGGCGCCGCCTCTCCCTCGGGCTCCTCGGCGGGAATGCGACTGCCGTGGCCGGCTGGGCAGCGGGCGGCGGCAACAAGCGGAGCCCGGGCGCATTCGCCGCTGGCCGGGTTGCCGCCCTGGCCTGCGCTCGACTCCCGAGGCCGCCGCTGCGCTCCCTGGCTCGGCGCGGAATGAGGTGCAGGCCGCGCGCCGGCGAGCGCCCCGCTCCGCAGCCCCCAGGTTCCCCGCGGCCGTCCGCGCCCTGCGTACCCCGGCGCCCACACTAGAGCTCCGCACTGGCCGCACTCGCCGGGGCGCAGGCCCGCAGAAGTACGCGACCCGGCCCGGGTCCCAATCGCGGGGACTCGCCTCTTGGACGCCGCCCGGGCTGCGGGGACCCCGGCACGCTGCATTTCGCGGGCCGCGCTCCGCATCTCAGCGTTCTAACCAGCCTGGCCCGCGGCTTTGGCCTCTACGGTGCCCGGTCCCCCGGCCTCCCTCCACCTTTACCCGCATCCTCCCTCCACCCTTCCCGCTGCTCCGCCACCTCCCATTCATTGCATCCGTTTCCCCTTCCCGGCTCGGTTCCTACCCTCCCCCTCAAAAGCCTTCCCGGCTGGACCCCGCTACCCTCTTGGGGTTCTCGGTACATTCATGGAAGTTTAGGGCCTGGACCGTGGCCCCGAGTCCGCCCTGAGAGCGCAGCCCGCGCTGCTGGCAGGACAGAGGAAGATGTCTGCGCTCAAGCGGATGATGCGGGTCTCCAATCGTTCCCTGATCGCCTTTATCTTCTTCTTCTCCCTCTCCACGTCCTGTCTCTACTTCATCTACGTAGCTCCAGGCATAGGTAAGCACCCGGACACACCCTCACCTCCTATGGTCAGAAGGAAGGTAACTGGGGTGTTGAGGAGTTTGGAAGCTGAACAAAGCATCTGATTTGACTTATTTCAAAACTGTCGGAGAAACTGCTTGACTATGTTAGCTTGATTAATAAACGTTTAAAAGAGCTTAAAAGGTAGCATTCAGTGGATGTAGGGAATGAGGGCCTGGGAGTTGGGGGTAATGGGGGTGGGGTGTCTCTTGTGTCTTCAGTATTCATGATAACTTTGTCTATCAGATGAGTTCAGTGTTTAAATATAGTTTTATTCAGACCCCTTTTTCTCCAGATGTAATAACAGGTTGTGAAAATCTGGTGGGGAAACAGGAACTGTGAGGAAGGTCAGGAGTGTGTTCATGCCTAGGTCAACAAACCTTTGCTCCGTACTTGAGGCATTTTAGGGGCTGAGTTATTGAAACAGAGCTCTGTTATGTGTATCTTGTCGACTTGAGTCTTGTCAGTCAGCCTCTGTTTAACCTGTTAGGATTCCTGCTTAGACAAAATAATGATTAAAATAATTATGCAAGACAATTTGTGGGCTTAAATTGTTAACTTCCTGTTAGTTGCTTTTGACTTTTGGTCTCCAATTCACTTTTGCATGATCTTGGCTTCTTTGAAATAATATCCCAATTCCTCATTTCTCCTGCTGTTGGCAAGGGGACCGCATGCCTTGTTTCAGTGAAGGAAAACGCCTATGAATTTATGTAGCTGTTAAAACACTTCCTATTCTCTAAACCTGGCTGAGCTTTCTTGTCCTTCAGTAGTTAATGCTGAGTGACGTGGTAACAGTGCACCTTCTTTCATTTCTTATTAGATATTCAGTTGTCTTTTCTGAGTCAGTATTTCTCCCCTGAGTTAGCTAAAAATGTCATCCTGTCTTTCAGACAGGAAAAACACCTGCAGAATTTTGAAATGAAATTCTTATCCCTGCAGAGGTGTGTGTGTGCGCACATGTGCGGGTGTGTGTGTATGGGTATGTGGGTGTGTGTATGCGTGTGTGTGTCTGTGGT
Source organism: Microtus ochrogaster (assembly GCF_000317375.1). Lineage (NCBI taxonomy): Eukaryota > Metazoa > Chordata > Mammalia > Rodentia > Cricetidae > Microtus > Microtus ochrogaster. Next base: position 11,387,758 of record NC_022020.1, on the reverse strand, counting down.
ATGTATGTGTATATGCGTGTATACATGTGTGTGTATACCTGTGTGTATGTGGGGGGGGCATATGTGTGTGGAGGGGCATATGTGTGTGTGAGGGGGTATGTGGGTGTGTGTATGCATGTGTGTGTATATGCATGTGTGTGCATGTGTGTGTGGGTATGTGGGTGGGGGTATGTGTGTGTGCATGTGTGTGTGTGCATGTGTGTGTGCATGTGTGTGTGGGGGTATGTGGGTGTGTGTATACCTGTGTGTATGCATATGTGGGGCATGTGTGTGTGCATGTGTGTGTGTGCATGTGGGGGATGTGGGTGTGTGTATGTGTATGTATACCTGTGTGTATGCATATGTGGAGCATGTGTATGTGGGGTATGTGGGTGTGTGTATACCTGTGTATATGCATATGTGTGTGCATGGGGGGGGTATGTGGGTGTGTATATACCTGTGTGTATGCATATGTGTGTGTGTGCATGTATGTGTGTGTGCATGTGTGTGTGTGTATGATAGATGATGCTGAGGAGTGTAGGGAAGAGACTGTAGCCTCATCCAGACTGATTTCTCATGAAAACATTTATTACTGTATAAACTTTTCCTTATTGGATTTAATTAGAAGGTATACAGTCAGATAGTGATGCTGGAAAAATCTTTGATTTATCACTGTCAACTAGAAGTTTAGGGTAAAATTTGAAGGAGCTTGAATGTTTTAACAATTTGGTCTTTTAGTTTGTGTTTTTCTTCAGGCAAACAAGAAACAACAACAACAAAATTATCTTGAAACTTTTGATACTTATGGCAGCAATTCACATTTTAGCCTGGATTAAGAATTGGGCAAAATTTTCATACAGCTGGGATATAAGCTATATAAGATTATTTTTTATTGGCCTTAACTTGGATGTTTTGAATCTCTTATTAAGAAGTCTTTATTAATTCTGCCACACCAGCTAGTTTGTAGATGTCAATTTTTTTTTTTCTGTTTTTCAAAACAGGGTTTCTCTGTAGCTTTGGAGCCTGTCCTAGAACTAGCTCTTGTAGACCAGGCTGGCCTCGAACTCACAAAGATCTGCCTGCTTCTGCCTCCCGAGTGCTGGGATTAAAGGCATGCTCCACTACCACCTGGCAATTTTTTTTTTTACTATCTTTTCTATCATTTAGTAGATTGGATATTATTTAGGACATTTAGGAAAAGGTTATAAATAAGAAAATTCTTTCTTGCCATCTTAGACATACAAATTATTTACTTCTATAGAAACATTTTACTTTTTTTTTTGGATTTTTTTCGAGACAGGGTTTCTCTGTAGTTTTTGGTACCTGTCCTGGAACTAGCTCTTGTAGACCAGGCTGGTCTCGAACTCACAAAGATCCGCCTGCCTCTGCCTCCCGAGTGCTGGGATTAAAGGCGTGCGCCACCACCGCCCAGCAACATTTTACTTTTTTATAATTACTCAAAACTTGGACCTCTTTGGAGAATATCATTTTTACAAGAATATTTTTTCCAATGTAATATTTTTATTCATTATTTGGGAACGTCACGTAATGCACCCTGATCACACTCACTTCCCATAAGAAATAATTTTTAAAAATCTCTTTATTGTGTTTGTGTATGTTGTACAGGTGTGAGCGTGCAGGTGCTATGGCGTGTGTGCAAAGGTCAGAGTACAACTTGCAATCGTCTCTCCTTCCACTGTGTGGGTTCTGGAGACCAAGTGCAAGTGGTCAGGGATGACGGCATGCAGCCTTACCTGTTTAGCCATCTTGCTGGTCCCTGACAAGATTTGATTTTTTAGACTGGATTGCTGTATGTAGCCCTGGCTGGCCTGGAACTCTCTATGTAGATATAAATGCTGAGATTAACGGCATACAGTACCACACCCAGCAATGCATTTTTTGAATTTATGATTTTGAATTTATAACTTTGGAAGTCCTTTGCTTTCTTGTTCCCCTTGGGACGCTGGGGATGGGTGGTACTCAGGGCTGCATGTGTGCAAGGAAAGCACCTAACTCTGGGTCCCGTTTCTTCATACACTGGATAACATGCTAAAAAGTCAAGCAAAGGAAATCTGAATACCAGCTTTATAGTCTCATATGCTCTCTGGTTGTTCAAATTCAGGTGATGTAAAAGCCTGGGACATTTTTCTCATTTGAGTGTGTAATGTTGCCATAGAGCAACCGATGAATAATGTCGTAAAAACTTGACAGTTGTCTTGCAGGCAAGTAGGTCAATGTGGTGGTTTGAAAGAAAATGGCCCCAAAGGGAGTGGTACTACTAGGAGGTGTGACCTTGCTGAAAGAAGTGTGTCACTGTGGGGGCGGGCTCTGAGGTCTCTTTGCTCAAGCTTTCCTCAGTGTGACTTTCAGTTGACTTCCTTTTGCCTGTAAGCTGTTCCTCCAGCATCACATTTTCCAGCATGCCACCCTGATGATAATGGATTGAACCTCTGAAACTGTAAACTAATGCCTCAATTAAATGTTTTCCTAAGAGTTGCCCCCATGGTCAATGTGTCTCTTCACAGCAATAAAAAACACTAAGACAAAAGTAATAATTTAAATTACTCTATTTTGAGAAACTTGTAATTAAAAATGTTAACAGTGAAGACAGGAAGAAAAGTAAGTTAACCAAACATAAATGCTATGAATTTGTTAAACCAGTGTCTGCCCCCCATACTCTTGTGATATGGGGATGGGGTGGAAGCCAATGTCCTGTGGGTTATTTGGGGGCTGTGTTTGTGCTGTGGTAGGAGACCAGTTCTGCCCCTAACCCTTGTGCTATTTTGGGAAAGGTTGGGGGGTGTTTTTCTCATCCTTCTTTAAGTTTGGCAAGAACTTTTTTTTTT
>NC_022020.1:11380736-11384298 GCF_000317375.1 Microtus ochrogaster | reverse complement strand
TTTCTTTCATGTCTCTGGAAATGCAGGTCAGACACACAGGTCTAACCACAGTGTGTCAGCTGTTTTCTGAAGTGAAAATGATGTGGAAAATGTGGTCAGTTGAGTTCCCCGTAGAGCAGCCAATTGCATAAGTGCTGTTCCTCGAGGCCTCGCTGCTGCATTCTGCCCTCTCCCAGGCCCTCATGGCTTTATAATTTTCATTGAATATATATCTCGCAACACTTAATATTCTCACCCAAATTATATCTTGAGGCCAAATTTCCTCCTGGTTGAATTATGCTACACAGAAGTTTCTTTTTTAAATTTCCTTCTTATTTTATGTGCATTGGTGTCTGCTTGCATGTATGTCTGGCTTCACAGGCCTGCAGAAGCCGTAAGATGCTGGATGCCATGAAGCTGAAGTTACTGATGGTTATGAGCTGTCATGTGGGTACTGGAAATGGAAACCAGGTCTTTTGGGAGAGCAACCAGTGTTCTTACCCATTGAACACCTCTCATTTCCTTCCTTCCCCTCTCCCTCACTCCCCAAAACAGGTTTCTCTGTGTAACCCTGGCTGTCCTGGAACTTGCTCTGTAGGCCAGACTGGCCCAGAACTCACAGAGATCCTCCTGCTTTTCTCTCCCGAGTGCCAGAATTAAGCCATGCGCCACCACTTTCCTGCTCCAGCCTCTCTTTTCACTGGTTTAAAAAAAAATGTTTCAAATCTGCTCCAATAAGTCCTTCCGAGCCACATTGTATCAACTTGTTTGCTGGCAGTCACTGTATTTCTCTACCTTTGGGGTCCAGACAGTTGGTCACTTCTTTCATCCTTTAGCTTACTCTTTTTGGGTCTCTTTACCTGTGCCCCTCTCCTGACCCTCTCCCTTCTGAGCTGTCGGGCCACACACTGTAGGCAGCCAGTCTGATGAGTTTTCTGTTGTCCTGATGCCTCTCTGCATTGGTCCTCGTCTAGAGTGAGTTCAGTAACACTCAGAGCTCATTATTTTTAAGAATAAGTTGAAACATTTTTCCTGATACTTCACTTGAGAAACACAAGATAGTGTCTCCCCAGTGTCTCCCCGGGCTGTAGCTAAATCTCTGGAGCCATCCCACAGGAAGTCTGTGGATACTCTGCCCTGGCCTTCCCAGCAGAGGTGGGAGTCAGGCATTCTGTTTTGTGCCTGCCTCTGTGTGGTTGCCAAGAGATGAGTGCAGCGTCCTGCCAGGGCGTTGAGCTGGCTGTATCGAGAACAGACTTCCATTTATTAGGAAGCCATTTCTAATATAACTTCCCCTGCAACACAATCATATCCTGTTGTATCGGAGGGCCAATTGGCTTGACTGGAGCACCCAAGAGAAGCTGAACAATGGCATCTGGAAGTCTTGAAAAATGACAGCGAGGTCATTTGTGGAGGTTGGCTCTGTGAGGGAGCTTCAGTGCACACGACAGAAAGCACATAAAAAGAGTGGGGGCTGCTTATAGATTCCTAGGATGGGTAGAATAAGATTGGTCTAGACAGAGCACAGAAAAAGCCTCTGGAATATAACAGTACTCAGGTTCCATGTGGCTATTCCTTAGGGTGTGGAGAGGTGGATTGCAGAAAGGTCTTAGGGCTCCACTTCCAACCCAGTGCTCGAGGTCACTCACTAACGTTCTGGCCTGCAAGGATTTATCTAAATGACGATAAGAAAGAAATAGATGTGCCTGCCACCACAGGGGCAGTATTAGAGGGAAACTGCCTAACTTCCTTGGGAGTGGGGAGGTTATTGCCCTTCTGACCCCTGGGCAGGCTTTCTAGTCTTTGGGGACAGATTGTGGTTGGCCACTTTGTCTCTTGGTTACTAGAGCCTTCAGGGGAGGCCTGGTGGAAATGTTGGAGTGGGTGTTTGTGGGAGGCAGCTCAGGTCTTTGCTCAAAGGCTAGCATCTTGTTATTGTTTGCTCTGGGTTATCTCAGCAGGTAGCTACTTGAGTGGCAACGTTTAAAAGTGCCCTTCACCCTCCTAGCCTCAGGTACCTTTCAGGCCCTTTCTGCCTGACCTTCTGTGCCTTTGGAGCTGATTTAGCCTGCTTTGTGTTGAAAAGGCCCTTTGTTTTTGTTTTTTTTTTTTTCCCCTCAAGTTCCCTGTTCTTCTTTGGGGGCCCTTTCCTGCCCTTCTGGTCACATTCCGCCTCTGGGCCTTCCTTGCTTTTGCCTGCTATTTTTGTTTGGTGAGTAGCAGGACTCAGCAGGAGTTTTGCAAAGGGAAATGAGACAGCCCTTTGTTTTAGAGTAATCCTAGCGAGAAGGTTGGGAAATGTAGGACAGCGGAGGAGACAGGGAGCCCAGGTGAGAAGCTGCTGGTGTCAGTCCAGCAGTAGGAGGGTGAAGCCTGATAAGAGAGGGCGGCCCTTGAGAGCGGTAGAGCTGGCAAAGGGACAGTTTTTCTGTGATGCTCAGACTCTAACCTAGACCCCAGGTGACCAGTCACAGATGATGTCCAGGTGCTAGGATTGAGCTAGCAATTTTGCCTTTAAGGTGTGGGAATGCTTCTGGGCTATCTAGGAAGAATTTGTCAGTGGCTAGGTGGGTAGAAATAAGGGCTTGGAGCCTAGAGGTCAGGTCTGGGTGTTGGCATCCTCCAGGAGGATGGTGTTTGTCCCTGTCTTGCCCCTCACAGTTGAGGAGCCTTCCCATTTCTGCAAGTGCAGTGTACACCCCTAGTCCATGACTCCTAAACATGGCCTCCAGGTGATTTCAGGAGAATACCCAGAAGGCTCAAGTGCACTTTGGAATTCTTCCCAGAGGGTCTGCCACCCTCTCACTTCCCACCTGGAATTGCCCACAGGAATGAGTGAAAGGTTTCAGATTTGGGCCCCGAAGTGAGGACAGATGGTCCTGTGGGTAGGATTTATTGGATACAAAGAGCTACTACAGCCATGGGGCTAGAAACAGCAGCCCGAGACTTCGAAGATATCAGACCAGAGTGGAGATCCCACTTAGAACTCTCATAGAAAGGGAGTGGTTTCATGTAGGCGTGTAGTCAGGATGGATCCAGTTCTCCAGCTGGGAGACAGAGAAGGGCAGGGGCCTTACACTGCTCCCCAACTATAAGATGTGGAGGAAGAGGAGAGGGGAGGACACATCTAGTTGGGGAGCACCCATTATGGAGGGGGGAATGTGCCCTCACTAGTAGCCTTCTGATTAATGTCCTGGAATTTGAGCACCCAGGATTATGTTAAGAGGTCAGAAGTTCATCCACAGGTCCTTGGTAGGAGGCTTGGGCTGTCCCTTTAAGGGGAGGCTGCTGCATGTTGGTGCAGGTTGGTGTGTGCAGCCTGGTTTAGATTCTGACAGTCCCGTAGGTCCTTTCCTTGCCCATCCACAAGCAGCCCCTCTGAAGGATGGCTTCCAGCAGTGGGGTCACCACTCACAAGTAGTGTTTGTAGCTCTGCCCTAAGTGTCGATGAAAATGAATGTCAACCACATAGCCTTGTGGTAGAGCTGGCAAAGGGACAGTTTTTGATTACCAATAGGTAATTTATTGATTCATAGAAATCTGGCTCAGCCAGGTGCTCTTCTCCACCCTTTTTGGTGGAGAG
>NC_022020.1:11367574-11380033 GCF_000317375.1 Microtus ochrogaster | reverse complement strand
CGGGATGCACAGGTGTGTGCATACTGCAGCCATGTTTTCCATTTCTGCCTTCTAGCATTTATCAAAGATAAAAATAGCCACACTTGTGAGTGTTTAAATGTAAAAGAGAAGTCCTATCTTGGACTGGTAGGTGTCTGTGTATAAGCGATATTTCAAACATCGCTCACACCTATGGGAAGAGGTTTATGTTGGAAAGTTGTGTAAATATGGTAATTAAATATGGTAGTTATTTTTTTGACTCCAGCCAAGCCATGTTGAATGTAGTGTTTCTGTAAAACAAGGTCTCTAGTTCAGACTAGCTAGAATTCTCTGTGTAGCTAAGAATGACTTTGATCTTCTGCCTCTCAGTCCTGAGTTGCCGGGACTACAAGTGTGGGCTTTTGTGCGCAGTGTCTGTAGTGTTGAGGACATTGTGCTGGATCAGGTGAGCTGCTCTGTAGTCCTAGGGTGTCTTGTTTCAACAACCCATTTCCTCTATCTTATCTCTGAGAATCTTGGTTCTGATCACTTTAAAAACATAAGCCATTCCATTTAAATGACTAAACAGCTTTTTAATCTTTGGACCTCATGTTCTGGTGGTTCTAGGTGTGACTGTCAACATCACAGTTCCAATATTTCATTCTCAGTGCAAGCCTGTGGAACCATGAGAGCCTTGAGTATAGATCCAGCGGTGTCTTGGATGCCACAATGGTTGCTGAAGAAGTATCAGGAACAAAATCCCAAAAGTAGCCCATTGCTTTGTCCATCTCAGAGTGACAGTCAGTGTGACGGCACTGTTTGCTGAAAGGGGGAAGAGACACATTGTCCCCCACTCCAAGTTTCATTTAGCATTTCTTTTTTCTTTTTTATTGCTTTTTTATTGAGCTCTACATTTTTCTCTGCTCCCCTCTCTGCCTCTCCCCTCCACCTCAACCCTCTCCCAAGGTCACCATGCTCCCAACTTACTCAGGAGATCTTGTCTTTTTCTACTTCCCTTGTTGAGCATTTCTGAAAGAGCTGAAATGTATATGTTAGGATACCTGACTCCGGGTTTCTCTCTCTCTCTCTCTCTCTCTCTCTCTCTCTCTCTCTCTCAGATTAGTTGGAATAGCTTTGTGTAGATGAAAAAACAGACACTTTTGGACAGCCTTATCAGCAAGGGTAATCACAAGACTGATTTTAGGCTTACAGAGAAACATCCTGCACACATGTATACCCCCCCCCCCCGTACTAAAAGGCCTGAATAAGGGCCCTTAGAAGCACTCTATTTTCTTTTTTTGTTCAATTTACATATATATACATATATATATGTACATATATATATATGTGTATGTATTCCTTACATAGTTCAAATGAGGGTAGATGACCAGCCTTCTGGGACTGGAGAGGACATGGAAAAGGAGAAGCTCCTAACACGGCCTGGAACATTTGAACTTTGTGCTGGGTTGGCCTGGTGCACTCTGGCTCCCCGTCCAAGGACTTGTCTTACACACCTGTCTTACACACACACACACACACACACAAGGTTTGAGTGTCTCCCTTCCTCTCCAGCCGCCTTTAGGGCCTTCAGTAAACATGTACATCTCTGACAAGTCAAAGCAGGGTCTTTTCCAATCAACTTAGCTTATATCAAATGTGTTCTTTTATATAGTTTTCTAAGGTATGTGCTGCTCAAGCAATACATAATGAACATACAACCTGTAGTTTAGTAGAGCCCAAAACTTATTACACCTCATTCAATTAACTTCAGAAACAAAAAATTGAACAAAAAACTGTATTAATTACCTGGGAAGGGGGAAGGGGGTTGGTTGCAGCCCTATTTAGCTTTCTATTGCTGTAATAAGCCATTCTGACCAAAGCAGCTTGAGGGCAGTCAGAGCAGACGCTCAAGGCAGGATCCAGGAGGGACACAGCTTGATTGATGGCTCCATCACTGACTTTTTTTTTCTTTTACAGAGCCCAGGCTCCCTTGCTAGTGATGGTACTACCCATACTGAGTTGGTCTGTCTTGCACCCATTAATAATCAAGGCAGTCCCTCACAGACATGTCCACAGGCCAATCTGAGATCTTTCCTTCGATTCCAGGTGAAACTAGGGCGGAGGTTTTTAACCTTCCTGTTTCTGTGACCTTTTAGTACAGTTCCTCATGTTGTGGTGACCCCAATGAGAAAATTACTTTGTGATACTTCATAACTGTCATTTTGCCCTGTTATGAACTGCAGTGTAATTCATACGCAGGATCTCTGGTATGCAGCTCCTGTGAAAAGGTCGCTCAGCCCCCAGGGTGAGAACCACTGCTCTAGACTAACGAGGGCAATCGCAGACTTGCCAAGGTTTGACGTTACTAGGCATAGCTTCATCAACCTATGGCTGTACCACACCGCCAGAAGTATAGTGGCCGACATGAACATCATCCTTTTGGCTAACTTCTGTTTCACCTAAAGCAGGGTTTTTGCAGTGGCTCAAATCAAATGCTGCCAAACTCTGTTATGACCAAAAAGCAAATATGCCCACAGGTGTCTAACCATAAAACAGCAAATCAAACATGCCCACAACACACCACGGACAGACAGTGCACGGATCTCCAGGAGGAGGAAGCACACATTTTCCCAAGGCATGTTCAGAGGCAGTGTGGCACCCTGAACTGTCTGCTTCCTTCCTGGAATGACCTGGTCTTCACGGCCAGCCTCGGGATTACTCGCACACTACATTCTTTGTTACTATCCTTATCAAAGACCTTTTAAATATTGTCATTGCATCCTGCAGGAATTAAAAAAAAAAATCAGAGGGCTAAGGGAGTTAAGTGCAGACAGATTGTCCTGCTTCTGTAAGGTTAGGCCAACTTGGTTACTGGGAACACAAGGCCTAAAGGATTCCCAAATATGATTCAGGAATCCAAGCCCTAAAATACCCTCTGCAGGTCCCTCCAACCTTTACCCATTACTAGTTATGTTTTGATACTATTAAAAATGACTTTCAGATATGAATGTTTAAACCTTATTTAGGATGGTCTGTTTTAATGGTCTTATTTCCCAGGACTATCTCCATATACACAGTTTTTCCTTTTATACCCTTTACTTCTTTCTGGCTTTATTGAGACAAAGTCACATTCTGTAGCCTTAGCTTTTCTTGAACAACAATACAAACTAGGCTACCTTGAACTTACAGAGATACACCTACCTCTGCCTCCCTAATGCTGGGATTAAAGGCACAGCCACAATACCTGGCCTTACTTTTTTTTCTTTTATTAGCTTGTGTTTGTTGTTCAAGATAATGGGCCCCTTTGCAGCTGTTGTATAATATATATATTATACACACACATATAAAATGAACCTTGATCTTAGAGCCTTCCTGGAGTGCTTTCACTGACAGTTCCTTCTCCCTGCATCTCTCAGTAGAGCTTCCAATTGCGGCTCCCATTCATGTTAAACATGAACCCAGGTAATTCTGCAACCTGGAGGCTATACCTTCTCACAAACACGTAAGTGCCGGCCAGTGGTGGCGGCGAGTGGTGAACAAGTACTGGCTAGGTTGGCTTTTGTTTTGTGTAGTTGAGGATGACCTTGGAATATGGATCCTCCTGCCTCTACTTTCTGAGTGCTGGGATTGTGGACATGTTCAATCAAGTTGGCTTATGCAGAGTAGGGATTTGAACCCCAGGTCTTATGTCTGTTGGGCCAGTGCACTACCAATTGAGCTACATTTCCTACCCTGGGTTTACTTTTCTGAATTGATCATCTGATGCCATTTGATCGTTCACAGAACTAATCCTAGTTTTTAAAAACCAGACTAACTTGTTTTAAGATGGAAGTGGCTGACTATTATGATGAGTAATTTCTTTCATCAAGAGAAGTTGATAGATAGCGTATATTGATTTCTAGGTTAGCAGTGACTAGGGAGTTTGGGCATAATTGACCCTAAATATGTTATTTATCATTTTTAATTATTGGGAGGATATACAGCAGTTCTTTAACAAAATTAATAAAAGTTCTTAAAACATAGCATTACAGCTTTCCCAATAAGCATAAATTTAAAATACCAATTCCCAGCATTTGCCTAGAAAAATCTTCTTAAAAATTTTTACAGTATGGCTAGAGAGATGAGTCAGTGAGTGGTTAAGAGCAATGACTGTTTGTGCAGAGGACCCAGGTTCAGTTCCAAGCGACTCACAACCATTTATAAGTCCAGTTCCAGGGCATCTGGTACCCTCCTCTGAGCTTCCCAAACACCAGGCACCATGTGGCACTTACACACACAGGCAAAACATTCATATCAACTCTAAAGGAAAATGTAAAATATCTTTACAATTATATATTTGCTAATATTAATATAGCATTGATTAAAATCACCTCAGCTGCTGAATAAAATGTTACATAGATTGTCTTTGATAACTGAGGAGCTGGTAATTTCCTGTATTACCAACCGTTCAGAAGCCTGAGCCAGGAGGATTGCTTGAGGCCAGGAATTTGAGGCCAGCCTTACAATATAATAAGACAATTTTTTTTTTTTTTGATTTTCGAGACAGGGTTTCTCTGTGGCTTTGGAGCCTGTCCTGGAACTAGCGCTATAGACCAGGCTGGTCTCGAACTCACAGAGATCCGCCTGCCTCTGCCTCCCGAGTGCTGGGATTAAAGGCGTGCGCCACCATCGCCCGGCCAAGACAAAATTTTTTTAAATAGAGGAAAAAGAAAAGAACAAGGAGAAAAGAAGGTGTAACTTCTCAATCTAGAGCAATTTCCAGTCTGACTCATAGCAAGGAAGAGGAATTGGACCGCTTTCATTTGAGTCAACAGGGTAAAGAGACAGAGCTGGGCAGTGCCTTGTTTCCTGGTCTAAAAATATCCTTTGGGCTTGGAAGTTGCTAAAATTCGTTTGTTTGTTTGGCTTTTTTTTTTTTAAAGAGTCACTCTCTTCTTCTAGATAAGTTGAAATTCTAAAGTTTTAATCATCAAAACACAAAGTGGTCAGAGTTAGAAAACAGCTTATACCATGCTTGCTTTGTCTTTCTGTTTAATGTAATGCTGAAGTGGGTAAAGATTTGGTTCGCACTCATCTTATGGTTGTCGCTAATTTTCTAATGCTTTCCAGGCATGTTTATTTGTGGCTTTGTCTTTTAGTCTGTAACATCACTGAGTTTCCTGATTAGATTTTACAGATCTGTTCCTTGCTGTCTTCCTTTCCCGAGTCCCTCCCCCTCCTCCTGGTTTCATTTCCCCATTAGCTTTGTTACCCACCCCATACTTGGAGGAAGCTATACATGCATTCTAGGTGAGCACCATTGTGCACTGACAAATGCAGGACATGTAGCCGTCTTTGGCCTTTGTTTTTTATGCCAGTAGGCTCCAAGTGTACTCCTTGACATATGTTACATTTAAACTGTACCCATGCCTGGAAGCTTGTTTTTCTTTGAGATTTTGATTCATTCCTTTCTTCCTTCTTTCAGATTTATTTGTAAATGAAGTAAAATTTAATTTATTAATTGATTTTTAAAGTAGGGCCACCAGGGTGGCCTTGAACTAACTCATAGAGGTCTGCCAGCCTCTGCCTCCTGGGTGCTGGGATTAAAGGGGTGTGCAACACCTTACACACTTTGTGATTTATTTTATTTGTGATTATGTATATGTGTGTGTCAGTGTCGGAGTATTTGCATGTGAGTGTGGGTTCCCTTGGAGAACCGGGCATTCGTCAGATCTGTAGTTACAGGCAGTTGTAAGCCAGCCAGCATGGCTGATGGAGGTTGAATCTGGAATCCTCTGCAAGAGCGCCATGTGTTGTGAACTACTAAGCCATCTCTTCAGCCCTCTTTTGTTTTTGAGATACAACCTTATATGGATAGCCCCAGTTGGTCTTGAGACTCTTACGTAGCCAGAGATGACCTTGAACTTCTGATCCTCCTCTGTCTGCCTTTCAGATGTAGACCCTTGTATATGCAGTACTGGGTATGGGACCTTTGTGCCCACTAAGCAAGTGAACGCCACAGTGAAGCCTTGACCCACGATCTTGATTTGGAATCTACGTGACCCCTTAGTTTCCAGCAGGGCTTGGTAAACAGTAGGCAGTAAACACTTGCTGGGTAAGCGTCATCCACCCTGACCAGCTTTAATACAAAGATGCCGTGTTTAAAAATGACAATTATGACCAACCAGTCTTCACACATATTCCCTCCAAGCGAAATGATAGCCGTTGGCAGCAGCACGGGAATGATAGCCGTGCCGGGAAGGCCCTCCGGTTAACTTTCGGTGCCTGTGTCATCAAAGCAGGCGCTGGTGGATGGGACTCTGAACACGGAGTTCCTGCTCTCTTCGTGAGTCAGTCCACGACTGACTGGAAGACTACAGGCTAATGGTTTTCACAGTTGATTGCCTTGAGGCCACGTCTGAATTTCCATCTTTGTGTTATGACTTTCTATAATACTTTGGCCTCATGGGAATTGTTTATCAGCCTGGCACAATCTCAATATTTATTTTTTGGTTTTAATCCTTCCTCTTAAGCAGTGGTTCTCAAACTTCCTATTGCTGTGACCCTTTAATATAGTTCCTCATGTTGTGGTGACCCCCCCATCCATAAAATTATTTTCATTGCTATTTCATAACTGTAATTTTGCTACTGTTATGAATCACAATGTAAATATCTGTGTTTTCCAATGGCCTTAACTGACTACTATGGAAGAGTCGTTTGATCCCCAGAGGGTCATGATCCTACAGGTTGAGACCTCCTACAAAGTGCCAACCATGTTTCATGCTTGGGTTTACCTAATCCTGGTATTAGGCCATAATTATTATAAGTGTATTTTCTTTTGTGGACATGGATGAGCAATTTCTGGAGGTTTATTTAGCATGGCTCTGACGTGGAAAGAAGCTCAATTCCCAGAGCCTGAAGCAGCTATTTAGAAGATTATCATAGTTCCTAGAAACCCTTAGCTGCCTGGCTCAGCAGTTAGCGGCAGGTACGTGGCACGGTGTGTTTTCAGCTCCGGCCTCCTTGTGTGTTCTTATGTGGTGTCTGAGGCAGCTTCTCCTGTTTTGTGACTCTTTGAATTGTAGTCTGGGTTATGGTGCTGCATTCTTCATGATTGCTTTCACATGCTTGCACACACGTGTGTGCGTGCGAGAGAGAGAGAGAGAGAGAGAGAGAATGTGTATGATGTGTGTGGAGGTCAGAGAATAACCCTCCAGAGCTTTCTTCTACCGTGTAGGTTTTGGGGATCCAACTCAGGTCATCAGGCTTAGAACCCCCCACCCTTACCCCTGGTAACTTTTTGTCTTGAAGATTTCTTTTTGTCCTCACTTGGTCCCCTGTATCTCTGCTGCATTGCTTCTAAATTGCTGTCCCTCGGGCCCTTCAGATCCACTTGTAAGTTACCTCTGGGTTTTTTTCCTTTTTATTTTTCTCTTTCTGATCACATAGTGAAGAAAGCTGACTCCCTCTCACCTAGTACATTAGTTTTTGAGGTCTGCACACCTTCCGACACCCATGGCCTAAAACACTGGGAATTACCCCTTCTAGGGCTTGATGCCTGAAGTGAAGGCCTTGGCAAGATATTTCATCCTGAGGTGCAGGTATCTGCTGGCCTTCTGGTCTGGGAGCACATGAGATTCTGCCTCTGTTTCCATGTGCTTTCTGTGAGTCCACACCCACAACACCCCCTTTCCCTTTCTTTTTATAAGAGCAACTGCCGCTGGATAATCCGATGACCCAGAATGGTCTCTTGGTCTCAAGATCCTTTAACTCTGCTTTGCTGAAGGCTGGTGTCAGTCAGCCCGGGAGTAGCTTGCCCTCCCCATTCCGCTACACACCGCAGCCTCCCAGGCTTCCATGGCCTGCCTGCAGCCTTTCCTCCCCTTGTTCATTCACAGCGCATCCACTCCTGTCTCCTCACTTCTCCTTGCTCTGTTTCAGCCATCCAGGCCCTGGGAGCTGTCCAACTTCACTTCTGAACTCTCCAGTAGCTGAAGGTCATACAGAGAGTCCTCTTCCTCCGCTGCCTTCCTCCTCAGAGCCTCTGCTCACTCCGCCATTGGCAGAAATGCCTCTCTTCCCTTGGTCTTCATTCTCTTGAGTGCTGCAAACAGTTCTGCTGGCCTCTTCCTCTTGGGCCACGGCATGCTCTCCCCCTCTAAGGAATCTTCTCTTCAGCGTGCTGGCTGCCCGCTTTCCTTTCAGGAAATGCGCTGTCTGCAGATCATTTCTAAAAGACACTGCTGTCTCAGAGGTCAGCAGGGGCCTCCTCATAGCATGTCAGGAGGCAGAGAGCTGTGATGGTGACCGCTTCATTACTGCAGTAAGGATGTGGTTTTCTCAGTGCCCCACCTCAATTTCTTTATTAGTCAATGGGAATACTATTAGTACCCATGGAGCTGCCTGAGAGGATTAATGAAGATGACACACATAAGGTATATCTAGTGATGTCTGGCAAAGCACATCTTATCTGTCATGTGTTAGGTGTTCTCCCCTAAATTATGCTTTTATTTTATTCCATTTTTCTTTTTTGCTTTAAGACTTCCTTTTATTTAGCTGTCCACAGAAGTCAGAGGATGTTGTCAGATCCCCTGGAGCTGGAGTTACAGGCCCTTGTGGGCCATCTAACGTGGGTGATGGGAACAGAACCCTATTGTTCTTCAAGAAGAGCGAGTGCTCTTACCACTGAGCCACCTCTCCTGCCCTCAAGCTACCAGAGTCTTTCCCGCTGTAGCCTTTGCAGCATTTAACCTAGTTGGCTTCATTTTAGTCTGTAGATTCCTCTGAGGTTAATTAATTTGAGGGTCATTTAGCCTTAGTCCTCCTGTGTGTCATCTACGTACGTGAGCTCATTCTATATCCATTCTCGATCACTGTTCTGGTAATTCACCAGTCTAGCTCCAGCTTCTGCAGTTACCTGCATGTCTCCTCGTTGTGTTTCCAATCCCTTTCTTAGCAGCAATGCCGTCATTATAACTGCAGCCAGATTCCCTTCCCCTCGGTCCCTTTGGAAGCACTGTTCACCTGACAGTAAAGCTCTTTGCAGTCATCAGGAGCCCAGGTGTCAGTGCCGGAGACCTCCCTGTCCAGTGACACTTTGCTGTCCCCGCTCATGGTACAGTCTCTTCACCACCAATGCTTAACGTTTCCCATGAGCAGGGCTGGATGTGGAAAGGGTAGTCGACATAAGCTTTTTTTTTTTTTTAAGTCTCTTAATTTTTTTATAGGGAGGGTGTTCATCAAGTCCTCATCACAAGCTTTGGATAGAGCACCTAGACGCTTTTGTAAACTATTGCCTTTTGAAGTTTTTTCTTTCCTTTCCCTAAGGTGTTTTTATGGTGTTTTCTTCTTTCTGAAAGGATAACTGGCAAACACGTTGGATTTATGTCTCATTATGTAGAGGGAAGTAGAAGGTGAGCTAATTAAAGGCCACAGCATGGTTTTAATTAAGTAGTTCTTTAATATATAATCCCGAGTTGTCTCAAGACAGAAGGGCAAAGCCAAGAAAGACAACCTTAATTATTGTCTAAATTATAGTTTCTTACAAATTGGAATAAGAATTTTAGATAAGGACTTTTTCTTAAAGTCTTACCAGCGAGAGATTGCAATTGCTATTAGCGACACTTAGCTAGATTAGCTAGGCTGTATCTGAATGCAGGTCACGGTAGCTGTATGACCTTGGGGACTTTGTCCTGATGGTTTGTTTAGTGTGACTTGTCTGAGCGTCACTGCATCCCTGTGAGCTGCGATGTGTTTAAGCGCATCTCATTCCCAAACGGGTTTCTGTCTTTAGGGACCACACCCAGGAGGGCCATTCACCCGAGGAATGTAATTGTCTTGACTGTAAATATTTACAGTGAGCTAATAGATTTCTTTTCCACTCTTGAGCCTGCTCCCCAGCTCCTCCCTATGTCTCTTTCTCCATCCATGCCATGAATGTCAAACGCATTCCTTTGGTAAAAAAATTTCATCTCCGTCCTGATGATCGTTTTTTTTTTTTCTGAAGTTTTGTTCTGAAGTTTTGTTACTTGCAGCTGCAAGTATACGACGTTAACATTTCTGTCTCTAGAACCCAGGCTAAGGTCCCTTACATTCTTAGCATCTTGGCATCCCCTCAAGGTGAAAGTGTAAAATCGTGTGGTGTTTCCAGCCGTACACAATAAATACAAGTCTAAACAAGTGCATTTCAGTTATAAGACCGCTTCTAGAAAGCGTGAAGACACACTCTCTACATACGTTAGTGTGTTTATGTATGCATATGTCAGCGTGCACACGGGGATCAGAAGACAGCTTGCAGGACTCAGTTTTTCTTTTTCCACTTTGTGGGTCCTGAGGATCGTGTTCAGGTAATCAGGCTTGGTGGCGGGTGCATTTACCCCCCCAAAAGTATGATTGAGGTAAGGCTTATGTGAAAACCGGATTTCTGTTTGTTTATTTATTTATTGTGAATTGAAAGTGAAAGAAAAAAGTCATGTAGTGCTGGGCTTGGGCCCGGGGCTTTCTGTTCGCTGAGCAAGTTCTCTCCGACAAACGCCCCTGCCTGGGCTTTCATTGCGAGAGTGCCATTACTCCATACCGACAGCTTTGCGTCACGTGCACAGATCTTGCTGGCGCCTGCCTTTGCTGTGGGAATGAACCTCTTTTCTGAATGGAGTCCCGAAGGTTTGGCTTTGTGATGAAACTGGTTAGCATGGAATGGGCCTTAGGGGACATCTAGTGCAATGCTACCTCTTTAAAATGACAGAGCTGGGTTCCTGCAGGCTGGCCCAAATGGGGCCTCCCAAAGAGGATCTCCTGACTTAGCTCCCTGTCTGCTCAAGGGACTGTAACACCTTAGTCAAGGCATTCTGAAGTCTGTCAATTTACTGATTTCCCAACAGATAGAAATTAGGAGCCTGCTTTGCAAACACCACAGAGAATTAAAGCTGCCAGCCTTAAACTGCACATTGATGGTTGATTTTTCATATTTTGTGTTTGAGAGGAATTACAGTACTTTGAGTAACTAACTCATAGAACTAATCTAAGTGGCTATCAATTCTATGTTATTCCTCTTTTCAGACACATTGAGGCCTTGTGGCACTCCAAAATGGTGACTCAATCCTGGTATTTTGGTGATCTGTAAACCCATCCTGGTGTTTTTGACCCAGTCCTGGTGTTTTGGTGATCCTTGACCCTATCCTGGTGTTTTGGTGACATAGACCCCATCCTGGTCTTTTGGTCATTTGTGTACCCCATCCTGGTATTTTGATAATCCTTGACCCCATCCTGGTGTTTTGGTGGTATCTAGACCCCATCCTGATATTTTGATGATCTTTGACCCTATCATGGTGCTATGGTGATCTTTGACTCAGTCCTGGTATTTTGGTTATCCTTGATCCTATCCTGGTGTTTTGGTAAACTGTAGACACCCCCACCCAGGAGTTATGGTGGCCTTTAATATATTTGATGTTAGGTAGGGAATTACCTTTGTGGAGTTTTGGGTTTTAGGAAATTCATACAGAGTTTTAAAAAGTGAGTTTTGAATTATAGGATTGTTTCCTTATAATAAATATCTTTTGAAATGACTATGTTTATATGAAGTTAAGGAATTTTACCATAATTTTTGTATTTAGTCTTGTTCTGTTAGCAAGATGGATGTTGTCACTTAAAGTTTTTCCTTTTTATTTAAAAGTTTATATATTTTTTGTGTGTATACATGTGTATGTGTGTGCACTCAAGTGCTATAGTGCACACATTGAGTTCAGAGAACACCTTTTGGGAATTGGTTTTCTTCTTCAACTGTATGGGTACTAGGGATCAAACTCAGGTCGAGATTGGTGGCAAGCATTTTTACCCACTGAACCATCTTGTTGGCCCCTATTTTAATTTTTAAAAGTCCATTTGTTCCTAAGGTTTTTTGTTTGTTTTTGTTTTGTTTTTCGAGACAGGGTTTCTCTGTGTAGTCTTGGCTGTCCTGGAACTCACTCTGTAGACCAGCTGGCCTCAAACTCACAGAGATCCACCTGCCTCTGCCTACCTAGTGCTGGGATTAAAGGCGTGCACCACCACACCCAGGGTTCCTAAGTTTTTAAAGCAGGAAATCGTCATCTTGTATTTTGTTTTCCCCTTTGGCATGGAGGTAATCGAGTGCACACTTTTTGGGTACTTTGCTAAGTCTGAATGTAATCTTACTAAGAAAATCTTACTGTTGCATGACCTCCTTTCTCTCTTTTGTTTTTCTTTTATAGCCAACACATACCTCTTTATGGTACAAGCTCGAGGTATCATGCTGAGAGAGAATGTGAAAACGATTGGACATATGATCAGGCTATATACGAATAAAAACACCACACTCAACGGGACAGGTAAGGCTGTGTCCCCCTCTGTTTGCCCTGGAAATTGCCGATCAGTGAACAAACCTTTTAACTTTTAGCTCCTTTACCTGATCATAACTTGCTGTTAAAGAGGGGGTTGCCTCCTGCACCACTAGATGATTAGCATCCCCTACGAAGTGTACTGCCAAGTGGGTGTCCTCTAAGTGTA
>NC_022020.1:11361096-11366494 GCF_000317375.1 Microtus ochrogaster | reverse complement strand
CTGCTAGATTAGTAGGACTGTCATTTACTTTTGGATGTACTTCTTTAGTAATTTTCTGACCCTTCAAAGAAACAAAGGCGGTATTTTGTGAAACTGGAAATCAGCAACTGCTCTTTGTTGTTTAGATGTTAACTGAAAGTAGACTCTCCTTTAGACTCACACAGGCTAATGTCATTTGACTCAACTAAGGACTTTCTGATGGGAAGTAGTTGGTGTTGGTGGCTTTATCCCTGTTGTGGAAATAGTGTCTCCTGGCATATTATGGGATTGTCACATTGCCAAGATCCATGATATTCCCTAAAGGCATTCTTAAGATCTTTGTTTTAAGCAGTTAAACATATTAAAACCCTTTGTGTAACAAAGAGTAAACACACTTTTAAAAAGTCCATTTGTTCCTGAGGTTTTTTTGTTTGTTTTTGTTTTTGAAGATAGGATTTCTCTGTGTAGCCTTGGCTGTCCTGGAACTTACTCTGTAGACCAGGTTGGCCTCATGACCCCTGTCCCCTACCAGAAACCCCTGTCTCCCTCCATAGTGGGCTTTAAACTGTCAGGTGGGTGGGAGAACATGTCTAAAATTTCAAGCTGATAGGTGTACTTGCGGAGAACCCATCCTGCTCATGTGCTGGTTTCTTTGTGACTCCCCAGATCTAAGCACTCTTTCTTTTCTTTCATCTTCAAACCTTAATCTCATCTAGAAAGAGTGTCTCAAGGGAACCGGCCTTTTGCAAGCACAGGACACCCTCAGTATTCACTGGTCTCCTGCCTTAAGCTGGTCATATTAAAAGTTTAGACATGGCAGGAGCTTCTGCAGGCCACGTTAGTTGGGGAAGTTGACTGTGAGGATTTTCACTGGAAAGTCTATTCAACTGCAGTGTAAAGTATGTTGAGGTTACTTTATCTGTCTGTGTGATACTAAGAATTTCATGTATCTTTTCTCGCACTCTGGGATATGAATAAGTTTTATATGTGGGTGTTGAGTTTGGCTGGGAGCAATGATGACTTGAGCAAGCAGATGTTCCTCATAGCGCCCTGCAACAAACAAGGAAATTCTTTCTTCCTCTCTCCCAGCTATGGTTTCAATAAAGATTAAGTGACTAGGGGATGCTTTCACAAAGAGTTGTTTGCCTTTGTGAGCCTCTTAGAACCTTCCGTGGGAGTTCCTTGCTGATGGGAAATGTATTCTTGGAAGACACACAAGAGATTCTTTTCTGTGTGACGTCTTGCAAGCTGATAACCCGTGGCTGTTGAGGAAGATCCTGAACACAAACCACAATATGTTTTTCTTTTTTCTCTCCCCCCCCCCCATCTGCCCTTCCACATTACTTCCTAGTTAAAGTCTAACCCAAAGTGGCTGCCAGGACTCCAGTCAGCCACCTTTCTGCTTGTACTTGGTTCAGTGGGGGGTGGGGTAGGGTGGGGACATCTCTAAGGAGATGTCACAAAAGTCTCACTGTGTCCTTTTACCGCTCACTGGCCAGACTTAATGGCTGCAGGGTGACGGGAATGAAGGTGATAAATGTTCAGCTGTGGTTGTCACCCAAGGGGATGGGGAAATTGAGTCTGTGTTGGCAACATTAAGGCCGCACCATTTAGGCAGCGTTTATTGAGCAATTAGTATAGATTGCACATGAGTAGATATGGGAGATGCATTGCCAGGGAAAACCCTTTAAGTGAGGAGCCTTTCAGGCTTCTGGGAGAGATGGAGGCATGATTACTAAAATTCATCTAATTATTTTTGCAAAGACATAGATGATATAATTTGCCAAAATTAAAAAAGAGGCCAGTAAAATGTACAAAACTATAAGTGAGCACTCCAAGAAAACTGATTAATGTTTTTAATTTAACA
The DNA here is from genome assembly GCF_000317375.1 of Microtus ochrogaster. Lineage (NCBI taxonomy): Eukaryota > Metazoa > Chordata > Mammalia > Rodentia > Cricetidae > Microtus > Microtus ochrogaster. Next base: position 11,364,648 of record NC_022020.1, on the reverse strand, counting down.
TGTGGAGGTAAATTGGTCATGATTATTTACGTCTGTTGGCTTCAGGTTTTCAGGACTGTGTCTGGCTTTCAGCACCATTGAGTACAAACAGAATACTTCCGTGTAGAAACCTACGTTCTCAGAGTCACGTGCTGCCTTTCTGAGCAGCCTATGGAACTGACGAAACAAGGTGTAGCTATTGGCCATGAATAGGTGGTCAGAGCTGTGTGGGGTAGAGACAATGGGTTCATTAGAATGAACTTTGTGCCCTTCCTTACTTAATGGGTGCTTCAAGTGAGGTTATCAGCTCTAGGCATCCACCCTTGTTAGCGTCAAGCACATCAAAGCTCTCTCTAATGGAGTTCCCTGGCACCTTCCAAGCTTTCCTCTTGCAGAAGTGAAGCTGTTGAGAGGCGTCCTTTGGTCGTCTTCTTTTCTCTGTTCTTTCCATTTGAAAGCGGTGTTGGGACCTGCCTAGCCCCTTTTCCTTTGGAGTTTTCCATTTCTTTGGGTGTGGTTCTGGGAGCGGGGCGGCAGGCAGGTTGCCTGGAGCTCCTTTGGTTTCCATCCATTCATTAGATGAAATAATGTCTGCCTCGCACAGAAGCTGCGGTGAATCTCAAGAGTGTCTGTCCCAGGTAACCTCTGGAAACTGTTCAGGGCTTTCAAAGTAGTGGTTGCTCCATGGACGGCACTCACTCACTTCTTTCACAGGAAGAAAGGTTGTAGGAGGGTTGTCGGCATTGTTTCAGCCACGGTGGGTTTATTTGCAGTATTTCCTTGGATGCCTTAGGTGTCTTGCTTACCATGGAAGTTAAAGATGACTTTAGCTTAAAGTGATGCTCAGGCTAGTGGTTCCAACTGTGGTTAGGCTTGGCTGAAGTGGCACCAGATGAAGGGCTTGGCATCTTGAAAACACTTAGGTGAGTCTCTTAGTGACTTCTGCCCTTCATTTACATTTATAGCATTGTGGGTGAGGACAGAGACATTTGCCTTGATGCACTTAGAAACTATCGTTTGGCTTTATTAAAATTGATGAACGTAATGATTGTGTTCTTTCATGAAATATGTAATTAGTCTAGGCTTCTTTTGGTCCCCAGACCCCCTCTAGGGAGTGATGGTTAAATTTGTGTTCTAGAAATAGCCAGAGAGCTTGAAATGTATGGGAGTTGGATGTGGGTCTGCAGAATCATAGAATATGGAAGAGGAGAGGCCCAGGTATTAGTGACAAAAATTAATCAAGTATGCAGAGTATCCGATTTAAATTAATACATGACATCAAGGAGTTACTTGGCGGGGCTGGAGAGGTAACTCACTGGTTACTGAGAGCACTTGCTGCTCTTGTAGAGGACCCCCACCCCCGTTCAGTTCTCAACACCCACATAGGGTGGCTTACAACCTCCTGTAACCAGCTCCAGGGGATCTAATTCTCTCTTCTGGCCTCTGCAGGCACCCACTTATACTCTCTCCTCTCTCTGTCTCTCCTCTCTCTCTCTCTCTCACTCGCGCGCGCACACACACACACACACACACACACACACACACACAAATAAAAACATTTGATAAAGAAGAAATTCGGGTGAACTAGACATTGTGGCCATACTTGTCCTCCCAGCACTTCGGATGCTGAGGCAGAAGTGTTGATACAACTCCAAGGCCAGCCTGGGCTATGTAGTGATTTCAGTTTCAGGCCAGGCCATCCTGACTAGAGTAAGACTTTACCACAGACCACACAGACAAAAATATTACTTGAGAGCTGTATGAGAAACCTAGTCATTTTCGGCCTTAGTATTATTTTGAAAACTGAGTTTGGGGAGCACACACAAAAGCAGGACCCAGGACAGCCTTGCTTTCTGTTTCCAATGATCGTGCACGGGCATTATGCAGTAGGTGCTAAGGAAAATGGACGCTATCAAGAGCAGCCATTGAGAGCTCGAAAGCCTTCTTTCTGACAGTGTGTGCGGGAGAAAGCTGTGAGGTGAGCATGTGCAAGGGGGGGTGGGTGGGAGAGAGACTTTGTTTTAACCATTGAGCTCATATCAAGAAGCCGTCTGTATAAAACGCTTTCTTCAGTTTTCAGTCATTTCTTATTTTAAGGTAGGAGAGGATTATGATAAAATAGTTTCTGTCACCTCTCTCTCACTAAGCTTTCTGCCAGCTATCACTAGGTTTCCCTGGGCTGCTAGGCACACAGTGAGCTGTGGTTATGAAGCGTTCTGGTCTCCCTTGCGTCTGTTTCTGTTCTCCAGTGTAGTGTGCCTTTTAGAATATGACTGGAATTCTGGTAATTATTGTATGTCGACCAGAAGTTTTGTTTTTTCCCCCTTTCTGGAACCTTTGGAATCCTCCCCTCTTCCTCTTTACCTTCCTCCTTTCCGAGCACAATTAATAAAAACTCAGAGACAAATATTGGAGTTCAACCTGAAGATCCAAAAAAGCAAAGCAACCAGCCACTGCCTCTTACCTCAACCTCAATCCAAAATGGAGACCCTGCCTCCAGGAATCTCAGAATGAGCCTGAGATTGAGAGCTGTCTCCTCCCATTTTCTAATCCTCTCTAGTTCTGGGATTAAAAGCATGTACTGCCCAGTTTCTATGGCAACTAGTGTGATTACTGGAATTAAAGATGTGTGTTACCCCTGTATGGTTTGTAAGGCTGACCAGTCCGGCTGTTTATTATCTTCAGGCAAGCTTTATTTATTAAAATAAAAAGGAAATGCCACTGCATCCTTGAATCTCTTTTGTGCTGTCGGGTTTTACAAAGACCCCTCCCTTTGTCTTCTCTTAACGGTTTGATTGAAGTCATGACTGTGGGCACTTAGGCCTCCGCTTCTGTGAAGCACCCTTTGTGCTGACTTCTGGGTCATTTGTGCCCCTCCTGTTTCTAGTTCTCTTTCTCTCTACTTTCTAGGAGATTGCTTTGATCTGTTACAAATGTTTGATATGGTTTAAAACCTTTTTCATAAACCTATCTGTAATTTTTTTAAAAATTTTTTTTGTTTTCTTTTTTAATTTTTGTTGTTCTTGTTCTTGTTCCTACTGCTATTATTATTATTTGTTTTTTCTTGAGGTACTGTCTCTTACATAGTTTGGGCTGTCCTGGAATTCACTGTGTACACCAGACTGGCCTCGTACTCACTGATATCCACCCGCCACTGCCCCCTGAGTACTAAAATTAAAGGCATGTACCAGCAAGTCCAGTTTGTTTGTTTTTCTAACCATGGATCTGAAATAAGAATTCCTTTCCTGTCAAATAAAGAAGAGAACTTGGGTTATATTTTAATAAGCAGGAAATCTGTTTATTGATTAGCTAAGAAACTCTAGGTATAAATCCAGGAGTTTGACAAAGACCTGCTGAAACCCGTAGCAGCAGTGCTAATCAAGTATTTGTAGTGGAGACAGAAATTTTTTCTTTTAAAATTTTACTTTTTTTTTTTTTAAAAAAAAAACAACATTCATTGATTCTTTGTAGATTTCACATCATGTATCCCGATCCTGCTCATCTCCCCATCTTTCCACATCCTCCCTCTTCCCTTGGAGCCTCTCCCCAAACAAAACAAAATTTAAAAGAAAA
>NC_022020.1:11356242-11360937 GCF_000317375.1 Microtus ochrogaster | reverse complement strand
TCTTTACTTGCAAGTGTGTATGACCAGGAGCCACCTCGAGGTCTCTGGCTTCTGCTACCCCACTGATAACAGGCTCTCTCTTGGAGTCCTCTTGGATATCCTGTTGTTGTCCTGTGTCCTGGAGATCCTGCTGTTTTGGAACTGTAGGTTTGTTCCCTTCACATGCTCCAACATAAATGAGGTAGATGTTGGCTGGGCCAACTCCTAGCCCTGGTTCTGGGCCTGGGAGGTAGCTGGGTTGGTCCCACCACCAGCTTACCCTCACCGTTGCTACCTGGGCAGGCTTTCCAGCACTGCCTCAGCTAGATCGCCCAGTGCCCCCTGCAGCAAGGAGCTCATAGGCCCTCAGATCTGGGACCCCCACACTCATACCACCAGGGCCAGATCTACTGGTTTACCCAGGTGAGGTGCAGGACTCCCTCTCCTGATTGCTGTAGGGGACATAAGAGGGTGGGTCTTAGTTTTCCTGCTCTCCTGCACTCAGAGCTGGCTCACCTACACCTGCTACAACAGGGTCAGCTCTAGTGTGCTGCCCAGGTGGACTATAGGGCTTGCTGTCTTGTGTGCTGCAGCTGGTGAGGGGCAGGGCATAAGTGACTCTGAGGCCAGCTCTCTTGCCTGCTGCAGATAGCAGGGTCCAAGGAGGCAGGACACCTTTCCTCACTCATGCCACTGCATTGATCCTCAGGGCCCCTCACTTGAGCCCGAGAACCATTTTTTTTTTCCTTAAGATTTAATGTAGGTGGGTCATCTGTCTGTTTCTTTCATTGGTTAATTAATACAGAAATTGCTTGGCCTTTGATAGGACAGCAGCTTAGATAGGCAGAGTAGACAGAACAGAATGCTGGGAAGAAGGGAAGTGAGGCAGATGCTATAACTCTTCTCTCCAAGATGGAGGCAGGTTAAGATCCTTCCCGGTAAGCCACCACCTCGTGGTGCTATACAGATTATTAGAAATGGGTTAATCAAGATGTGAGAGTTAGCCAGTAAGAGGCTAGAGCTAATGGGCCAGGCAGTGTTTAAAAGAATACAGTTTCCGTGTAATTATTTCCGGGGCTAAGCTACCCTGCAGCTCCTTACTACAAAGGTTTATTTTTATTTTTGGATTATGAGTATGTGTGTATATCTGTGTGGGCAGGTGTGCATGTAAGGGATGTGTGTGCATCTGTGTGGGCAGATGTGTGTGTAAGGGATGTGTGTGCATCTGTGTGGGCAGATGTGTGTGTAAGGGCAAGTGCCTTCCGCAGGAGAAAGTAGTGCTAGATCCTGTGGAGGTGGAATTACAGGTGGTTGTTGAGTGCTAAGAGTTGAATTGGGTTCCGTGGCAAGAGCAGTATATGCTCCTAAATTCTAAGCCATCCCTCCAGCTATGTGCAGGCTCTTAAATCATGTTTAGAGCACCAGTCCCTCCCATTGGGCAGAGCAGAATTACTTGTAGGAGAAGAAATTATCTTAAAACTATGCTGTGCATTTGATAATCCAGATACGTTTTTGTAAAACCCCTTGAAAGAATGCGCCTCCCTGGACTGGACAGCCCTGTTTTATATGGAGTCTGGTGTCACCCTCAGATGCACTAGGAGAAAGTATAGAGTTTGGCCCCCAGAGGGTTTCTGTGATCTTGGTCTGCCTGTGGGCATAGTAAATGTGGCTGCTTTATCTTTTCTGCCCCCTGGCTGAGAGTAGTTCCCTGCCAACTGCTTTCCAGACTCCTCCCAAGAGCAGCCTGGGGAACCTTTCCCAGGGGCTTCCCATATCCGGGTGCAGTGTGTTTATCGTGCTAGGCTTGCCTGGCGGTTCAGCTGATGCCTCAGAGGTGTGCTTCTCAATTCATAGTGTGCATTTCCACAGAGGCCTCTGGGACTGAACCTTCTTTTTTGGACTTCTGTCTCTTCCTTGGCTTTGGATCCAGAGCCTTTGTCCATCTCCTCAGCCTGTGAGAATCCTTATCAGGATAGTGGGGGACCAGCCTCGACAAAAATACCTTGTCAGGGTAGAGGTGTGAAGATTCAGAAATATAGTAAAGACTATGAAGATGCAAATGAAAATAACAGAGAAACATAGGATAGTATCGGGAGGGAATTCCATGAGTCCTGAAAATTCGCCTTTGTTTAATTTTCATCTGCTTAAAATACCCCTGACCCCAAAAGGTGGGAGTGAGATGGAAAACTACATTAACACGAGACAAGGAAATGAACAGACCAGTCGAAGGTTCTGGGCTACAGCCACAGTTAAATATTCTATGGCTAGAACAAAACAAGTCATGTTCACACCCAAGACCATTCTGTAGGGAAACCACTCCCTGGGTGGAATCCCAAGTTATCTCTATAAAGGAAACTAGAACTTAGTTGGATCCTTAGACTCTTGTTTGAGGTCTGTTTTTGGAGTACAAGGTTTAACTATTAGCCACACCTGTTGACAATAACCTTGAGAGAGCAAAACTCCCTGATCCACACTTAGGTGGGACCTTTGCTTGAGCTAGAAGCACAATAGCCTTAGAGAAACTAGAGGTAGTTTCCAAGTCTCATATTTTCAGGTCTCCACACAGGACCTTCTTCCAGTGGTCCGGGGAAGGTACTGAAGCCCTGCTCAGAAATGTCCCCTGCCTCCCAGTCTGCAGCCACCAACTCTGTTTGATGGCGACCATTTCTGTTCTCAGGTGGTGCTTAGCTTGCAGTGGCTCTTCACACACCTTACTTCCATCCTCACGGCATTGTCCCACGGGCCAGAGGGTTTAGCTTTTACAGTGTTTGCATCGGGGCTAGTGGCGGATGACTGTGGGGGCATGTTTACATTTTCTGTGTCCATGCCCGGAGGTAGCAGGCACAGCCGGTCCCTTCGCCACTCTAGGCTATCTTCCTCCACACAGCAGGAAATGGGCGCATCCTGTCCCTCAGATCCCCTAGAGAGTAACTAGATTGTGGTCCTGGAGTCCATGTTCAAGTCCCATGCCTGTGACTGTCACATGTTGGGTCAGGAAGTCAGTCACTCACTCAAAACTAAAGCTAATGAATAGTTCCGTGAGATTATTCACTGTAGGCTCTTGAGCATGTGTGCGCATGTGTATGTAAGAGAGAGTTTGTCTAACATGCATGTCTTGTATGCACTTTCTCTTACGTGTACACACGGAGGCCACAGGTTGGCACCAGTTGGGTGTTTTCCTCTGTGCTGTTCCACCGTCATTTTTTGAGACCGTCTGTCCTACTGAAGCTGGGGCTGGTCGTTTCAGCTGAGTGGTCCTCACACCCTGGGTTGTGTTTGCTTCCATCTACCTATCCCGGCGCTGTGTTTACAAACGTTTACATGGTTGGTGGGGATCTGAACGCAAGCTTTCATCCTTGCCCGGAAGACCCTATCCATCCAGCTGTCTCTCCAGCCCTCTTTAGTTAGTTCATCTTTTTGAAATCTGAAAATGCCAATAGTGGATAGCCAGATGAGAAACCGAATTGTCCCGTTCTCCAATTGAGCACATGCTGTGGTGAGATTTGAAGGCAAGCATTTGATGGTACTGTAGGCCATTGCTCGGCGTGTGGTGGAACTTGGTGACCCTAAAGAAAATCGACCTTATTTAGCAGTTCCAGGATCCCCAGAAGCTGCAGCCTACTGTAGAGTAAGAATGTGGCTGACTAGTCGGGAGGTGGTGGCACATGCCTCTAATCCCAATACTCAGGAGGCAGAGGCAGGAGGATCTCTGTGAGTTGGTGGCCAGCCTGGTCTACAAAGCAAGCTCCAAGACAGCCTGGACTGTTAGACAGAGAAACACTGTCTGAAAAAAAAAACAAAACCAAAATAAAAGAGAATGTGACTGACTAAAGGCTTAGAGTGGGCTGTTCCAGGAGAAAATTAAAGAGTAAACCTTGGGGTCTCTTGGCTGAGGTCCAGGAGACGTCCCTGCACCCCTCTGCTCTGTACTGAAGTAGCAGTGCACAGATGGTATGGCCACTATAAGGGGGAAGGAAATGTTGTTCCCCTAGGTTAGACCTAGCCATGGAGGCGAGGGAGCAGATACCTTCTGGCGGCAAAGGGCACGGTTGTGTTTGTGTGTAAGGTGAGGGCCTGCTGCTCTCCGCACCTCTCCTGGGAAGTCCTGCAGAGTGTCTGGCCCAGTTCAGGTGTGCTCTATTCAGATTCTTGCCAGGTTGTTGCTTGTGCATGCTTCTGTGTTGCAGTATACCACATGCTGCAGCCCGCTTCACGCTAAAGGCAGAGAAAGACAATGTTGGGTTGTAAATTTCTTCTCTCTCTCTCTCTTCCTCTCCAAGATTATCCTGAAGGCACTAATTCAAGTGACTATCTTGTTCAAACAACAACGTATCTTCCACAAAACTTCACCTACTTACCGAACCTCCCCTGTCCAGAGAAGCTGCCTCATATGCGTAAGTGGGAACTCATTTCTTTGCACTGGTGGATTGTGCCCTGATCGTTTCTTTGCACTGGTGGATTGTGCCCTGATCATTTCTTTGCACTGGTGGATTGTGCCGTGATAGAAGATCAAAAACCACATGGTCTGAGATGTCATCAGGCGGATCATTATTGTGGGTGCTGACATTTTTAATATACTGCATGATTTTTTTTTATTTAATTTTTTTGGAGGTGTACTGAGCACTGATTTTGGTGGTGGATGGTTGAAAACTAAAGAAAAATGCTGAAGAAAAAAAAGATAATGAAAAATTCCTGCATTTCTCTCTCTCTCTCTCT
>NC_022020.1:11351832-11356088 GCF_000317375.1 Microtus ochrogaster | reverse complement strand
TAAAGCAGATGAACAAAGAATAACTAGTATGTTTTCTCTCTTTGGATGATAGACCATTGTGGAGTAAGCCAAAGTCTTCTCTCCCATGTCTCCCCCATGAGTTCCCCTTTTCTTCTCAGAAATGTTTGATATGTGTACATCAGAGCACTGTAAACTTAGTTTTACATAGACAAATGGAAAGAGAAAATACATAGTTTCAAAGACCTTAAGAACTTTCCTACCCAAGAAGCTATCTCCAGTTGACAGTCGCTTACAGAGGAAAAAGTCTGTTTTCTCTAATGGAGTCTCCCTGTATACACACCACTCTTAAGGGAAGGGCCAGTGCCTGGGAGTAGATGGCCAGTGTGAAAATGAACTCAGTGCTCTTTATTTATTTGCCTTACAGTTTTTCGATTAAATATCATATTTTCCAATTTTGTGATTTTCGTGGAATTTCTGTGTGTGCAGGTGTCTGTGTCAGTACACATTTCTCATGCTCTTCTTTGGCTCTTTTTACCCCTCCTGTTTGTTTCTTTGTTTTGTTCGGTTCTGGTTGCTGGTTCTTCTTTTTGTTTTTAAATTAGAGTCTTGTTTGTTTAATGAGAAAGAGAAAGAAAAGGTGTGGATTTGGGTGAATGGGGAGGACCTAGTAGGAGCTGAGGAGGGGAAACCATGACTAGAATATATTGTATGAATATATTTTCATTCATAAAGAATGAAGAATCTATTTTCAATTAAAAAAATGAAAAAGAAAACAACCAAAACCAAAAAAATTAGATGGTTGTCTAAATTACATGTGACTCTGTGACCTGGATTTTAGCTTGTTTTTTGAGAATTACCCATGGTCTTCTATGTGGATCTGCGTTGTGGTGAGAATGTCTGTATAAACATGCCATGTTTTATTTTTCAGATCTCACCTGATGGGCAGTTAGGTGGTTCCCACTACTCTCTTTTTTAATCACACAACTGGAAAACAAAAACGCCTTCTGTCTTCCTTGTCTAGAGAACAGTGTAGCCCAGCCCTTCCTGTTCCTGTGTGTCTGCACACTTGAGAGTTGACAATTCAGGGGTTGTTTGCTGTTCCAGCTGCTTGAGGTTTTCCAGTTTCTCCCAAGTTGTTGCAACATGCAGGGCTTGTTTATATCACTTTGGTGTTGGTAGATTTTGTGGTTTTTCTAAAAATTTATTTATTTTAGCTATGTTGTGTGTGAGGGCTTGCTTGTGTTCACGGAGGCCGGAAGACAGTGTCCGAGCTCCTAGAGCTGGAGCCCCAAGGGTGGCTGGGAGTTTTCCCGGATATGGGTCTTGGGAACCCCCAGTAGAAGCGGGAAGCATTCTTAACCTCTGAGCCATTCCTCTCCTTTGGGATATATTTTTTTCAAGTGATCAAATAGAAAGAGTATCCCATTATTTACATTTTTGCTTACCTCCTTACTAGTGGTTTGGCTCTCTGCCCCTCGAGCCTCGGCCCTTGGTGACTGCTGGGTCCTGTTCATCTGTGACAGATATTGATATTCCTGAAGTGACTGTTGTCAGTTGTGTGTGCGTTGAGTGTCTATTCACAATCCTGGGATTGCTTTCTAATCCTTCTTATGAAGTCCTTTATTTTGTGAAGTTCAAATTACAGTTTTTAAATGGGTCACTCTCTAAGACTTTGCTTGTTTTTTTTTTTTAAAGAAGGCTTTTCTTACCTCGACACTGTACAGATATACCTTTATTTCCTATTAACGTTTTGATTTTGTTTTCATAGTTTGCATCCGATATGTAGTAGTGACCCATGTACTATAATTCAAATATATTTTTTAAACATCTATTTCTCCACCTTGTGAAGCTGAGGTGCTGTCTTCCCGCTCTCAGAAGCTGCCCTCCTGTTACTGTCCTTGGCCTCCACTCCTCTTTCATGAGTAGTCTCCACATGCTACTTCATGTCTTGATTTTATGTAATTGAAGATGTAAGTAAACTTCTTTTCGATGCTTGTTTATCCCTATGCTCTGTTGACCTTAGTATTTAAGGGTGCTTTTCGTTTCTTTGTTTTTCGAGACAGGGTTTCTCTGTGGCTTTGGAGCCTGTCCTGGAACTAGCTCTGTAGACCAGGCTGGCCTCAAACTCATAGAGATCTACCTGCTTCTGCCTCTGCTGGGATTAAAGGTGTGTACTACCACAGCCTGGCTTAGGGGTACTTCTTATATCTTTATTGAGGAAATTGCTCTCTGCAATTAAACTCAGGACCTCTGGGAGGGCAGCCAGTGCTCTTGGCCACTACGCCATCTCTCCCGTCTCCATAGCTTTTTAGTTCATTGTTAGTAGATGCTGTAACGAACACAAAGGAGACAGGCTTTGTTTGCCACACGGCTTAAGAAAGTTCTAAGCTTTAAGACTCCCTTTGAGGACTCAATTAAAGACGCCATGAGTAGCTGGCCGGCGAGAAATCCGAGGGTAAAGAAGTCTACTCACAACGGGTTCTGTCTGCCCGTAATTCTTTATTCTTCCCGTTTCGGTCCATCATTTCTATTGTTCCTTCTTGTTCCCCCATGTTCCACATCGTTCTTCCTTGTCATAGAAAATCAGGTAAGAGTTTTCACGGACACACACAGATCCATGGGGGTGGGTAGTACAGGTCTGGTGGATTTCTTAAAGGAGAAAGTAAGTTAAGAAAGGAATTAAATCATCAAGGAACTCTAGAGGGGAAGGTTAGTGTGCTATACTACATTTTCAGGTGGTTTGTAAGGAACTAAAGAGTTTATTTTCAGTAAAATTGTGAATAGGGCACAGAATATTTGAATCAGCCCTCCACTTCATTTCTCCCAGTATACGTAGAGGCTGCGAGGTAACCAGGCAACCTAGGGGAAGCTGATGGCCCTTGATCAGATAGTGCATACACTGGACACTGTAATTTCTATGGGCCTAGGTCTGAGTTAGACTTACTGCTCTAAGCGAAGAAGAGACCCAGGCCTCTAAATTATCAGTTCTGGGCTCTGCTGTAATCAACCATTCTGATCATGGGTGTTGTAGGGAAAAACCAGAGTAGCAGCGCGGACAGGTAGTAATTCTGTGTCCTTGGAGATCTGTGAATGTCTTAGATGGGATATTCTTTGCCTGTACCCTAAACTCTGACCGAATGCCTACTAGCAAAGGTAATTGCAGGAAGGCAGATCTCTGCGTTTACCTGGGGGAGGGGAACGGAGGCCTAGCACTGGGAAACTGTTCTGAACTGTGGGAATTAATTCCCAAAAATGTAACCCACAGGTAGTTAGCTGCAGTGAAAAGTCTGCATCAAAGGACAGCTACTTATTCACAGCAGTAACGCCAAAAAGCCTTGCCTTTTGGTTTAACCTTTACCAGATCCCTTGGTTCTGAGGAGTTGCTTGTGAAAAGATGGCTGAGCAATTACTGTATAATGCTGTGGCTTGTAGCAGAAATGGAGGGTGTGTCAGAACCACCCAGAAGGTTCTGTAGAGCCCTGCGTCCCTCTGAGTTTCCTTTCAGTGGGGCTGGTGTGGCACTGGGAAATTTCATTTTAAAGTCCCAGGACCCTGCTGATGCCAATGAGGCTTGATATAGCAGCCTCCCAACCTAGATTCTGACCTCACCCAGGCTATATAGAAAAATTGCCTGGGGAGGGAGCCTCTGTCCTGTTTGGGCACAGCCCATAAGGCTCTGGTTTTATTGATCTAAACTGTGCCCTGGAATTAGCAAAATAAACAAATGAGCAAGCGAATCTGATCATGCTAGCTCTGTATCCCATGATGAGAAATGATGAGAAGTGACTCTGGTGGCCTCCTCCTCTGTCATTTGTTAGGACAGCCTTGTTTTCCCAAAGTAAATGTTTTTTTGTCTGTGCAATATTGAAGCCAATGGGAAGTGTTCTGTTGAGTATTGATTACAGTAATTTCCTCTTCATGATTTGCATATTCAGGGAATTATAGTTGCAAGAAATCCTTGTCCTTAGTTTAGTGACCATTTTCTTCATTAGTGGTTTATGGATACTAATTAAACAGTTTGAAAGTGTCTGCCTGCCAGGCCCTCCTTCCTGCCAGCAGCCCTTTCCTGCAGTCCTAAAGCTCCCAGGGGGCGGCTTCTCTGGCTTGGTACTTGAGTTCAGCTTGGCTGCTGTGGGCTCCGGGGCCGCCTCTCCACTGGGCTGACAGCTACCTGTGTACAGCAGGCTTCTGCATGGTTCCTAGCTTAAAACTGAGCACCAATCTCATGTCCAGGGAGTCAGGGCAAGGGCCTTATTTGACAGAAAATGTAGATATGTACAGGTGATATTTCAGAA
>NC_022020.1:11349383-11351657 GCF_000317375.1 Microtus ochrogaster | reverse complement strand
TGTGACTCTGCCCAGGGCATCTCTTTATCCATCTGTACCACCCGGATTGCAGTGCCACCTGAAGTGTGAATGCGGATGAACAGCAGTATGGCGTGTGAAACTCAACCAATACTGATTGAATTCCTTCCTTCTTTCTCCCATTTTTTTTTCTTTTTTTATGGAGCCAGACTTTGTAATGACCAAGGGGATGAGGCATGTGTGTCATCCTGAGGCTTTATACCTAGCTGTGCAGCCTTAGAACAGCTCCCTGCGGCCACAAAGAATAGCGCTATGTGATGTCTGAGTGCAAAATCTTGTAGTATACAAAATAATTGAATATAATACCTTTCTAAGATGTTGGATGCAAAACATTAAAATATGAGTGATAAATAATTGACTGTAGCTGCTAGCTGTGGTGTGAACTGATGTCGGTGTGCTGGATTAAGGGAGTATAAGTCTCCCTTCCGGAGTCTTCTGGGGTCTCCCTTAGTGTTGCCGTAGGATGGCCAGTCCCAGATTTCCATACCGTGGAGTGTGAATTTCAGCAGTGTTTGGTATTCGATAGTGGCCAATCACGCTACAAAGTCTATCTTGATTTGTGTTATTTGTATGAAGAGGGCGAGTGACTATATCCTTGCTATTTAATATTTATAGGCTCTCCAGAGGGCGAATCCACTCTCAGCTCTTTTGAATCTATATTAGACTCTTGGTGATAACCAAGCGAAGTGGAAATCTGCCTTCCCAGAGCATAAACACAAGTGCTTAGCACGGATGTTTTGATTTTTCTGTGGGGCATAGCTGGAAAATGTCAGCTGTGCATGCTGCATAGCAATGAAGATGGACTTAACTTCCGTCCGATTGTCTGATTGCCACTCAGATAGAATGCACCGGCAGTGACTTCCTTATCCTGTCCTTGCCCTAATAGTCCCCATAGCTGCAAACCTTACCAACACAGGAGCTTGCTAAGATGGATTTTAATGAGTGGATTGAAATTCAGCAAAGGGGAAAAGCAAGTAAACTTTGGAGGAGCTCACATAATGCTTAACGCAACAAACTGTCAATCATGTGGATGTCTGCTGTAAAGGGAGGGGGCTCCCACATGAGCACAGCTAGTGCGATCCAGCAGAACTGGGAGGAGCAGGCAGCACCCAAAGAAAAGCAGTGTTCTGTCTTCAAGGTGAGGGGAGAGGCGGAAAGGAGAGAGCTGGGTCTTCAGGCCAGTCCTGCAGGAGCTGAAGGAACAGCCTGGGGCTGTTCCCGCAGTGGGGAGGGTGCTCCAGCTGGAGGCACTGTGAGTGGGTGGCTCTGAAAATGAGGCTGGAGTGGAAGGGTCTGTGGATGCTGCTGGGGAATCCGCAGGCTTTCGAGGGCAAATCTGGGGCCATGTGCAAGAGGCAATGAGACCGTTGAAGGTCGGGAGATAAATAATAGACCAAGTCTATTCTTCACAGGGGTGTTCAGATGAGAGTTTCTGAGCGGTTAGGGAGAGGGTGGAGTCAGGTCACTGGTGAGGCATGTGGCAACCTTGGCCAGATGTCATATCTGCCTAAAGGTTGTCTCACTTGGTGCTCCTTTACTGAAGCAATAACTCAGATAAGTATCACAGTGGAGAATGGGGAAATTCAGTTGGGCATGTTTTATTGGGAATTCAGGAGACGTAACTTGGGATCTGAATTTTGAGAGGAGCGTGGATGGAAATAGGAAGTGAGACAGAAAGCAGCTGACGACTGGACTCTGAGAGGCCTGCAGTTACGGGGTGAGAGGTGATTAATAGAGGAAACTGACAAGGACACATGGAAGTGAGAACAGAGTCCCAGGGATCAACTGTTCTCGACGGCAGGTGGAATGAGGAACTAGGTAAAGGTCGCTGAACTCAGTGAGTGCAAGATCTATGCCAGCAACTAGAAGAGAAGTCAGTCAGGGTTATAAACCTGGATGATCTTCAAACTTTGGTTTTTTGAGACAGGGTTTTCTGTGTAGCCCTGGTTGTCCTGGAACTCCCTCTATAGACCAGGCTGGCTTCGAACTCATGGAGATCCTCCTGCCTCTACCTCCCGAGTGTTGGGATTAAGGCGCACACCAGTACCGCCCAGCTCCAGCCCCTCTTTTCATTGGTTTAAAAAAAATGTTTCAAATCTGTTCCACCTGGATGATTTTAGAAGATACAAGTTTATCAGCTAGAGCATGAGAACGAGGGTCCAGAACCTGGCTGGTGGGATCAGAGACCAGGAGAGCTGCTCACCAGTGTGGCTGGAGGGCTCAGAGACCAGGAGAGCTGCTCACCAGTGTGGCTGG
>NC_022020.1:11346230-11348273 GCF_000317375.1 Microtus ochrogaster | reverse complement strand
CAAGTGCCATGAAAGATTGGAACAGAATGGAACGTGGAGTCAGCTAATCACTAATTAAAGGTGACTCACCAGATAACCAGGAAAGGCTGCCAGGGCGCTCACAACATGACCCTTGTGTTTGGACAAAGGTGGATGTGTTGGAGGCCTTAGATGGTATTGTCACCTCATGCTGGGTTAATCTTTGTGTTAGGTGGCGAATTCTGGTACACACAGCCCTTGCTTCAGAGTCAGATTTGAGTCCAGGTGTGAGAAGTGCAGACAGGAGAAGCCAGTGTTGGTGAGGATACTGTGAAGGGACTCAGGCCATCGGCTGTGTTTCCTGGCTTCACGGAGGACAGGTAATCAGCCAGGTTTTGTTCAAATCCAGGCCTCCACCAGTCAAACAAACAGACCTCTAAACAAAGGTCTGGGTTCTTTGTTGCAAACCACACTGTATGTGGCTTAAGAAGACAGAATCTATGGAAAAATACTAGAGATACTCCAGGAAACCTGGGTGGCCAGTTAGATTGAGAGTTAGAGGAGCACAAGCCAGGCCCAGCCCACCCTGAGAAGTGCCTCTTGGTGCCGCTTGGCAGAGCTCACAATTGCCCTCAGCCACACTCAGATCTGGAGACAGACTTGCCATTGCTCGGTGCCCTCAAGCCACCATGTTTATGGCAAGGCATTTTGCAGAGTAGCCTGTCTTTAAACTGTTTATTGCTTTTCAGTCTTTTGTAGTTACATGACTGTCTTTTCCTGAAGGCTGGATTCTAAATTTTTCCTTTGGGAGGTCAGACTAAGCAGCCGAAAATATACACAAGTAGAGCTGGTAGCCACAGACATGACCCGTGGGCATCTCTTGACACAGAGGTGTTGACAGTGGGGCCCAAAACGTACATTTTTAACATGAACACCCCCTTCTTTGGCAAATCTTTTTTTATGAGGCTGGATACTGAGGTGATATTAAAACAGGAAAAAGAAGACACTATAACCAAGAGGCCATGGAAGGAACTTGCAGAAAGGGAAAGGGGGTGAGAAAGAAGGAGGCTACATGGGAGGGCAGTGGATGCCAGAGAGTGTGCAGGGCAGGAGGCACTTGTCAGGGAACGGAGCTGTGAACCAGAAGGTGGTGTGGCTGCGGGCATAGCCTGAAAGGTGTTTGTGGTGCAAGGAAGCAGACAATTTGGCGAGAGCATGAGGAAGCGTGGGGATGCGTTCTTCATACTCGACTTTGGAGTGGTGGATTTGGCAGTGTGAGAGTCTTGTATTCCATACAGTTTGCAAGCAGGAGAAGGGTCTCTGTGAGGTGAGCCAGAAGGGCTGACGATTTGTGCAAACCATTGGGGACGCATGCGTGGGGATTTCCTAGTATGTGTGTTTCTCCGGGAACACATTTGAAAAGGAGAGGCAGACGATGAGCTGGATTTTCTTGGTTTCATTTGTGTAGTGACTTTTTGGGAACAAAAAAGAAGAATTGCATTTAATGTACAAGTTGAACCCTATGCCAAAGCAGAAAGGAATGACGGATGTGTCTCAGAAGCAAGGACAGAGAGCAGCAGTGGTGGCAGCTTATGTCCTCCAAGGGAATTCTCAGCCTTTTTATTGTTGGGGGAGGAGAGGGCAATTTGGAAGCATCTGATGAAAGGTGTGGGTTCTCCTAGGAATTCCCAGAGTTTACAGGGGGATTACAAGGTAGAACCGAGAACAGAAGCCGTAAAGGTTGGCTGGAGGTTCAGTTAGTTGGTATTTTAATTAGTGATCAGAACAAGTCAAGGAAAAATACAAGCAAGAGAGAAAAATGGGCATTAAGAATTGTGTTCTGTTTAGATTAGAAGACAAGGGCCTGGGCAGTGATGGGGTCTGCCAGGTTGGATCATTTACACATGCGATATTTTTGGTACAAGTGTTTTTAGAGATGTGTAGTAGCACCTGATTGAGTCAGAGAATACAAAAACACAAAAGAAAGGACATGGGGTACAACAGCTTACTGCCACCATGCATGCATCCACCTACCCACCCATCCATCTATCATCTATTCATGCATCCATCTATCCATCCACCTAC
>NC_022020.1:11313294-11346125 GCF_000317375.1 Microtus ochrogaster | reverse complement strand
ATCCATCTATCCATCCACCTACACACCCATCTATCCATCTATCCATCCACCCACCCCTTTCATAACCCTTATATTCATCCATCCATCCATCCACTCACATTTATCCACCCACTCACCCATCTTCATATCTATTTATACATCTACCTACCCCCTCCTACCCACGCCCTCCCATCCACCCTTCCTCCACCCACCCACCCCTTCATCCACCAATCTACCCATCCACCCACTCACCCATCTACCCATCCATGCATCCATCCACCCACCCACCCCTTTCATCCACCCATATGCCCATCCACCCGTCCATTCATCCACCCATCTATTCATCCACCCACTCACCCATCTACATATCTATCTACCCATCCACCCACCTACCATCTGCATACCCTCCTACCCACCATCCATTCATACATGCCAAAGGCACTGCAGTTAGCATTGGGATTTGTAACTGAAAACTTATATGCTTAGAAAGCTCTGGTTTGGTAATTTCAAGAATAGCTGAGTAAGAAAACATTTGTTAAAACAGTTATGGAAATTCTAGAAGTCAAATAGTCTATGTGAGGCATCTGAAGGAGTGCCTGGTGTGAGCCTCAGAGAAGACATAGATGACCGATGGCAGTGTGAGTCATAGCCATCCAGCCACAGAGCTAGACCGGGAGGCTCAGGAGAGTGGGGGAGAGAACAGCCTTCTCACCAGAGAGGAATATTCCTGGGACTCTTTCACACTGTCCCTTGGGCCCTGGACAGGGTCTATCTAATACCCTGGAAGCTGAACAGTCGCAAAGGCAAAGAGCCAGGAATTAAACCTTTTACACCAAAGACTGACGGAAACCCTGTGTGAGTGATGAAATTGTTTCACACTGTTGATTTATGGGAAAGAGCAGCCGTCTACAGATTGTAAGCCTTATATATTTTACTCGAGCTGTAAGGAGGATGCAAGCTTGAGTAATTCACCTGAGTTGTTTGTGATTCTGAGAACTGTATTTAATAGAAAAAGTAAAGAACAGCTCTGGATCGTGTCTGGGGATGTGTTACAGTTCACATCACCATAGGCCTGTCTTTTTGGTCCTTGAGAGCCTAACAGGCTCTGGGCCCATCCGGTCCAGCGTCAGGACAGAAGACATTGTTTCCTAAGTGCCTGTTCAGGAGGCTGGAGTCTTTGTCAACAGGGGAGCAGCTGCAGTATTCTCATTCACATTCACAACAGTCCTTGGGCTTGTGGGCGTGGCTGCAAGACTGACAGGTGGCTTTCCTCGGCCAGGTTTCTCACCCTTCCTCTTTGCCTTCCAGTGCAGGTGCTTTGTCGCTTGCCCCACCCTCCAAAGAGGGAAATTTGTTGTGATAAATTGTTTTATTTGTATTGTTTGCTGATTGATTCTACTTCTGAGTAAGGGCAAGTGGATTTTAGTGATGTATTTGTTTCTTTGATCTTTCAATCTTTAACAGCAGGCAGAATTCACTTATTGGCTGGAGAAGAGAAGGAGTTTAACCTGGACGGGTGAAGGTGCCAGTCTCTGGGAAGCTCTGTCCACCCACTGCAAACAAACTCGAGGGCTGGCTGGCCTGGCTGGTGGCTCCTTGTACAAGCAGTTAGGGTGAAGGGTGTGCACACACTCCTGGCTCCTTCTCAGCAGGTGGCTCTCAAATGCTTTTGTAAAGCACTGACACTCTTTTTTTTAATTCATTTTTATTGAGCTCTACATTTCTCTCTACTCCCCTCCCTGCCTCTTCCCTCCTCTTTAACCCTCTCCCAAGGCCCCCATGCTCCCAATTTACTCAGGAGATCTTGTCTTTTTCAACTTTCCATGTGGAATAGGGTCCTCATCTTGGCACTGACACTCTTGTAGGGACCAGATGTATATAAGAAGTAAGTATAAGAGGCTTTCCTTAGGAATCAGAAGACCTGCACCCCAGAATGGTGTTGCTGCTGTGGCTGGCAGGATGGCTTCATGTCACTGGGTCATCTCTACCCTTCAGCTAGTAAAGTGTTAGGATTCCAGGGCATTCCACATTTCCTGTGGGTACACAGAAAAGCTGATAGCAGGTGATGTGGGTTACCCAGGAGGAGGCAATCAGGAGGAAGATGCAAACAGGTCACGTCAGGTGCCAGACATCCTCTAGGCAGCCAGCAGGGACCCAGAAAGCCTGACTCCTAATTTAGTGGACCGTGTATATGCATTGGAGATAGAAATTAAACTGCAAAGGATGCTGGGGGAAAGCTGATGATGATGATTACAGATGCTGAGCCAAGAAAGCTGGAGAAAAGACAAAATGTTGTTTAACAGTGCAGGAACACAAACTTCAATTACTTGCACAAGCTGCTTGTAATTTAGCCTGATCTCTATCATTTTAGTAACGTGCTTTGGAATACATCTGATTTATTTGTGATTTCTTTGTTTCTTTTTTTCTTTCTGACACATTGCTTCTCTGTATAGCCCTGGTTTCCTGCAACTTGCTTTGTAGAGCAGGCTAACCTCAAACTCTGATCAGCCTGCCTCTGGCTCCGGAGTGCTGGAATTAAAGGCGTGTGACCCACAATTTGTGTGATTTTTATTTGATGAGTTTTTTGTGATCAAGTCTTGGTATTTCAGGCCTGATGTCTACTGTTACTCTTATATTTGACTTGTCTTTCTAAGTTCATAGGCTTCATTCTGGTTTACATAGTGCAATTGGACCATTTTAAGATCAGCCACTTTGAGATTTGTCTTACCGAAGTGTGGGGATTTGTTTATACATTCATCCCTGTGCGCAGTTGTGGCTGAGAGAGGGCTGCTGGTTTATCCTTTATGAGGTGAGGAAGTTCGAAGGGGGAATTGACCCGAGGGCATTCTAGACTGTTTTGTACCTCTTTGGACTTGAGCAGGTGACAGGTTAGTGAACTGCTAAAAGATGACCTGTGGTTCCATCCTCCTGGCTGGAAAGCTAAGGCATTCTGTAGTGACGAGGCGAGCAGGCCAAGCTGTTGTGAGGAGCTGTGGGCTGCGTTCTGCCCGGCTCCCGCATGGCTAGCTTTATACCCAAAATAACAACACATAAATTTTTAAACACTACCTGGCCCGTTAGCTCTAGCCTCTTACTGGCTAATTCTCACATCTTGGTTAACCCATTTCTCTTAGTGTGTGTAGCACCACGAGATGGTGGCTCACTGGGAAGATTCTAACCTACGTCCGTCTTGGACCGGAGCTTCATTGCGTCTGCCTCACTGCCTTCTACCCAGCATCCTGTTCTGTTTACTCCGCCTGCCTAATTTTCTGTTCTATCAAAGGGCCAAGGCAGTTTTTTTATTAACCAATAAAAGTAACACATAGACAGATGACCCTCCTCCTTCAGGGGATGTTAGTGAGTAGCTGCTGTACAGTTCCAAGTCTTCCCGGCTATCACTGGAGATGGGCGGACAGATGGGGGATGTTGGGGGACTGTAGTGAGCAGCTGCTGTACAGTTCCCGTGAGGACTGAGAAACTTCCAGCTCTTAGTTCAGGATTTGACTAGACTGAGAGGAATTCAGTCTCATTTCACAGTAGAAGCATGAGTGTTAGTTACATTGGAGAGTCAGTGCTTGGTAGACCAACAGCATCTTAGAAATTCCTGACTTTTCAGCTCTGTGTAATCAGGGGCCTGAGGCATGGCAGGCACTCAGAATAAATATGCTGGCTTATATTTGCAAATTTCCTTTCTTAAGAACTACTTGGAGTGGAGGTCTAGAATAAAGGACCCAAGTTTGGTTCCCAGCACCCACTTAAGGAAGCTTACAACTGAGGATCATTTGACTTCCAAGAGCAGCTGCTCTAATCTGTCTCTCTCTGTCTCTCTCTCTCTGTCTCTCTCTCTCTGTCTGTCTGTCTGTCTGTCTGTCTCTCTCTCTCTCTCTCTCTCTCTCTCACACACACACACACACACACACACACACACACACACAAGTAAATGGAGATAGGGAGATAGCTCGTTTGTTTCCTGGCCACCCAGACCCAAATAATTACACAAAACTATATTAATTACAACACTGTTTGGCTTATTAGCTCACGCTTCTTATTAAGTAGTCTTACATCTTAAATTAACCCTTTTCTATTAATCTGTGTATCACTACGAGGTGTGGCCTACTTGTAAGGTTCCAGCATGTCCTTCTCCTACAGCAGTTACATTGTGTCTCTCTGACTCTGCCTACTCTCTGTATATCTCTTCCAGCCTGGCTATATTCTGCCCTTCCATAGGACAAAGCAGCTTTATTCATTAACCAATAAAAGCAACACATATACAGAAGGACACCTTACCCCCCCCCACCCACACACACAATTTTAAAAAAGAAAAACGATGTGTCAGGGGTCCAGTTATGATGGCGCATGTCTAGAAGCCTAACCAGGAAGCTGAAGCAGGGAATGAGAGTTCAGGCTAGAATTGCACCTGGTGGTGTGGGTCTGTGATCCCAATTTTTCGGAAGATCAAGACAGAATGACTGCAGCTAAAAGACCAGTGTGGTCAACTTGGCAAGGCTTTTTTTTTTTTCACAATTAAAACAAGCAAACAGGGGGTGGATGAGATATAGTTCTATCATAGAACACTTGCTCAATGTGTGTCGTAGGTTCAATCACCATCACTACCAAACCCAACCAACCAACCCATGGGAGTACAAGGCTATCCTAGGCTACTACTTAGTGAGATCCATCTCTGTCTCCAGTAACAAACAAGTCGATAACTGGGTATTTAGCTCAGTAGTAGTATCAACATGAACAGGAAGGTGCCGTAGAGACCTCTTCTCAGGTAAGCCTGGTCCTTGACTATACTACAAAAATGCGTTTCAGGACCAGCCAGAGTGAAGCAAAGATAGGCTGCGAGACATACAAGATAAGAAGACCAAATGTCTTTAGGAGGCTGTATACATGATTATGTGGCTTTGTAAGTTACATTGTTCTGCGAATATAATTTCCAACAGAGTTTAAACAGTTTACAAGTTAAGTTTAAACATATATAAGCTGCTTTGCTCATTTTTCTTAAGGAATCTTTTATTACTTTTTTTTTTTTGTAAATAAAATTGTAAGGTGGTCTCCTGAGATGCAGGGTTTATGTTTGGAGTTTAGAGTAGTGCTAACCAACTGCAACTCAAGCCCACAAAGATTCTGGCCCCAAGAAAGCATCATTTGCTGTTTCACCACCCTTTGGGAGACTAAGCACTGCCTTTGTAGCAAGCTTACTTGTACCAATTACATTGCAGATTCTTGATTGTCAGTCAGCAAGAAATGCAAAATAGTTAGGATGAGAAGCTTGTTTTCCTTTCTATGTGTCTTTAATTTTTCTGTCTTTTTCTCCTTTCTCAATACCTTATATGGGGCCCTGTGTTCTCTTTCCAGGGGCTGGAGGATTGGGGAGAAGGTTCGTAAATAATCGTGATAGCAACCAATACTTCC
Source organism: Microtus ochrogaster (assembly GCF_000317375.1). Taxonomy (NCBI): domain Eukaryota; kingdom Metazoa; phylum Chordata; class Mammalia; order Rodentia; family Cricetidae; genus Microtus; species Microtus ochrogaster. The sequence continues at coordinate 11,340,728 of NC_022020.1, read as the reverse complement.
TGAGTATATCTAGTGTCTGTCCTGTCCCTTATCCTTCCTACAGGTGACAATCCTCTCAGAGTCCATGGGGGAATTGATTTCAGGACCTTCCTGTCCAGTGTGCTCTAGTCTGTGGACACCTCAGTCCCTTACATAAAATGTCATATTTGCACGCAACCTATGCATGGCCTTGTGTATGCTTTTAACCACTAACTGTAGGTATCATGTGTTTTGTTTGTTTAGGGAATAATGACAAGAAAAATGCCATGTTTTGGTGTGAGGTTTATTTTATCTGTGGCTGTGGAGTCTGCTGATACTGCTGGCTTTTGAATCAAATGGATGTGATCATTTTGGGGGGCAAGTGTCATTGCATCCTCCTAGCGATGGGGGAGCTGAGGCAGAGAAAGCACAATGTCCCCTAGTAGGCGCTAGGATTCAGGTCCCTCTGATCCCTTGTTTAACTCTCCACTCTTAGATAGTTTTAAGGGTTAGGGAGATGGATGATTTGGAGAATTCCTGCCTCCCAAGCATGAGGGCCTGAGTTTAGGCCACCAGAACACACATAAAAAGCCAGATATGTTGGTGTGTACATGTTATCTCTGTGATGAAGTGATGAGAGGCAGACTCTGTGGACTCTGTCCCCTGTAGCACATTTAGCCTATAAACTGCACTTCCAGGCCAACGAAAGAGCCTGTCTCAAACACAAGGCGGAAGGGACCTGAGGACTGAGACCAGAGAAGTTATCCTCTGCCCTATGCATGCACGCCATTCATGTGCACATCCTTGTGTGCACACATATTTGACACACACACACATTAGAGTGTGCTGTGTTAGAATGAGGTTCAACATTTTCTAAATATATTAAATACATATATATTTTTACTTAGAAGTGTTTTTACTAAAAAGCGAAGAGCTGAAGAATTTTATTCTCTTCAGCCAGTGTGCCAAATCTAGTGGGGTAGCCATACAAGTTACCGTGGTGTTGTTCAATAAGTACATGGTGATGACAGGAGTAACCCGTACTGCCCGTCACTCTATGACTGATGCTGGTCCTTCATGTGCTTTGACTTGCAGGGGGTTTCCTCAGTGTCAACGTGAGTGAGATCAGTTTTGAGGAAGTTCATCAGCTCTTCTCCAAGGACGTAGACATTGGGCCAGGAGGCCACTGGAGGCCCAAAGACTGCAAGCCCAGATGGAAGGTGAGGCAGTTTTCCTCAAAGGCTGTGTGACAGTGACTAAGGATTTAGGGACAAAGGTGTGCTTTGTTCAAAACAGAGAGCAAAATAGTTTTTAAATTTTGATCAAATGAAAGCATCAAAAGGTATGTATTTAACGCCCAGACCTTTATAGTTCCCTTGCAATCAGCGCTGTTCTTTGGAATACTGTAAGGGCATCTATACCTGCACAGAGTGTGCTCCCGTGTTCAGGGTCCCAGGGTTTCTGGTAAAAAAGGTGAGACCAGTTTAACTTGCAGAATGGATTTCTTTTTGGTACTGCCTTGTTCAGGGGAGAGGCCGTTGAGCCAATGACTCCTGACTTCCCACCAGCTTCTGGAATGGAGAACTCACGGGAAGGATGCTAACGTCCTTATTTTCAGTTGGATTCAGCTTGGGGCTGCCAAACTGTTTCTCAGTCAGTCCCCAGAGGCCTCTCAGAGTTCATGGTCATACTTGGAAGGGAGGGCTTCGAGCTCTTTGCTTGGTTTTCAGAATTCTATTTAATGGCTTGTTTGAAAAATCGTAAGGGAGTGAGTCAGCCTCTTGTGCACTAAAACAAACAAGCAAAACCGAAACAACAGCAAAGAGAAGTGGTTGGAAGTTGCTCTCAATCCTGTGAAAGTGACCCTAAAGAAAAGTTTGTAAATGGTGCAGTGTTACAGTTCAGCATGGCACCATGTACTGGAAATGAAAACCAGCTGTTATCAAACAGGTGTTACACCCTCAAGATTTGATGTGACTTTAACCTGGGAATAGCTCTTTAAAAAGTAAGTGTTCTTCTAACATATTTGTTATGTTAGTATCAAAGCAAAATCCCCAGGAGGAAGGAGAATGATGTGTTGTTCATCATCTGGTAAAGATCCTGTGACATCATTGACCTGACCTTGAACTCCTTCTGTTCAGGGATGCATGCATTTCTCCTGCATCCCTTGTGTAGCAGAACACTTTGCTTGAGGTAAACAGAGCAGTTTTGTCGAGTTGGGTTTATGAGGTTAATAAATGCCTTTGGGGCCTTATTACAAATGAATAAATAAAGGTTCAGTTTTCTCATGACCTCAAGCAACTTAGAAAGCTTCCTCAATGCATTTCAGTGCAAATTTTAGGGAAATATTTTATAATTGCATAAATGAATTTTCATATTTCTTTATAGATCCTTTAAGCAGTTGTATCTATACGAAGCAATCTGCTTTAGAAAATGCTCTTGGAAAATGGGTTGTTTTTATTACTTGAGTGATGAGTGCATATGTTGAATGCTATGTAAGAGAAAAACATAGTCATGACAGCTGAGGGATGCCATGGAGGCCGATGCTAAGACATAAACAGGACACAGGATGTGTGTATCATACTGGTGGCATAGTTAGGATCAGGAAACTTGTTCATTCTGCTTACTGTGGTTTGGACTGGATGGGTCTTCACTTTTCTAGCGTATTTTCTTCTATTTTCTGGGACAGCTGGAACCACAGGGGTCATTCTTAATTAGATCTGTTAGTGAGCTATATGCTCATGTGACTGCTTAGGATCGGAGGAATTCATGGGAGCAAAGCTATTTAGGGATTAAAAAACTTAGCTCCTTTGATGCAGGGGCTGTTTGATAGCCCTTAGATCAGCTTTGAGCCTCTTAGTGAATCTATTAGTCAAGGTTCTCTAGAGGAACAGAACTCACAGGATGAATATATGTATTCAACCACACAAGGCAATTCTTGAACAGCCATCAGACATTAACCTCTTGTAAAGAGAACAGACAAGAACTGCCTCCTCCCCTCTTTATCAGGCTGAAATTTGATCCTGTAGGCCCTGGAAATAAGGAAGAAGGGGAAGGTAGCTAAAACCCCCAGCAGAATGGGAGCTCAGTAGCTCTTGTGTTTCCATCTAATTCAGTGGCAACAGCCAGCTGGGCTCTGAAGCAACCTGGTGAAAAGCTGGTGTAAGCTGTGGAGTCCTTCAGAGTGTGTGCAGGGCGGGACCCTGGTGTAAGCAGTGGAGTCCTTCAGAGCGTGTGCAGTGCGGGACCCTGGTGTAAGCGGTGGAGTCCTTCAGAGTGTGTGCAGGGCGGGACCCTGGTGTAAGCGGTGGAGTCCTTCAGAGTGTGTGCAGGGCGGGACCCTGGTGTAAGCGGTGGAGTTCTTCAGAGGGTGTGCAGGGCGGGACCCTGGTGTAAGCGGTGGAGTTCTTCAGAGCGTGTGCAGGGCGGGACCCTGGTGTAAGCGGTGGAGTCCTTCAGAGTGTGTGCCAGGGCGGGGCTTTGCTGGGCGAAGTGTACATGGCAGACATTTTCTTGATTGTCTCTTCATTGTGTACTTAGGAGGAAATAAACAATGGGAAGTGCACAGATAATTCACTAAGACTAGTGCATTGAAATTGGAAGTGACTGAATGGTGTAATTTTCTTGAACAAGAGGTGGTGAGGAAGGACTTCTGTCTTCCCTGCTGCTTCCATAAGAGAGGGACTTCTGCAAGTCCATATCTGTGGAAGAAAGACCCTCAACATGAATAACCATGGGACACTGTGCTCTCTTTCTCGACAATAAATTATAAACTATTAAGAATATTGCCCCATGTATAGGAACGTCATAACACCAAGTTAATTTTAAAGATATTATGTAGCTTTATTTTAATGAAAATACACACACACGCACAAACATACACACACACACATGCATATGCACACGTGCACACATATATAGCTTTAGGCCTGTCACTTCAAACGTGATAGTGTCTGCTTGTCTTTTGGACAGGCATTTACTATAAAAGTTTCTTTTGTTTGCCAGGATGCTTTCTTTAAGAACATTCTCAGTTCCTTACTAAGACAGAAGACCAACAACAACAACAAACCTCCGAGCCCAAGCCTCTTGGTGTTTCATAGGCTCCACTGAAGCACTCTCTGTATTAAAGGCTGACCTTGGTGTTTGGTGATCCTTACCTGTTCAGCTCCTCAACCTGGTCGTATTTACTTCATAGGGCTATCATTAATGGATTGTCACCCATTTGGTGGCTTCTTTGCTTAAATATCTATAATTTGATTTTCTTTTAAGATTTATTTTTCATGAGTGTGTGCATGTGCATGAGTGCAGAAAAGAATGTCAGATCTCCTTATCTGGAGCTGGAGTTACAGGTGGTTGTGAGGCCCTTAAACCGTGTGTTGGGAATGGAACTCAGGTCTCTGAAGAGCAGCAGCACTCTTAACCACTATGCCATCTCTCCAGCCCCTATAATTAGATTTTTAAAAATTTATTTATTATTGTGTAGATGGTGAGTGCCACATAGGTACTGTGTTGTGGGGGAGGGGCCAGAGAGCAATTTTCTTTTTTTTTAAATTTATTTATTTATTAAAGATTTCTGTCTCTTCCCCGCCACCGCCTCCCATTTCTCTCCCCCTCCCCCAATTAAGTCCCCCCCCTCAGCCCGAAAAGCAATCAGGGTTCCCTGTCCTGTGGGAAGTCCAAGGAACCCCCACCTCCATCCAGGTCTAGCAAGTTGAGCATTCAAACTGCCTAGGCTCCCACAAAGCCAGTGCGGCCAGAGAGCAACTTTCAATGCTGGATCCTCAGGCAGTTTTACCTGATGTGTCATCTCCCTCCCTAATAGCTCTAATTTGCCTTAACTGCTTCTGGAGCCTGTTTGTATCAAGTCAGCAACTTGTAGCCAGAGGCATAAGGGACAGCAAGGACTAGTCCTCACCTTCTGATTAGCTCTCCCTTGTACTTCCGTAGCCATTCCTGCACTCGGTGTGAATCAGGGCCCTGGGAGCTGGTTGGCTGCTTATTGACTTAGGAATCCTCCAGTGTGCCAGCCATCCTGAAGCTCACCAAGTTCCTACTTAGCATCTTCAGTAGTCACCAAGTGGGGGGGTGGGGAGGGAGTCTTGGGTATTGCTGTAGCATCATCCAGATCCTCACTGTTCTGAGCTCACAGATATCTTCTTGGCAGATCAAATGGGAGTGGGGTCCACAGGGCGTCGGAATCATGGCGGTCCTGTGACTTATGGATCTAACACTGCCCATGGCAGCATGGGAATGCCAGCCTCGCAGACTGCCTCTATTCTAGCTATCACATCAGGGAAGGAAAGAGAAGTGTGGCCTTGTTAGTCTACATGCCCTCAAGTTTACTAAGCCAGATCTCCTTCTAAGTAAACCCTTGACTCGGCTTTTTTTCCATTTGCAATTCTGGCAATATACATGGCTAAATGTCATTTTTGTTTGTTTTCTTTTTCTGATGTTGGGAGCTGAATCCAGGACCCAGGGTTCACCTTTGACTACACCCCCAGCTCCATTGTTGATTTTTTTTGTTGTTATTAACAATGCCTAAGGTCACATCCTGATTTTACAAGTGAAATGAGTCCCAGAACTTAGCAATTTCAATTATTTGTAATTTTTTTTTCTTTTGGTCTAAATAAAAGTTTTAACAAACTCCAGGTTTATGGCCCTTTCAAAATCCAGAACCTAGAGTGGTATAGACGTGTTTTAGTAACCTTTTCATTTTTTAAATTGTTTAAAAATTTGGTGATTTTTGAAATTTATCATGTATAGAAAATATATTGTGTTGATTTCAAGTTTTATTGTCAGATTAATAGATACAATAAAGCCAGTTTAACTCAGAAATTAAGAAAAGTGAATTAGAAGACACTTTAGCTTTGTGAAGGTCTGAATCTGATGTATAAGATTTTACTTCTCTGGTAAAGTTTAAACCCTTGAAGTTAAGGATGTGTGTGTGTGTGTGTGTATGTGTGTGTGTTGTGTGTGTGTATCTCTCTGTGTGTGTATGTCTCTGTATGTATGTGTCTATATGCGTGTATGTGTCTGTGAATGTGTGTATGTCTGTATATATGTGTCTGTGTGTATTTGTCTGTGTGTGTGTGTATGTGTGTGTAGGAGATGAGTGATACTTAAGAGTGCTTCTGTCCCTGCTAGTTTCATAAGACCTTAGTAGATGTGAAATAATGGCTGAACCTGTGTAAGTCTGGTGAGAAACTTACAAGGCTGTGACGTGAAGGCACTGGAAGTTTCCAAGGCTCAGCTGTTGTGTGCACCTGCAGGGCTTGCTGCAACCCTGCCTTACTCATCTGCGGTGTTCTGTTCTGTTTTGAAGGTGGCCGTTCTCATCCCCTTCCGTAACCGCCACGAACATCTTCCAATTTTTTTCCTGCACCTAATTCCTATGCTCCAGAAACAGCGGCTGGAATTTGCCTTTTACGTCATTGAACAGGTGAGGACGGTTTTCAGAATGCCACTAAAATATTCTAGAACTTCAATTTGTGATGGAGTTTGATTAAGAATACTCAGCCAGAGTCCGTCGGTGAGTCATTCTTGGATTTAGGATTGAATGAAATCATATTTGGGATTGAACTTGTATTTTCTTTTTAATTATTACAATCTGGTCAAATGAATTGAGCAGGGACTATGCTTGATTTTGAGGCAATAGCTTTGATATATTTTATGGCTTTATACTCCCCATTAGATTGTCAGGCTGTTTTATAAGTACATGGCTGATACTCATCCTACAGAGGTAAATGCTGGACTTGTAACATTATTCCACTTCTGTCTTCTTATCTTTGTGAATTTAATTTGTGCTTAAAAATCTCCATAAGGGCAGTTTGCCTGGGGACATTGCTTCTTCTGTAATACAAGATGCTCGAGAGTATTTCATCCTGTGCACCTGCCTGGGCTCCTGATGGGGCGTGTTGGAATGCCATCAATGTCCTGTCCTGCTCTGAATTAGGGGTGCACTCATCACATCAGTAACCTCAGACACATCCACTGTGTTTTATTTTGAAAGTGTTTTCCATTTCTGACCTATGAATTTTAATACATAAAGGTTTCGTATTGTTGTTTCAATGTGAAGCATTGCTAATTCTTGATGGGGGAGTCCTTTGTCTAGGGGGTACTACTGCTGGCTAGCCTTGAAAGCTCATATTGCCTTGACCTTATTAGGTAATGCAGGGTGCCTGAGTAAAGCCAAGTAGTAATCCTTAAAGAGAGAAGTAGTATGTAATGGTCATTTTCGGCTCTGTGTTTTTAGTTTTCCATTTTTAGAATTACATTTCTTGGTAGCAGAGCCTTGGCTGTGTCTGTTGTAGACACACGCGTAGCTTGTCAGCAGCACTTAGACTGATATGGACGGTAGAACTATCCCTTTCACGGCAGAGACCAGCTCAGTAAGGAAATGCCCAGCCAGTGACAGGTCAGAGAAATTACATAGAGAATCAAATCTGTGGTGCCCAGGATCCCTTCCAGATGGGAGTCTAGAGTTCTTTCAGAACAAGAGATAAACAGGAAGAGAGTAGAATTAATAAATAAATTTTGGCAAAGCAAGAAACAAGACAAACAAAAACTTGACATTACATGGGCCAGCCCAATATATAGACACTTGCCTCGAATGGATGCTATGCAGGCTGGCCTAGGCTACATAGAGTTGAAGTGACCGTGCCTTACTGTTGCAGTCCATGCCTCTGTTTAAAGACTATACGTGTAATAAAAGAATTCGTGATTTTATTTCTATTCTTTTCTAAAGCGCTGTCTCAGAAACCTAAAATAGTGAGCTCCCCTTGGAGTGAGCGCTCTCTTCTGACTTAGGCCTCTCTTTCTGGAAGCTCAGCGGTGGGCAGTGTATTCTGTACTCACCATTTCATTTCTGTTGCTGTGATAAAATGCCCTGACAAAAGGCAACTCGGGAAAGGGCTTATTTTACCTCACAACTCCATCGTGGCCGGGACCTAAAATAGCCATCACTCCCACAATCAGGCTGAGAATAATGACTGTGCTCACCTGCTTCCTGGCTTAGCTCAGCCTTCCTTCTCCACACACAACTCCAGACAGGCAGGAAGCAGTGCCACCTACAGTTGCTTGGCTCTACTCACACCAATTACCGTAATTATGACCCCACAGACATGCGCATGGACCAGCCCAATATATAGACAATCCCTCCTTGAGGCTCCGTTCTCGGGTGGTTCTAGGTTGTTTCAAGTTGACCATTGAAGCTCGCCATCATGCTGGCCTTTCTGATCACATTACCTTCCTTCCTCTGCTTGCCTTGGTTGATGAGTTGGTAGAGTCTCAGTACTGTTCATGTAGATTAGCAAGTCTCTGTTTAATCTTTGTCTGTTATTTTATTTGAGGTATCTATTTGTTGGGCTGCAGAATTCTTTGTGTATTCTAGTCTTAGGTCATTTGTGAGTCATGCTTGGCAAGTATTTATCTTCAGACTGTGGTCTGCCCTTTAATTTCTTGATAGTGTTTGTTTTTCCCCACTTCGGTGCTGGGATTAAACCCAGGGCCTTGCACCTGCTATTTAAATATTCTACCACAGAGATACATCCCCAACCTCAAATACAGTTTTATTGAAAAGTAAAGGTTTTCGTTTTAATCAAGTTCAGTTATTTGATTTTTTTTTCATAGTTCCCACTTCTTGTTTTGTAGTTGAATGAGGTTCTCAGATACTCTCAGAATGTTTTGCTCCAGAACATTTGTGGTTCTAACTCTCCCATTTGGGCTAATCCCTCCTTCTGAGTTAATCTTTACTGTGGTGTGAGGTAAGGAGGAAGGGTTGAGTGTTTTTCTTTTGTCCTGTGGCTTTTTAGTTATTTCATCAGCATCTATAAAATAGCTGATCTTTTCCTCATTAGCTCTTTGTTGGGAGTGAGTTTATCGTTGTGGGTTAATCACCCAACAGACCTTTATCTCTCAGCTCGTCTTCAGAGAGGAGGCAAAGCCATGCACCCCCCTCGATTCTCTGGCTTTCTGGGGTGCTCTTCAGTTGTCCTGTACTATCGGATGTGTATTCCTGGTTTAGTATCAGTCAAGGCTGAGATTCAGACCTCAGAGACTAGAGGGTTAAAATGTGAATCTCAGATGCTCTGGTAGATGTTGTGCCACAGCCGCAAAGTTGTTGACCAGCACCAAAGTCCAGAGTGCTCACCTCCTGCACACTATGGGTGAATGATGGTTCAAAAGAGAAGGCTAGCCGTCTCTGACAACAGTGTAGATGCACAGCTACAGCTGTCGTGAAAGTAGCTTCAAATCCTAACTGGTGATCATTTCTTGGAAGGTCAGTTTTTATAGGATCAGTTGTTGTGTTGAAAAGTACACGTGCTGGGGCCAGGCATCACTGCACAGCCGGTTAGTCTCGGCACTCGGGAGGCACCAGCGGTCGCATCTCTGTGGAAAGGCCAGCCCAGTCTATATAGTGAGCACCAACAAAGCCAGGAAGAGCTACACAGTGAGGTCCTGTCTCAGTGGCATGAGGCGAATACACAATACACAAGCTAGAGACATGCCAACATATGCACACACACATCAGAAGGTCACATTAGCCATATAGTAAACGCCGAGAACGGTTTTTTTTTTTGAAAAATAAATTCAGAATAAATTACAAAAGAAAAATTTTAATTGGATATTCTTCAGTCCTTAGTAAAAACAGTCTTCAATAAAAATCTGAATAATAGCTATCAAAAAAATAGCCCTTAGTAATGCAAGTCAAGCCACCCTTTGTCCATTATTAATTTTGTTGTATATTCTACTGAGAATGGAGGAGAAATTGCAAAAAGGCTTCTTATAGAAACAGGAAGCAAATTTAATGGAACAGGACAGAAAAACCGGAACTCACTTCCAACAAAGGAACTAACAAAGAAGAGATCAACTGCTTTATAGATGGTGATGAACTGTCTCATCCACAGTCAGGAGCAGAGAGAGATGAACACACTATACCTGCTTCTCCTTTTGTCTCTGTTCTCATGTAGCCCAGGACCCAAGGCCAGGGAATGAAACTGCCCACAGTGGGCTTGGCCTAGTTACTGTGTTAATCCCTACAATCAAGGTCAATCTTTCACAGCATGCCCAAAGTTGATCTGTAGACAACCCCTTATCGAGACTCCCCATCGCACCAACTAAAGCCCCTTAATGTTCTGGAAGGGTGAGATAGTAAATTATCATGTGACATGCAGATGACAACTTATAAACAAAACCATTGGGGTCTATGTAGAGAATGAGTCACGGGTGAGGCCGGAAGGACACAAGGAGACCAGTTAGAAAAGTTTTGCAGTCATCCATAAGGATATGGTGAGGCCTGGGGTCTGGTGACACAGGGCATTGCCAACAGTGGTTGGGTGGGTTTTATTAGAGTAGAATTATTTACTGATACAGTGGTGTGCAGTGTGAGCACTAGAGAGAGCGCCTCCACTTTTCAGTACCTTAGTCTTAAACATGAATAGGCAGCCACAGAGCTCCAGGTTTTAAAGAAAATGTCCGCAAAGGAGACACTGTCAAGCAAGGTAATGAGAGAACAAAGATAAAATCCACCAAGTCTCACAACCGGGATCCCCGGAGCTAACAGAGAAGCGAAAGCTCGTTTCCGAACCGAGAATGGTTTGCCATAAAGGAAGAGCAATCAGAATAGAATGTGGGGAACTGAAAACGTGGTGGGTGAAGCTTCTGGAAGAATAGGTAGGAGACAAAATAAATCCTACAGTAGAACCAAAATGTAAGAAAGCAGAGTCTAAGCACCCCTTTTGTGTGAAGATAACCATCCTTTAAGAGGCCCTGGGAGACAAGGTAGGTTGTGGAACCACTACCAGAGAAGAGGCAGTTCTTCTCTGACTTGAGAGTAGGTCATCGGCACATGACTGCTTCAGCCTGCTCAGAAGACTCCATTTCTGTGGATGACGTGGTCAGCATCCTACATAACCACCGGCCGGTTTCATTTCTGTTCAGCTTCCCTAGTACTAGGGATCCAGCACCGTCAACCAGTTACATCTCGCATCTGTGGCTTTTCCTAAGTCACCAGGTTTTGCTGCGATTCTTAATATATTAATGTATAACAAATATACCCACTCATCTGGAAGAACCACAGCAGAAAAAAATTTGGGGAGTGTGGAAGGAAAAGGCTAATAAAAAAAAAAATTGAAGAAAAATTTCCAAAGCTAGGTATCGTGCACGCCTTTAATCCCAGCACTTGGGAAGCAGAGGCAGAGGAATCTCAGTGAGTTCAAGACCCATCTGCTCTACATAGAGAGTTCTAGGACAGCCAGGGCTAGAGAGAGAGGTTTTCAGAAGCAAAGGGCATGTGTCACGATGCACGTGTGAATAAAGCACACGTTCATTACAGAGCACAGTATTTTCTAATTTTAGAATGAAATGGAAAAGATATGATATTAAGGAGACTACAGGAAAGATGACGGGCAGGAGTCAGGAATATGTGAGCTATCCTGCCATTGCAGGTGCCTAAGAGCCTGACTTACAGGTTCTAGAGAAAGAAAGGCACTTTGCCCATGAAGTTTCTGCCCAGAATGTCAATTCAAGGGTAGACCGTGGCATTTTCAGTCATTTATTGATGAAATACACAGGCGTACATACACACACACATGCACACGTGTGCACATACATCTGAAAGACATACCACAGCAAATTAAGCAAGCCACATTAAAGACATGGGTGATCAAGAGTGTGAATGAAGCAGAAGCCCAGATGAGAGTCACGTGGCTGCCCATGAGGACAGTGGGAATTGAACTGAGGAGGCTAGGAGCTGAGAGAGGATTTGAAATTTCTGTAATTACATCAGTTACTAAAGGTGTAGGTTCTATCGACTGTCCTTTCTAGTTATACAGAAAGCTAGCTAATCTCCTCCACAAAGAAAAAATCAATTCACTTAGCATTGAGGAAATATTTGCACAGTGCTAGTAATGTATGCTTCATTAATTTAACCAAAAATCAAGGCAACCATGGTTGGGAGGTGGGAAGGGAGGGCGGTGGCATGATTTAACTCCTCTGCCTCCAGAGTAAGAATTCTAGAAAATATCTGAAGTTAACAGAGCAAGAGCTAGCATCCAAGTGTGGATACAGAGCAGATTTTAAGACCTTAGAAACCAAGTAGTTTAGCAAAGCCGATATCGATGTGCCGATAAGAATACTATAATTTGCTTCCTTTTCCTTATGAAAGCAGTGTGCTTTGTGTGACCTCGAGTTTGTGGGAACCTGTGTCCCACACGGTGTCTCTCCCTAGGCCACACTGCCTGGCTCCTTCACTCCTGCCAAATCCCCTTTCTTAGGTGTTGGGGGATGATTTGTAAAACGCTAAGCATTTGTAAGGGCCTTAATCTTCAGCCACTGAAGCAAGCTTTGCTGTTTGCCACAGACCACAGACTGTGCGTCATTATGAATAAAGGAAAGGGGTTGTAATATGGGAACTTGGATTTTATGTAATAAGTTCCTCTATTGCGTCCATTAAAACATTCTTGTTTCGCCATAAGCAGGAATAGAGAGTTAAAAAACAAAACAAAACAAAAACAACCCAGTGTTGCCAGTGCACTATAATGTAGGATGGCTACAGCAGGAAGGAAGCTGGTGTGTGCCACGTGAAGCTGCTTTCCAAGTACTTCAAAGTCCTTCCTAGAGCGTCTGTCCTTCAGGGAGGATGCCAGTCTTTGTTGTGCAGAGAGGGTCTGCTTGGGAGTCACCTTCAGTTTCCTGCCTTTATCTCCCCACCTCCCACTGTAGGGAGCAAATCCAGGATTCCAGGCTTCCAGGCGTACTAGGCAAATATTCTCACCACTGCCAGGCGGTGAAGGCCTACACCTTTAATCCCAGCACTCGGGAGGCAGAGGCAGGCGGATCTCTGGGAGTTCAAGGCCAGCCTGGTCTACAGGAGCTAGTTCCGGGACAGGCACCAAAGCTACAGAGAAACCCTATCTAGAAAAACCAAAATAAAATAAAATAAATAAAAAAATATTCTTACCACTGAGCCACAGCCTCTCCCTTCTGTCTTAATAAAAATGATTTATTTTTATGATTTTAAGTGGGCATGCTGAGTGCAGATCCTGAGGAGGGCAGAGATGTCAGACTCCGTAGACTGGAGTCCCAGATGGTTGTGAACCGCGTGACATGTGACGTGTGTGCCGGGAACACACTCAGTTCCTCTGTGAGAGCAGACAGGGCTCTTGAGTGCTGAGCCGTCTCCCTAGCAGAACTCCTGGCCTCATTTTTAATATCATAGAAAGCAGCAGCAGAAAGTACAGCACATGATTTTTAAGTTGTTTATGTGTTCTTTGATGTAATGCCTTTTATTATCTTATCTTTAAACTTGGTCATACATAGTTGGTGATCTGGCACTTTTGAAGTAAAGCAGAAAAACAAGTTGATGTGTTCATATCTATACAGTATGCCAGTAGAGGAGATAGCAACAGTTGTCTGGTTCTCTTCTTTGTCATCAAAATTGTATCATAAGTAACTTTAAACAGCCTGCAGTCCTGTGCCCTGTAACAACATCAGTCAGTGGCATCGGACATGTATAATGGTGGCCCCCGAGGTATATATCTCCCAGTGATACAGCATCCATAATCTGTGTATATAACTCTGTAGTAGCTGCGCGGTGTTGCTCACTCAGAACAAATCCTCCATTGGTAAGTGGTGCCTGGTTGAGTTTGGGAAGCCTGACATATGCTTCTGACTTGCTTATTTCTTTACCACGATTCAATTATTACTTGACTATGATGCAACAAATTAAGAAGTGGTGGAAAGTATCACATGACCAAGTCTGAGCGCATTTCTGGTTTTCTCTGCTCCGTGGAGACTGGCACACAACCGTTCAATCGCGCGATGCTCTTTAACGTGGGCTTCAAAGAGGCCATGAAAGACAACACCTGGGACTGCGTGATCTTCCATGACGTGGATCATCTGCCGGAAAACGACCGGAACTATTACGGCTGTGGAGAGATGCCGCGTCACTTTGCAGCAAAGCTGGACAAGTACATGTACATGTGAGTACCGTGTCCGCTCTCGATGCTTTTCCCTGTGCCTGGAGCGGCACGCTGGGCCTCCATCTGAGGCTGCTCGGGAGCCAGGACAAGGGCTGGTTTGTCTATTCGATTTCACACAGAGGTCGAATGTGGTGTGGTGGGAAGGAACCTGACTCCTGTAGTTAAGCATGGAGATTTAAAAGTAGGCTCTCACTCTTCAGGCCTTGCCTAGTCACCTGTTCCTCTCAAGGTTGCTTTCCTCTTCCTTGCACAATAGAGTCCATCTGTGGGGCTGCTCTCTGGGATCACATACCCTAATCCTGAAGGGTGCTGGCGCCCCTCCCTTCACCCTCCCTCCCCACTCCCCCTTAGGGATGGTCCAGGGTCCAGACCTGCCCTTCTGCAGGCCACCTGCCCTGTAATTATATGACGCAAATACCCCGTGTGTGTGTGTGTGTGTGTGTGCGTGTGTGTGCGTGTGCGTCTGTGTGTGTGTGTGTGTGTGTGTGTCTGAAGGCAGAACTTGCTGACATTTATCTTCCTCAGTCTTTTTCCATCTTATTTTGAACCCGGAGTGTGCCAATTTGTTTAACTGGATGGCCAACAAGCCTCAGGGACATGTCTCATTCCCAGAGTTGGAACCACTGGCAAAACCTCTGTGCCCAGCATTTTAAGTGGGTGCTGGGGATTCAAACTCAGTTCCTTGTGCTGGCATAGTGAGTCACCTCCCCAGGTCCCTATAAATACCTTTATTATGTAAGTGATTGCTAATCTAAGTATAAAATCTGAAGCTCTCAAGTCACAGCTAATGATCCAGTATTGACAGAAGGCTTGAGGAACACACACAGATGACTCAGATTAGGCCTTACCGTGGGTAATGCCACCTCACTGTAACCAAATACCCACCTTTTTTAAGGTACAATTTTGATTAACAAAATCCATTGCACGCACACAGTGACACGAAGGCATTTTTGTACAGGTGCATCACACTGAGGACCCTGTTCACCTTCTTCCTGATTTTCTCATCCCTTCCCCCAGGGAGTTCTGTTCCCACATAGGTGTGCTTTTACATGTCTGCATAAGGGCTAGGCTCCTGCAGCTGAGAGGAATCGTGTAGCCTTTGTCTTTCTGAGTTTGACTTTCTTTGCTTAACATGATGCTGTCTGGCACGTCCGTTTTCCTCTGAACCAGGGCTCTCAACCTGTGCGTTGCCATCCCTTTGGGGGGGTCACATATCAGATATCTTGCATATTATATATTCACATTACTACTCATAACAGTAGCAAAACTGCAGCTATGAAGTAGCAATGAAAATAATTTTATGGTAGGGCCACCACAACATGAGGAGTTGTATCAAAGGGTTGCGGCATTAGGAAGGTTAAGAACCACTGCTCTAAACAGTACAAGATTTTTTTCTTTTATGTCTCACTAAAAACCCACTGTGCAGACTTATGTTCAAAAGTAGCAGCAAGTGCTGGTGAGGGTGTGGGGAAAGAGAAGGTAGACATTGCTGGTGGGCGTGGAAGTCAGTCTTGCCATTGTGGCAATGAGTACTAGTCTTCAAAACCAGCAGTTTCTGACACGTAAATCCCAGCCAGCCCTTTGGAGCCACCCAGAGGTTAGGGTGCTTGGCTTGGAGCCTTTTTGAGAAGTCATAAAGTATAGGATGGCAGCAGAGGGATGAAGGCCCCCATTCAGGGTCTGGGCAGGAGGATGCTCACAGTGGGGGCCGGTGCCCTGACCCGTTGCCTGCTGGCTTTACCGTGTAAGATAAGCACTGTGAAGATTTTTTTTCCAATATTGATGTTATTTAGTGTATTTATGATAGTTTCATTTAGCTTACACTATTTTCTGTTATGTACAGAATTCATCTCCCAAAAGTTGTCCCCTCCATGGGCACATACACGGATAAGTAAATGGAATAAATTTTTAAAGTGTTTCAGAGTTGATTGACTCCTTGGGATTTGAGTTAGAGAAAGTAGGGAAAATAAAACCTACATTAAAAATGGAGTGCTTTCTTCTAAATACTAGCCCATTAAAAATAAATATATTTGGAGCTGGTGAGCTGGGCTGAGCAGGTGAAAGTGCTGTGGCAAGCCTGATGCACCCACCTGGTAGAAGAGAAAACCAACTTCTACAGGTTGTCCTTGTACATGGACTCCTACGAGAAAACCTGACCCTCTGCAACATGGCATCCCCCATAATAAATATGTGGGAAATGTTCTTAAAGTATATATTAAATATCTGAGTATTTTGTGTTTAATCCAAATAGGTAAAGTAATTTTAGAAATAGACAAGTTCATTTCAAAATTAGACATTTATTTTTTCCTGATTTATATTTATCCTATTCTATGTAACAAATAATATGCCTATAAATAAAGTCAGTTAATATTTTTAAATGACTTTAATTTAGCAAGCTCTAGCACGCATTGACAGTTACTAACATGTTTAAATATGTTTTGTGAGAATATTATTTTTGACA
The DNA here is from genome assembly GCF_000317375.1 of Microtus ochrogaster. NCBI lineage: Eukaryota > Metazoa > Chordata > Mammalia > Rodentia > Cricetidae > Microtus > Microtus ochrogaster. The sequence continues at coordinate 11,324,330 of NC_022020.1, read as the reverse complement.
CAGGGTTTTGTTTAGGGTTTTTTGTTGTTGTTGTTATTTTTCTAGATAGGCTTTGTCTGTAGCTTTGGAGCCTGTCCTGGAACTAGCTCTTGTAGACCAGGCTGGTCTTGAACTCACAGAGATCTACCTGCCTCTGCCTCTCGAGTGCTGGGATTAAAGGTGTATGCCACCACCACCCGGCGACATGGGGTTTTGAGTCAAAATAAAAGTACTATTAAATTTCAATTGCCACGTGTGTTTTTATTTTACATTTAATATAAATACATGCTTTGCTGTTCTATGAGAATGTTTCATTTCTCTGTTCACATTTCCCAGAATGCTTTTCTGCCCTCTAAATCCGCTTGTTTTGTGAAACTAGAAGTGGTGTCAAAGCACATGAGAGATGGAAAGTTGTGGCCGGCTGTCCTGATTGATGGGACACTGCCATCTTCTCTTTTGTAGTCTTCCGTATAAGGAGTTCTTCGGTGGGGTGAGCGGCCTGACGGTGGAGCAGTTTCAGAAGATCAATGGCTTTCCCAATGCCTTCTGGGGCTGGGGAGGAGAGGATGATGACCTTTGGAACAGGTATGTTGAGGCACAAGTTGCTTAGTAATTGAGGTTCTAAATTCTGTCTACATTTTGTAAACTTCTGCCTCTTCTAAGAAAGGGGTCTTTGGGCTGGGAAGTTTGGAGTTCCTAAATCTGTTTTTGTTCTGAAATTCATTCAGTCCATTTTATGTTGCCTTGCAGAGTTCACTATGCTGGGTATAATGTAACCCGGCCAGAGGGAGACTTGGGAAAATACACATCGATCCCTCATCACCACAGGGGGGAAGTACAGTTTTTAGGGAGGTAAGTTGAATGGTCATTTTGAGACTCAGGGCTTCAGAACTGATATACTGCATGCTAGAAAGATAAATAGAAAGAAGTCGCTTCCATGATTAAAAGTCTCTTTGGCAAATGTTTTTGGATTGCATTTACTCCGTGTGTGTGTGTGTGGTGTGGTGTGTGTATATATAGAGAGACAAAGACAGATTAATGTAGACAATATATGTCTATATTCATATCTAGTTTCCTGCTTTTTTTAGGTATAAATTACTAAGGTATTCTAAGGAGCGTCAGTACATCGATGGATTGAACAATTTATTATGCACGCCCAAAGTACTGGTTGATAGGTTGTATACAAATATATCTGTAAACCTCACGCCGGAGTTAGCTCCAATTGAAGACTATTAAAAGGAGTCTCTCGTGGTGGGGCCGACCACCGTGCTGGGTTGTGAACTTGGCTTGGAGCGTACTCTGCATGGAGGCTAGAGACTGACACGTCTCATTGTCCCAGTCTGTGAGAAGAGCCAGCAGTCCTTATGTTTACAGCGCGGGACTCCAGACCATCGTACTCCCCCACTCTCCACCCCACTTTGGGGCATCCTCCATGGCAAGTATTGTTAGAGACCTGAACCCATTGTTTGGGAATGGAAGTGAAGAGAGCTCCCTACAAAGAGAAGATTTTTATACTGAAATCTATAATTTAATTCAAGAGAATGCTTTTATTTCCGTTCAAAACATATTTTGTACATATGTGATGTAAATTAAATGTGTTCAAATTGTTAAAAAATAAGATGTCACAATTTTGCATGTAATTGGTTATGCCTTCATTGAACTTTTATAGACATTTTTTTTTATTTGCATGGGGGAAAAAAACTATGTAAATCTATGTCTCAAAGCAAAGGTTAAGCCTTGTATGGAAAGAAGGGAGTGTCAGCGATGGACAGACAATGCAGTAACTGTTCTCCCGGTGTTCAGCTTTAGATCTCCCTTCAGCCTCATGCGGGCAAAGGCACAGCCCTCTGAGGGCTCTGAAGGAAAGAGGGACGATTGGCCCAGCTTTTCTTCCTGCCAGAATTACCTATTTTTGGTTTTTTGTTTTGTTTTGTTCTGTTTTCCCTTGCTTGCAATCTCATCAGACTTTGCCAAGTCGACAGCCATATTGTTTATGCATACTGCATGCGTATTACCAGGAAACCCTTCAAAGTCGTGAAGTGATATGCTCTGCAGGACTCTTCACGTTAAATGTCTCTATGTACCTCCGATGTAAGTGTCAGGGATCTTGTGCCTCAAAAAAAAGTTCCCAAGGCTGTGTTTATATGCTGTATTTTTTTTTTCCGTTTCATGATGAGCAGCATTATTGTTTCCAGTTAAGGAGAACCAAAAGAAAGTATCTTCTTTTAAAAACTTTTTTTAAGAATGAACTTACGGAAAAGCCAGTAGTGCTTCTACAGATGAATTATACTATTAGATGAGAAATTAGATGCTCTATTTTTATGAAGATAAATGCTTAGATTAAAATAAACTTCAACTTTAATTCTCAGATGACACAGTTCCCTTTTCACATCAGCCAAACATTCAAACTATTCTTTTTCACTTTCAAGAAATCTTTGGTGTTATTAAAGTTTTCTCACTAAAAGTGAAATTTAATAGACCCTCCCCCTTTCTGTGGTGCTGGAGATTGAATCTGGGGCCTTTAGACTTACCTTAAAATCAGTTCATTGAATGTGTGGATACTGTAACTTCTGAAATATGTCTCACTACCTAATGCCAAGTCCAGTCATCCTTGGTTTGGATGAGCTTTTCCGTGACAAAACAGCAGAGCCAAAACAGTATTCTTACTTTGAAAAATATCAATTATAAAAAATAATTTTTTGAAAACAAATTTCTTGAAAAAAGCTCATATTCTTATTAAGATTTTATCGCCCATGCTTTCACAAATTTAAAACTGAACAGTGTCTCTTTCAATTGAACTTTACCCAAGCGTGAGGGGTGAGAGAATTCTGGGTGTGAGAAAGTGTGGTCCCCTTCTCTATCTAGTGGCGAGAGCTCAGCTTGCAGCTGTCATCTTCCATCATAGTTTTGGTGATGCTGATGGCCACAAACCCAATCATACAGTAATTAAAATCCTTACCCGATCCTGTCATGACAACGGTCTTGCTGCGTTTAGTTCTTAGAAGTGGTTCTGAAATAATCACCTTCAAACTTTTTTGCTGCTCGAAATGTGAAAAATGGGAACTTCTGAAGATGAAGATCCTTGTATGCTAGTTTGTTTTCTACTTCTCGTGGCCGAGGCAGTGTTTCATTTGACGGAATGACAGTGGGATGCAATGTTGCTGTTGCTGAGGGTTTGTGAGACAGGGTTTGGGGGTGATGAACCCAGAGGTGGTGTCCTCCTCACAGTGGTGGGGAAGTTGACACCATGCTGTATCTTATTCAGGAAACACATTTTATAAGGCTGGGCTATCCACACTGAGATACCTTTTCACGTTGGTGCATGGTTCACTGTTTCAGAAACATTCAGGACCCCAGGTGATCTGCCTTATTCTTTTGGGTTAAGTCTGGCATTGATTTGGCTTCAGGAATCGGATATAAGTATTTTTTGTTGTATTTTGGTGTTGAATCTGGTATGTCAGCCTATGAGAACCACCTCTGTTTTCTGTTTTACTCTTTTTAATTCAGACCCGGAATTATTTTCCGTTATGAACAGTGACCTATACATGTTCCCATGAATGACAGTTTTGCTCACTTACCATGGCCATATGACAATAAAGCTCTCCCTTTTGTATTAGCAGAAACAGTCTGTTCTGATCAAATCTTCCCAGTGGTTTTCATCAGGTGTCTATTCCCAGTTGGCTGCTTTGTTAACTGTGACAGTTTAAAAGTGGTGGTGGTGTTTCTCTAAACAAGTCAACTCAAGACAGTTGAAACTTCTCTGAAAGAGGAAGGCACCCTCTGACCACTTGTCTGTCATTTGTCTTGGTCGCAAGTCTGGTGTGGACACAGAGATGCCGGGAGGTCCTCACGACACTGGGGAAATCATTTGATGCCTTTGAACTAGAGAACGAAAACATGATTGACGGACTGCTTATCAAAGAAAGGGAGACGGGACACACGTTCGTTGTAACATTCTTTCTAGTTCTTAGTGAAGATGTCATTTAATTCTTTGCCAAAACTTGGGTTTGAATGAGGTGGCTTTCTTCCTTTTTATAAAGATATTTTTTGTTGTCTACCTTTGAGATGGCTCAGAGGAAAAGGTGCCTGCACCAAACCTGGCAACCTGACCTTGATCCCCGGGACCCACAGTGTGAAAGAAAAGAACCTACCCCTGCAAGTTGTCCTTTGACTTCCTTATGTGTGCACATGCACAAAGAGGTGTTTGCACACACGAGTGCACACACAGGTTCACACGTGTGCACGCACACAGTAAATCAAAAATAATTAAAAATTAAATCTCTGTATTTTATGAAAGGTGTTCTCTAAGAAAATTTTATTTTATAAAATTTAAGTACAAAACTGTCTAGGAAAACCTTCCGTTCCTATCCCAGCCACAGTACTGGTAGCCATCTGAAGACAAACTGGAAGCATAGCCAATACAACAGTCTCCTGGAGACAGAGTCGAAGCAGATTTTGTGTCATTGTCCTTGGCCTTGTCCCCTTCCTTTATAGACCTGTCAGGTAAATAGCACTCTAGATTTCTTGCCTTGGGTTTGCAGATTTGTCATTTGAGAAGCAAACTGTCACAGTGTTGTTTTTCAGGAGGTGGAAGTGTACTTAAGATTATTTATTACAATATGAAATACTTCTATGTAAGTGCATTGACGTAAATGCTAGTGAATCCTTGCAATCTTCTTTCCTTTTTTTTTTTTTTGGTCTCGTTTTGCTTCTCATGGAAATGTTTGTACTTTTTTTATCATTGTCTTTTATGAAATATAATGTTCTAAAGACTTTGTGTGGTGATGTCATTGTTTTTTCTCAGGACTTTTTGGGGATTATCCCCCCTAAATTTTGGGTATACTACTGATGACTTAGTTGATGTTAAGGGTGCGCTGTACAGATATGGTGCTCTGAGCTTAAACACCCTCACTTAGTGCTTGCTCACACAAATACACTATTATTTAATTTTCATCCATACACTTGGTAATTCATAGTATCAAGAATTCCTTAGCCCAGGGTTGAGATGAATGAGTCAGGTGTTTTCCCCCCACAGATCAGAGGACCCGAGTTTGTCCCCCAAACACATGTAATACTGGACTTGGTAACACATCTCAAATCTCATGGTGAGTTGGGAGATGAAGACAGGAGAATTCCTGGAGGCTTGTGGGCCAGCTGGCCTGATGTTTGCAACAATGACCAATAAGAAAGACCCTGACTTAAACAGGGGAGAAGGCAAGGATCAAGATTTGAGAGTGTCCTCTGACCTCTGCCTGCAAGGAGGTCTCACATATGGGTTGGCCTTGAACTCACAGCGTAGCCAGAACAGCCTAGAACATCCTATCCTGCATCCACCTCCAAAATGCTGGGATTTGACTGGGGAGATGGCCCAGTTAAGGGCACACACTACCCTTCCAGAGAACTACCAGACCTCTGTGTGCCAACATGCCCAGCCTGTATTTTGATGTCCTCGAAGTATATTATTAATTTAATCTTCAGTGCTTCAACTTGTGTTCTAGAGGCTTTTGTAAGGGCAGCAGCCAGTCTAATCCTCAAGAAGTATCCGTCTTCTGAGTAAAACTGATGGAGTGGGCAGACCTGAAGAGCACATGCCACCAATGGGCTCCCACTTGCTTGTGCTGGTCCTCCCGAGATAGGCTACTTCCAAGCCGCAAACATGATCTCTGAAAGGGTAGTTGAAATGATTGTTTTTCTGCAATAAAGCTTAACAAGGGGTAGTAAACTCTCGGAGGACTCTGGCAAGACTCACGCATGATTAACAAAGGTTTGAATTTGGGGGTCACTTGTTACTAGCTAGCAAACAGCATTTAAAGTTGGGCGAGTCTTGGTTCAGTGAGCCTCTAGGGGATCGTGGGAATGATTGAATAAGCTAACACAGGAACATACCTGACCTTCCCAACAAGAACTTGATTTGTCTGAAGTTAGCTTCTGACTTTTGTGTTTAGAAGCCTTTCTTCCATGCCAATGGCTCTCGGTTATGTTTGAGAAGTATTTGGCAGGGTGTCCTTTGATTCTCAGAAATTTTTACAGTGGTTGTGCATAATTACGCAAACAATTAGTAAAACTGCCAAAGGCCCACGATCAACATGTGTAGTAGTCCTAGAAGAAACGTGGCAAATAACTGGAACAATACAGTTATCTGACCACCAGCTAATGTAAAAGGGCCGCATAAGAAGAAAGGGAAAGAACCTTTTACATCTTAACCGTGTCAAGACAGTATCACTGCTCTAACACTGCATACACACGTATGCACACACGCGCGCATGCACACACACTACTATGGTGTAAAGGCTGAGACAAAGTAAGTGTTCATGAGTTCTTTTAGGGGTGACCCCTCTCACACCTGGCCTCTCTGATATTATTTTAATGGGCTTTAAATATTTTATAGGATCACAGGGCCAACTTAGAAAATGGTTAATGAAGAGAATGTTATTTCACTTATTACATTCAGGTACATTCTAAACGTTCAATTTAAGTCCTCTTTTGATTCTCACATCTATTTAGGAGTGAGAGTAGGTTTGGGAGTGAAAATAGATTCATTTGCAGTTCCAAGAGAGGGCCCCTGGCAGGGGAAGGGGAAGACTCACTGTTTCAGAGGGAACAGAAAAGAGGATCGTTGAAGGAATTTTGAGGAATTGTAGAAGTCCACACACCTCAGAATGTAACAGCCTATGAAATCCTTCCTAGAAACCAATTTGTCACAAGGATTTTTCCACTCCTGGGGAAGATGTGAACAACATCCATTCCTTCTAAAGATGCTAATCACAAACCAAAGTACATTCTGCCTCAGTTTATCCTGGGAGCCAATGTGTTTATTAGGGTTACTTAACAGCAGTGATGAGTTACTAACAGGAGCATGATTGACGCCCAAAGCAGCCACACTGGAAAGTCTCCACCCCATATGGATGGTGTCCTTGTTGGAGCCCCATAGATGGAACCCCTGATCCCTACCTAGTTTTTTCCTAGTTTATATACTAGCTATGGGCAGTTAAGGCAGAATTGCCTATAAATGGCTGGAAAGAGTGGTGACACCCAGGTCGAGGGTTCTGTGATCTTCTCACCCTCCTAGGAGGGTGTTATCAGTCTGCCATGATGAACTCTGGAGACTGTAGGCATAGCTGATCTCAGGAAGACGGTCGCAGTTCGACTCAGGATGCTATCCTAGGACAGTTTATAACTTTAGATTTTAAGTCCAAAGAAGCTCAACATTTATAAAGGTTTTACCCATCCATGGATGTGCACACACATTGAGTATATACAGTGAAGGGTTTCAATACTTCTAAGAAGAGATAATACAGCATTGCTTGTACAGAGAATATTTTTTAGAAGGAAATAAAAGCTATTCAAAGGACTATTAGGAAAAGTGGAGAAAATAATCAAGTAATTATTTGTTAATAATGAGTTTTTAGTAGCTACTTGTCTAAAAAATTCTTTTGAAAGTAATTACTGGAAGTGGATGTGATTTTACTCTGCCCTGAAGCTAAAGCCTTGTAATTACGAATCCCACTGAGGAACAAATTGAACAGGAATCATGGAACCAGGGAGGACACGATCAAGGCATTTAATTCACTTCTTTTAGTTTTTATTAGACAAGAAGTAGAGATAGAAAATCTCCTTCCTTCCTCCCTCCCTCCCTCCCTCCCTCCCTCTCTCCCACTCTCCCCTCCCTCCTTCGTTTGTCTTGTTATGTAGCCCAGGTTAGACTGGAGCTTGCAATCCTCCCACCTCAGGATGAACAGAATTGCTGTCTTTTCACGGGGGAGTCTACCAGACTCTCAGCACCCTGATGCAGCCCCTCAGCCTCAGGCTGAACTTCAGAAATCCCTCCTCACCTTCATTGCCCTGGATTTTTATTTTCTTACCAAAGCTCCCCAGACTTCACGCCCCAGGTTCGATAACCCAAGTGCCTCCTTTCTGTGAATATTGTCCCTCTCCATCTCAAGTCCTTGCCCCTTCACAGCTTAACTTTCTTTTCATGGTTGAGTTTTGTTTTTTGCTTGCTTAGCAGCTCCTTGTAGCTTCTAAGAATTAGCAATTTGCCCATCTTTGTGAGGTCCTCAGTTCTCAGGGAATCAGAATACACTGTTCGAGTTTGCTACTGTTGGATTTAAAATATTTTTATGACAGTGTTGACAGACTCTTCTGTCCATTTGGCCTGTCTTCTCATCTTCCTGCCTTTCTGCCATTCTCCCAGCCCCTGCCCCTGTGTATGTGTGTGTATGCTGGATGTAGGCGTATGTCTTCATATGTGCACACACGTGTCAGATGTCCAAGACAAGTATCTTCCTCTCTCACTGGCCCCTTATTTTTTGGGACAGGGTCTCTCCATGAAGCTGGAGCTCACTGACTTGACAACGCTACCTAGCCAATGTGCTCCTGGCATTCTCCTGTCTCCACATCCCCGACACCAGGATTATAGGCATGCACATCACACTCAGCTTTTATGTGGATTCTTGAACCCCAGCCTCAGGTCCTTATGCTCTGTGACAAGGACTTTACAGGCTGCGCTGTCTCTCCACAGCCTGCTCCCTTCTTTCCTTTTTTTCTATAGCAATCCCATCTCAATTCTTCTGTTGGACTCCGTACTCCCTGGGCAGGTGTCAGTGACCTCAGTGGAGCTACTGTCTGGACCTCACTCTGGGTTCCCATCTCCTGGTGCTTCATAGTTAGGCTTGGGCACAACAGAAGGACTCTGCTTCTGAGGACTGGCTCCAAACCTCTCCACCATCTCTAGTTGTCCTTTCGAAAGGGGAAAGTCCCACTCTTGTCCTGGCCCTAGTCCGGAGGACATTTTTCATAGAGAGTTTCTACACATATTTTAAGTTCTTAAAGTCAGTCTGAAAACATAGAAACTGGCCCTGGTTCATAAAACAGGTTACCCAGAAGAGGTAGAAGATTTCCCACGTTTCCCTGGTACCAAGTCTCCCAGGTGTATGTTGGTCACAGGAGGTGGAAGGCTCAGGTTTGCCTACCTGGAACTAATTCTTCCGTTCATTCATTTGTTGGTTCAATCACTCATTCACTGTACATATTTGGAAGGGATGCTGCTCCCTGATGCTCAAACGTTTATTACACCCTGTGTGGTAGGCATTATTTTCCAGAGATTGGGAAACACATCTCATGTGCTTTCCAAACGCGTTTTCCTGAGGAAACCAGTGAACCGTGTTCTTAAGCTCAGCCCAAGTCCACATGCAGACGGCTGTTCTGGGTTCACCTTGTAGCCTCAGCCTTGGCCTTCCCTCCCATCATACCTTGTACCTGGGTTTATAATCTCTAGCTTCCCGGAAGTAAGTGGCAGCAACAGCAAGTGGTTGCCTCCTGAGCTGTGGGCAGGGTACACACCCTCAGGGTTTAGTTAAAGAAGCCTGCATGCAGCTCACCTCTTTGCTCGCAGAGGTTCTGGAATGGACCTCCGGTGTTTGCTTAGGTTTGCCAAAGATGAATTACAATCTGCTTTGGCTTAAAATTAGCTGGGGCAGCTCCAACCCAGAGAGCACAGAGAGCTGGGGAAATGGGATTGAGTCTAGGCTTATTTCCATTTTGAAAATCAGGAAGGAAAAACGAACGGAGCTTAGGGAGGCGTGTGAAGTAAAGCAAGGAACCGTCTGGGAAACGGAGGTCTGCGGAGAAATGATTCTGCTTCTGCGGAGAAATGATTCTGCTTCTGCTCCAGGCTCGGGGGATAACAGAGCTTGAGCAAAAATACCCTTGGTTTTCTTGTTTGACAGGTGCTGTCATATGTCGCAGGTAGGACTTGGATATTTATGATTATTCTCTTTGAGAGATGCTTCCACCCCTTGGTTATGTGTGTGTACATACTGTCAACTTTAGAGTTTAAAAACTGGTCTGATTACATAAAACTCTGTGGTTAAAATTGATCTTATTCCCTTTGATGATAAATCTGGTTGTAGTTTTGTTTGCCTATATTCCTGTGTTCATCCCTTGGTGTGTATATGATATTGCATGTATATGTGTATATTTACACATATATGTATATATGTATAATACATATATATCCAGTTAAACATGGGGTTTGCATGGACTAAGTTGTTAGAGACTGGCCTGGAACTTGCTTTGGAGACCAAATTGATCTCAGACTCACAGACATCTTCTTGCCTCTGCCTCTATCTCCTGAAAGGTGGGTTCTGTTTCTTACCTGATAAAACTGATCTAAAGTGGATTAGAGAGTTGGTACAAGTTTGTCCCTTTGTAACTTACTATTCTTTAAAAATGTTTTAATGATGAATTTTTCTTTCTCCAGTTTCATACATGTATGCAATATGTTCTGATGCTCTCTTCCCTGCCCTCTCTTACCTCCCTCCTACCCTTATCGAACCCTCCCCAAGTTGCCGCCAGCCCTTCTCCCTCCCACCCCTATCAAGCCCCTCCCACTGCCACCAGCCCTTCTCCCTCCCACCCCTACCGAACCATTCCCACATTGCCGCCAGCCCTCCTGACTTCATGACCTTTGGTTTGGTTTTGTGACTCCTTTATTCACCTTGGTTTAATGTCTGCTGAAGCACGGTGGGGTCACCAGTGGATACACAGCTGAAGACAATAACTCCCCTCTCCCTGAATCTATCCGTAGTAAATAGTTCAGCCCTGAACCCCATCTCTATCATGTCTGGCTGCTGATAGGCCCATTCTTGTGAGAGGAACTGTGATATCCCCCAAATAAGTAAAGCATTTAACAAAAATGTGCGCAGACCTAGTCCTTAACGGTTTGTCTCCATCTAGTCACTAATGGTCGTAGAAAAAGAAAGCATTTTATTTCCAGACCATGTCTTTGGGCTTGCTTTCCAGGGTTGGGATTGAGCCCGGGGCTTCGAGCATGCTCGAGAAACACTCCGGTGTCTCCAGACGTTTAGACCATGCGGTTTTAATGTCTACAGACCATTCCTAGCATGTGCCTAGCATTGAAAGGTTGGCCCACTCTGCTTCCTGATCCATCTGCCTTGAGTGAGTTGCCATGAGCAACCACGAGCTCCCCCGTGACAGACAGGGTCCCTTTAAACCATGAGCCAAAAAGATTTCTTTCCTTAAAGGAAGTCCTAGTC
>NC_022020.1:11304787-11312801 GCF_000317375.1 Microtus ochrogaster | reverse complement strand
GGGACTTGATCGGGGGAGGGGGAGGGAAATGGGAGGCGGTGGCAGGGAGGAGGCAGAAATCCTTAATAAATAAATAAAATAAAAAAATAAAAAAAAAAGAAAGTCCTAGTCAAAGATTTCCTAGAATTTTTTGGTGACTCTGTAAGATTTGGGTTTTAGGGGCAGTGGGGGGGAAATGAGGGAATAAAAAAGAAACAAAGTTTGAATGAAACGCCAAGTGGTTTAATAGGAATGTTTCATGGCGTCTTTGCCAAGTTACTAACACAGTTTATCGAGTGAAATCACTGCTTCAGTGCAAATGGGCTGCTACTGCTCTGCCAGGATCCTGGTCCTGCTGGGCCAGGCACCTCAGTTCTGGGGGTTGCTGACCACAGCCGTGGTGCTGTAGGAGTAGGGGCTGAGCAGGGCCGCGATGGTGTAGCGGCGATGGCCAGAGTCGTTGGCTGTGAAAACCACCTGGGGGAAAGGAGAGACATTTGCTTCAAACAGAGCCCAGAGGCTGGAGCTGTGGAGAGACATTTGCTTCAAACAGAGCCCAGAGGCTGGAGCTGTGGAGAGACATTTGCTTCAAACAGAGCCCAGAGGCTGGAGCCACGGTCAAAGTATTCCCTGAAGTTCAGTGCTAAATTGATAATCTTCATGTTATTACCTGATTTTCAGGGGGACGAACAATTAGAACAAAATCAAATATGCTGCCTAGCTAAGTCTCCTGAGCCTTGTGCAGCTCCGATAGAATTGCAGGGGCCTCTCTTGGCAAGTTTGTGACCAGTGTGAGTGGTTCTGGTCACACCAAAATGAGTCACAGAGAACCTGACAGCTATTGTTCATTTTCTTCGGCTCAGAGAAAAGTGGGGAGAAGGGAAATACCTACAGACAAAAGACCCGTGGGGAACAGTGGTTGTCACCCCACCGCAGACTTCCAGAGTTCGAATGCTGGCAGGAACCATCCTCCTGCTGACCTGCATGCTGGAGTCTGCTTGTGGTCTGACCTACAGGGACAGCCCCACCAGGCAGGAAGGCCCCTTGTCTCCAAGTCCAGGGATCTCTCTCCCTCTCTGCCCTTGCGCTTTCTGACGTGAGAAGATGTGAATTTTCAGGTAAGTAACAATGCTGAGGTGTTGAGGTGTTGGGGGAGGCATAGCAGACTTCTCTCAACAACACAAGCTGCAGAAATGTGAACAAAAGCTTTGGGGCTCATGGAAGGTCTCCAGACAAAATGTGGATTTTGCAATTAGCTAGCCACATCTCAAATCACTAGATCGTCTGAGACACGGGTGCCGCAACACCCAGGTGCCGGCGAGGAACATCCAGAAGGAATGGCGGGCAGAGAAGGTGTGTATAATTTTACTCATTTTGTGTGCAGGTTTTGGATAGAGCTTCGAACACACCTGGAATAAATACCTTTTGTTTCCGAAAGCAGGACAAAGAAAGCTTGGATGATAGAGTAAAACAAGCACAAAATAACACCCAGAAAATGTAAGAAGGGGACTCTTCTCAAACTCCATTTTATGTATTTATTATTATTTATAGTGCTATGGATCAAATCCTGTGAATGCCAGGCAAGCCTTCTGGCACTGTTATAGCCCTAGCCCCTGGTCTAAGCTGGCCACTAACTCCTGATTCCTCTACCTTCGCCTCCCAGCATTAGAGCACAGCATGTGCCACTGTTCCCACTCTGCCAAGCTTCCTTTCTCTGTCACATTGTCATCCAGTCTCATTTGTCTCTTCCTCAAAAGTGAAAAAAGGATATTATGGGATTAAAAAAAAAAATCCACCAAGCACCAAGCAGAGGTGGTGCATAACTTTAATCCCAGCACTCAGAAGGCAAAGGGAGGTGGATCTCCGTGAGCAAGAGTCCAACAGACCCCTCTGGTTTGTCTGGTGACAGAAGTCAATAAAAGAATTGAAGGACTCATCCACAGCGAAGTCACAGAGAGCGGTTCCCTGTCACACTTCGCTGGTCACATTTTGTCAACTTGACACCAGCTAGAATAAGCTGGGAAGAGGGAGCCACCGTTGAGGAATTGCCTCGATCAGATTGGCCTGGGTAGGATTTATTTTGATTAATGATAGATGTAGGAGGACCCAGTCTACCGTGGGCAGTGTGGGCACACAGACCTGGGCTGTATAAGAAAGATAGTTAAGTCAGGGGTGGTGGCGCACACCTTTAATCCCAGCCCTTGGGTGGCGGAGGTAGGCAGATCTCTGTGAGTTCAAGGACAACCTGGTCTACAAGAGAGTTCTCAGATAGCCAAAGCTACACAGAGAAACCCTGTCTCGAAAATAAAAAACAACAACAGCAACAACAAAATAAAAATAAAAAATAAAAACAAAAAGGTGATCAAGCAAGCCAGGAAGCCACCCTCCTCTGTGGTCACCTCTTCACTTCCTACTTCCAGGTTCCTGCCCTGCATTTACACCATGATGGACTGTAACTTACAAGATGGAGCAAACTTTTCCCTCCCCAATTTCCTTTTTGGTAATGGGGTTTATCTTAGCAACACACAGCAAACTAGGTCACATGCTGGGCTATTTTTGATGGAATTCATTATCTCCAGTTCTGACCAAGAGGTCTGGATTCTATTTCCATGACAGCCACCTGTGTGAAATGACCGAGGATCAGGGAGATTGAGCTCAGAGTGAAATGAAGGTTACTAATATGGTTTTGGTTTGTTGGCTTTGTGTTTCGATTTAGCTCAGTTTCTTAGAGAAGTTGGCTGAGGCAAGGAAGACACACCAACCAACACAGAGCCCAGCTCCAGCCTGGGCTCCAGCCGCATGCTCCTGGGCCTTCCCTTGCTCACACGTGCTAGCTATGTGACTTGATGGGGTGCTTAAATTCCCTCAGCTTCTTCATTGGTAAAATGGGGTAAGACAAGGCTCGCCCTCTGTAGATTGATCATAAGAATGAAACAGTTTTGATGCAGAAACCCCTTTGCCATGTAGAGTGTAGTTGGAGATTTAGCTATTCAGGTGTTATGGCTTTGAATATATTGTCATTCTGTGCTTTGTCAGGAATTGTGTACCCAAACCTCTGGGGCACTAGATGCGTTCTGGAATAATGAAAATGCCAGAATTTAGAGAAATAACACAGGGAAGGAACCCTTCCTTTGGCTATGAAATATCCTTGGTGGTATCTGGAAGCTGCCTCAAAAGCAGACAATAATATTCCTTCAACAGAGAAACAAATATTCATGTAACTAGCTAACCATAAGTAGCGTGAGCAGGTTTAGGCCGTGTTGCTGAATGTTTCTGACAAACTCAGAATATTTGCTTCTTTCGGGCTGTAGGATGGAAAAGGCACCCTGTTTTCTTCTCATGCCCAAGAGCAAAGAACATTTCCTGAGACTGAAAGCAAAACCCAAACACCTCGGTGGGTCCACTCACCTCTGCATATTCGTGGAACGGGGAAATGCCAAGGGCCTTCCAGTAGGATTTGGTGTCCAGTTCAACTCTGTAGACCCCTTCTACGAACTTCTCATCTGTGGTGAGCCCATGCAGCTCTCCAGATTCAGCAGTCTTCCTGGAAGGCACAAAGGTCCAGGTGAAGTTAGGGGAAAAGAAGGGTATGTATATGATTGTAACATGTATGCATGTGTGTGTATGTACATGTATGTAACTGTGTATTTCATTTCTATCAACTGAATCAAGGTTGAGGAAATTCTTGTGTTTGTGATAAAGTAGTAAAAAAATGGCAAGAAATTCATAGAAGCTTTGTGTACAGCTTATTGTAGAGTTCTGTCTCATGACAATAACACAGTAGAATGTTTACCTTAAAAGCCTTAATCCAGGCATGTGGGGCTCACCTGTTATGCTAGTGCTCTGTGGGTAGAGGCCGGAGGGTTGCTGCAGGTCTGAGGGCAATTTTGTTTTATATAGAGAGCACTGGACTAGATGGGACCCTGTCTCAAAAATTATTAGTTATATTTTTTTAAAAGAAAGAAAAGAAAAGCCTTAATGCCCAGATGTGTTGCTCAGTGGTAGAGTTCCTTCCTAACATTTGTATGCCTCTGGAATCAGTCGCCAACAACAACAACAACAACACACACACATATATACACTGTTGCAGCCTAACATTTGTATATCCCTGGAATCAGTCCCCAACTACACACACACACACACACATACACACACACACACACACACACACTCTATTGCATTCAGGGTTAATGACTTGATGAAGTTCATGACTGTCCCTGAAAGTGTCACAAGCTGTTCTAACTCTGAAGACCCCTGTGACAGCAGAGTGACAGGCCAGTGTCCCACAGTGTAAGGGTAACTTGCAGGGATAGTGTTGTTTGTCAGCATACAAAACCTAATAAACAAAAAAGAACTTAACTGAATTTCTCCTTTTCTAAGTTTAATCTGCTTGGTGATTCTTTGCCAACAAGAAATACCAAGCAGCTTCCATTTTCACGTAGGCTCCAGTTCCTCACAGAAATGTCAGAAACTGCTTCCCATTTAGTTACAACCAAGACAGACGAGTGGCAGTTGTCTTTAGTGACTCTGGCCATACCTGTCCCCTTCTCTCTAACCTCCCTCTTGTGTGTGTACAAGAAAGAAGGTCCCAAGAAAGTTTGGGTATTTGGGTGTTGATTCTATGTCCACTTAGAATTCCCTAACCACTTTGTGTGCTGTGCTTGACACACATATGAACACAAAGAAGTTAACAAACAGAAACTCAGCTAACACTTCACTCAAGAAGATGATCTTCCCAGTGATTAGAGAAGAAATTAGTGCATCTTGGTATTCAATTAAAACTTAATAGAAAGTCTTTACCCAGGAGACATAAGGGCCTTGCCATTCTACTAGGTGTTAAGGGTGTCTTAGCTGCTTTTTCTTTTGGTTCGTTTGTTTAGGTTAATTAGTAATTCATTTGAAATTCTTGTGGTGGTCAACACACACATGCACACACACACACGCACACACACCTGTGGCCTGCCCAGGTGGGAAGTCATTTTGGCATGCTAGTGGCAGTTGTGAGATTGCTCAGCCCCTGGCTTTTGCCTTGCAGATCTCTATAGATGTGTTTCTTATTAAGCAGGGTGGCTTCTAGCCTTACACAGAGCTGTTCTGTTCTGAGTGTACATGAAAAAAAAAAAAGCCCCTGATTCTGCTTAATGCGAATAAAGCCCAGCAGGGTGCTTCGTCAATTCCTTTCATTTCAAATAATAAATCAGTACGTGTATATCCTTCCTAAGATTCTGTATCATACAATGGGCTCCAGGGATTCTGAAAACTCCTGATTCACATTTCTGAAAATTATACACACACACACTCTCTCTCTCTCTGTGTATGTGTTTATTGTGTGATTGTGTGTATTGTTTTATGTGGTGCCTGAGCCATCTCTGCAGTCCCTAGAGACTAGTTTTCATCACCTTCCTCAAGTGGGCTGTGACGGAAAGAATTGCAAACTCCTACTGAAGCCCAGGAGTTACTGCCTCTCCTTTTCTCTCCCTTCAGTTCTAGCCTGTGCTAAGCAGAGCAGGAAGCCAGCTTTCTTAAGAAAGGTCTCCCCATTTCTTCAGCCTTCTAACAGATTCTTTAGCTGAAAGTTTTTTTTAAAAAAAATAATATTTGTTTCCTTTTACTTTATGTGTATGAACGTACAGCCTGAATGTGCGCCTGAGCACTACACACATGGTGGTCAGAAGAGGATATTGGTTCCCCAGAATCTGTTGTTACTGATGATTTTGAGCTGCCATTTTGGTGCTGGCAGCCAAACCTGTGTCCCCTACAAGAGCAGAGAGTGCTCTTAACCGCTGAGACATCTCTCTCAGCCCTAAAGCTGGTCCGCTATGTGTGCTCACCTCTAACGAGCAGAAGGATGACTAGAAAGATAGAACCAATCCCGCAGCAGGATGCTCTGCTAGCTTACCCGGAGGCAAACGGTTCCCAGGTTCCCTGAGCTGTCTTTTTGAACACTTGCACGGCCACATCCACGGCAGGGCTTCCTCGGACAGCATCCAGGACTTTGACCATCAGAGGACACTTGGATGCCCCGGGGCCCTGGGCAGAGAGAGGACAAGAGAGGTGTCAGTGAAATTGATCCGAGTAGAAGGGCTTGTTCTTTCTGGGGTTAGAATCTGGAACAAAACCAAAAGTACATGCTGATCCCATTGCGATAACGTAAGTGTTGACAATTAAGGAGCTTCTTTTCCAGTCTGACACAGGCAGCATTGTTTTCAAAGCAAGAGCAGCCTCTGCCTCCAGACACGCTGCTGTGCACCAGGGACCTGTACAATGCTTTTCCAAAGGGCAAACAGGCCCTCCGAGAGCCGTCGCTTGGTTCACCTCTCCATCTGAATGGAGACACTGAAAAGGTGCATCGTACAAAAAAAGAAAGACCGGTCTTTTCCTCGAGATCATTCTAATCAGCTGCTGCAGTAGTAATTCTCTCCATTGTAACCTAACACCCACGTACTTCCGGACCCACTTAACTGTACTGACTCACTCTTCCAGAGGATTCCGTCAGACACTAGAATAGAGTGTTGCTTCCCCCAAGATAATGATCAATAATACATTTTGATTAGCTAAAGAACCAAAATATAACCTTACACAATAGGTATACTAAATATAATGCTACTAAATATATTAAATATATTTATGAGAATTCAATATTAACAGCCCTACTGATGATGCATTTTGTTCTATAGTCGTAGGTTAAACACTGGCCTTTCCACATGTTAGGCAGTCAGTGAACCACTAAACTACCTCCCCAGGACTTTTATATCTCTATTTCTATGTTATTTCATATTTTTATTATCTAAGGACATAGAGATAATGAGCATTAGACTCAATGTGCCAACACAACAGAAGAAAGAGCCAAGGGTCTAGACCCCAGGTCTCCCCTCTGGAGTTTAATGGGAAACATAGATTCTGAGTACTCCTGACCTAATAACACCCACTAGTTACCAAAGCTGGAGGAAGCTACTGCCATCCAAGATGCACCTACCATGTCTGGAAAGGCTTCCACAGGACACTTACCGCAGGGCCAGCCTCAGACATAAACGCCAGTCCAGCGAGGCAAAGGAGGAAGAGATGAGGGGAAGCCATTCTGCTAGGAGCCAGTGGACCTCTGTGAAGGCCTCGTCCAGGTGGAGGGGCTTTTATACTCCCGCCTCCCAAGCCAGGCTGCTGATCCCTGCCAATCTGACTCCAAACCTGCTGATTCTGATTATTGACTTAGTCAACAAAGGGAGAATAAGTAACCTACACAAATATGAACCTTGTCTAGGGAGATTAGAGCAACGGAACACCGCTCTATGGAATATTCTTAACTGGTCATTTGACCAGTTAGATCCACACAACCAAGTAACCTAAACCAAAGGAAAACATTCTGGCTGAATGGAGTCGGATTCTTGGGATTTTTTTTCCCCCTTATTGATTTCTGTGCATTGTTTTCAGTTTCCATACATATTTCTCTTTGATTTTATATGATACATATAAGTTGTATTGATTTATTTCATGCTTATTGACATCTGGCTGCCCAGGTTTAGCAGTAGTACATTAGGTAATAACACTGCATTAGGTTATGAGCCAACAAGGAAGCCCCCCTCGGCAGTTAAAAAAATTCTGTGTAGTCAAACTAAGTTCCTTGGAAGCTTTGCTTTTTGTCTCTGTATGCATGTGACACCATTTCTCCATTCCTAGATTGGGTTCATCCCAACCCCAGGAATAATGGTGTGTTTCGGATTGCTTTTTGTGAGGTTAAAAATGCAGAAATTTGTACTGAGTCTCCTCATTGAGAATGTAGGAAACAAGACACTGGCTGGTTTTTGTCAGAACTGTAATTTCTGGAAGGAAGTGGAGATGGGTGGGAGAAGGAGACGCTGTTCCTGATGACATCAACTGCAGTGACAAATCCAGAAAGTCAGAGATTAGATGATTGGCTGATAAGGCATTTTGTGTGTGCACACACACGTGCATGTGAATGTGTATGTGCGCGTGTGTGTACATGTGTATATGTGTGCACGTGTGTGTGAGTGTGTATTGCATGTGTGTATGTGTGTGT
>NC_022020.1:11299914-11304687 GCF_000317375.1 Microtus ochrogaster | reverse complement strand
AGAGAGTAAATTAAGGCAGGTTTTTATCCTTACAGGGATATGTACCAGGTACACAGAAGATGTTTGTTTTGGACATATGTCAAGGGTAAGTATAGCTTGGGACACTAGAGTTGGGGAGACAATCCCATTGCTGATAGAACCAGGTTAGAAGAGGGTCATCAAGAAACCATGAAGGGTCCTAGCTTTCAGGGAAATGTGGAAGGGACAGGAAGGTATCTCGAAATATAAAAATATGCAGAAGCTTTTGGGAAAGAAGGCAGCTATAGGCAAACAACTGTGAGCAGATACAGCAAGACAAAGCCTTCTTCCAGACCCACAGCTTAGAGTCTGACAGAGTTAGAGGGTCTGACTCAGCCAATCCTAGACCTAATCAATGACCTGTTTGCTTCTGGAAATGGTTTCCTTTCTATGTTATCAATCCACACATTTGTAAATCAGAAACATCCACATTTCTTCTTGTAGGGCTGTGAAATGATATAAATGCACCTTATCACCTGGAGGACACAGCTCTAGCATCATATAGTATATGTGTATAGAGTATACTGGAAAGCCAATATCTGTGCCTCTGGAGGAAATGCTTCCTTAAGCATCTCATGCATTGTCACCCGGGAGTGACTTCATTATTTTCCATTGCTTAGAATGTGATAGAAAACTCTTCTCCATAGAGGAATCCCAAATAGTTGAAGGTTCTTTTTTTTTTTCCTTTTTTTTTCCAGACAGGGTCTCTCTGTGGTTTTGGAGCCTGTCCTGGAACTAGCTCTTGTAGACCAGCAGGCTGGTCTCAAACTCACAGAGATCCGCCTGCCTCTGCCTCCCAAGTGCTGGAATTAAAGGTGTGCGCCACCACCGCCCGGCTTGAAGGTTCTTTCACTATCCAGAGAAATCTCCCACCCATGTGTGTTAACTCCACAGATTGTGGAAACCAAGAATCACCTCCCTGGGATCCTTTAAACTGACAGAGCTGGGCTGCCACCTGCCCACACGCACCACTGCTTCTCTCGAATTTTAAAATGTTTGCAAAATTATGAATTGAACCATGTTGCATTAAAAGCTGGACTTTGGCTCATCTTGAGAAACTGGAAGATGGCAGCAATTGGCTTACATCCCATGAACAGAATCCGTGGGGTCCCATGCTGGGACATGTCGGTTTCCTGAGTCCCCCAACTCTGAGACCAGACAACATTGCTACTGGCCCTGTCATGCCTCAGGTTTCATTTTGGTTTTGAATGCACAGTCTGTAGTCCCAATTCACCGTAATGCCCAGCCTCTTTATAGATTTGTTGCGACTGTTGGTCTTCTGACAGCATATTTTCTCCTGCCAAATAAACATGCCTACTTCTTTGAGAGATTCCTCTTCAGACCGAGGACCTGGGATCCTCTGGACCCAGGACTTTGTCCTCTGGCTTCCTCCCCCTGGTCATTCTCTTCCAATGTGATGCACTGAACCGGATGGACACTCCAGATAAGATCATGTCAACCCTGAGGACATGGTTCTAAGGCTTCAAGCTCCCTGGGCAAGGGCGCTCTGTGGACAGTGTTGTACCCTGAGTACACTCATAACTTTATTCCCCGTGACACCCTCCTACCCTGAATCCGACACAGCCATGGAGTAGTCAGCATGAGCTCTACTCATTTAGCAATCTTGTTTGCTTTGATTTGCTGTAGCTTTAGCTGGCCTGGAGCTCACTATGTAGACCAGGCTGGCCTTGAACTCAAAGAGATAACCCATCTCTGTCATTTATAAATTTTAATCTAAGTATTGGAGCCCAAATGCATCTCTGACCATTACATATGGTTCTGACCTACCACCTCATCTAGGTGACTTTTGATAATTGATTCTACTAACGAGTGAATTAAAAAAAAAAAAAACCAACCCAGAGACTTTCATTTGCTCGCTTTTTGAACCAGTGCTGGCCTAGAAACCATCTTCTTTAAAGTTTAATTTGAAAGAGACAAGGGTGTGAAGAGAAGAGGAGGTGATCTGAACCAGGGGAGGGTCTTGAGTGTGGTGGGGAAAGCTACTGATGACCTTTACAGAGATGGAGATTATTATCATGTTTGAACAGAACCTGGGAGATCAGCAGGTAGACTGTCTGTGGTCTGAGTCAGAGGTCAAGCAGCGTTTTATGTGATGGAGCAGAACAGAAGGAAAAATGGACAGAGTAAGAATACATTCTTTGTCCAAGGAGTGCTTGTCCCCTCACGGACGACCACCTAACGCTTTTTGCCTGCAAGCTCTCTCATGCGTGCTGGGAGTGGGCTGCATGGAGAAACAGCATTTTCTACAGACAGGAGGGCAATGCCTTTTGGTGTTCAGTTGAATTTGTCAAAGCTCTTCATGGAGGATGGTTGCAGGAATCCGTCAAGAGGGATGAATTCATGTCAAAGTTCATCACCATCCTGGAGCCTCTGTTGCAGACGTTGCATGGTCTGTGGTAATACCAACAGCAGCTAAGATCTGCAGCTAGAGGATGCATTTGGTGCTTAAGTTGTTAAGTTATAGGTTGATGGCTTTCCTTAGACCTTTACTGTTTTCTTCACGTTCTGGCTGTGGTGCTATAGCCCACATGCTTGACTAAGGTGAAGACTAACTTAGTGACAACATCTCTCTTCCTACTACCAAATACATGGTAGTTAATGAACAACTCTGGCTGGCTCGTAGCTTGAGATTTCTCTGCCTCCTTCTCCCTTAAAATGTACGGCCTTATTTGACACATCTTTTCATCTCCTAAACAATTTCTTCATTTGTTTTCAGAATGTGCACAGCCAACACCTAGCCGGTAGTCCATAGGCCCTGGAATGCTTGCTAATACTATTGCAGTAAGCGGATTAGCAATAAGGGGGTTGGAGGGCCAAGTGCTTGGGCTGCACCTCATGGTGAGGGTGTTAGAAGGAAAGAAATAACAGTGTTTGGATCTTTGCAGGTCAAGAATTCAATTTTGTTAGCTCACCTTGAGGTGGAAAATTCTGGAGGTTTGATTAATGCTAAGCAAATCATAAAGACTCATTTTAAAACCATAATGCGGATTTAATTAATAGTCAGATGGTCTTCTGGTAATCAAGGATTTAGAGCAAGAGGGCTTTGCATGCTTTGTGAGGATGTTTTCTAGGTGGGAGAACCTAGCTAAGCTTGCTTACTTCATTACTGAATATAATTGTTTTTTGTACTGAACATACTTGTACCTGCCTTGTCTAGCGTCTTTCCCCCTGGAAGCTGAGCACATAATAAAAAGGCCTTTTTCTTTTCCTCTTCCTTTCACTGTCTTCTAACCATCCAACTGAAGACTAATTTATCCAGGATATGGTCATTATATCACCTTCTAGTTTTGGTTCATTGTAGTTTCACGCCCATCACTGGCCATCCTAGCTGGGAGCAACAGTTGAGAACACCCTTGTGTAAGAACGTCCCCCTTCTCATACTACGCATGCTGCCATATACTGTATTGATTGCTGTGTTCACACTTAATTACTTTATCCTTACATAGACATAAGATGTGATGAGCGTTCTGACTTTTAGAATGCTCTGAAGATCTTCCTCCTAGGCTATGTGGACAGAAGGGAAGGTTCAAGACCCTTTTGTCAAGTAGATGGGTTGCCTTTGGTTTCTCTTTGCCATTTTTTGCAGTTTTCAGGTGGCTAGTGAGTCCCAACAGATTGAGATTGCTTGGCATTTAGACCTGCTTGGCTACACTCTGTGGAGGGTGAGCAGGAGCTATGGAGCCCGTTGGAGAGGTGGTAAAGACTAGATGTCTTTCCAGTATAAACATGTCATTGGCTACTTCATAGCTTAGCCCAGTTTCCAAGGAGACTGCACTAGGCTTGGGACAGCAGTACCAGCTAGAACGAAAGAGTTGACTGATCTTTTGTCTGTACTCACATCTTCCCTAGAATTACCTGCCCTGGTCTGTGGTCATAAGCCATCATCAAGGATTCAGGTTTTGGTTTTGGCCACTGCTGTTATCTTCTGACTTGGGAGGTTTGACTGATGAAGAGACATTGTAAGTTCAATTGATTAAAAAGAAGTACACAAGTCAATGTGAAACCTGCTCTTGATTTAAATCTTTTTTTTTTTTTCTATTTTGGTTTTTTGAGACAGGGTTTCGCTGTAGCTTTGGAGCCTGTCCTGGAACTAGCTCTTATAGACCAGGCTGGCCTAGAACTCACAGAGATCACCTGCCTCTGCATCCCAAGTGCTGGGATTAAATGTGTGCGCCACCACCTCCTGGCCTTTAATTAACTCTTAAAGCAAGATTGAGTTGGAAGCAGTTGATGAATGGCCAAGAATTCATGGACAGGAGTGACTTTGGGTTCATGAAGGGAGAAGATTTTACTTTTATTATCAAAGATAACAGTACCTAAGTATAAACTAAGTATATACTAACTATTAAAAAAAGAAATTGTGCTTGCAATTCTTTCCTCACTTGAGAGAAGTGTGTGAGTCTCCAGCTGATGAGGGGGGGGCGGAATGAATGGCCTAAGTCCTGTAGGGTGTGGAAAGGAGGAAAACCCAACACCTAGAATCAGGAACTGAGAATAGACGCTGACAAAAGCATCAGGTTTTTTTCACCTCCGTTGTTACTTTGTATGCATTCTTCTGTTTATGTGGAGGTCTTTTGTCAAACCCCGGGTATTGTTCCTCAGGTTCCTTCCACTTACTTTGTTTTTTTTTTTTTTTTATTGAGAAGGAAAAAAAAATTTTCCGCCACCTCCCAGCCTCCCACTCCTCCCACTCTCCCCCCCTCCTCTCCCCCTCCCTCTCGAGTCTGAAGAGCA
>NC_022020.1:11286602-11298817 GCF_000317375.1 Microtus ochrogaster | reverse complement strand
TACTGATGAATATTTTGCATATCACCATAGAACCTTCATCTGGCGATGGACCCACACTGGAACACTGGACTGAGCTCCCAAAGTCCCACTTACTTTGTTTTAAGACAGAGTCTCTGACTGGGACCTGGAACTTATCAATTAGGCTGAATTAGCTGGCGGCTGAACCCCAGGAGCTCCCTGGGGCTCCCTGGGGCTCCCTGTCTCCTCTGCCCTGGTGCTGGAGTTACAAGTGCTTCCCACCTGGGTCCTGGGGATCGAACTCAGGTCTTTGGGCTTGCATGGCAAGCACTTAACTGACCATGTGTCCCTGGTGCCAACAGCGTCAGCTTTGCAGAGAAATTTAGAGGAGGTGGGAGGCAGTGGAGTAGTAATAGAGCAAACAGAAATGGGGAAGTCAGAACCATGCGAGAGCCTGGAACCTTATGGACTCCAGACATAAGAGGTTTCTGGTTTTTGCAATTCTTCAAGTTTCCACACATAAGAGCAATCATGTACTCTGGGGCGTGGAAAATCCTGCTCGTGTGGAAAGGAGCACAAGGAGCACAGCCATCCCAGGACCCATCTGACAGTTGTGTCACGATGAGGACCTTCTCTGGAACAGGAAAAAGTGGTGGAAAGGCTTCTCCCCAATATGGCGGCAAGTGAGTTCATCAGTCATTCTGATTAGGTGTGGTTGGGGAGTTTCTAGGGAATGTTACCATCTTGGAATTCTTGTGTGCTTTAGGGTTTGTGAGCTGTTGAGTTTATCTCTCAAGTTTCTGATGAAACTGGTTCTGAGCCTGCGCAGTGGACCTTGGACACTTAGCAGATTAGTAAATTCACCAAGGGGACACTCGCTAGCTGAGTGAGACGGCTGCACTGGGAGACACTCGGCCTTCAGTGACCTTTGCTCTTGCAAGGTGAACAGTAGTGACCTGGGCTGGTGGCGAGCCTCTGAGTATAACAGGACAGGAAGACACCAACAGATAATGTTTGGCAAAGTCCAACGCTAGAGGGGCAAGGCAGTGAGGAGGAAAGTTGTAGGGGCCAGTGTAATGGCTCAGCTCAGAACCTACGAGAGTTAGAGCGTCTCTGACAGAAAGCCATGAAGTGAGTCAGACGGCACTTGAGTAAGCTGTTTATCAAGAGGGGTGCAACAAGACATTCAATTTTCAAATTAAATTTTGTTATTTTATGTTCATGTATATTTTGCCTACATGTATGTTAGAGCACACCACACATGCCTCGTGTCTACAGAGGCCAGTGGAGGGTGTCATATGCCCTGGAACTGGAGTTACCAATGGTTGTGACTGCCATGTAAACGAAATGCTGAGGAGTCAAACACAGACCCTCTGGAAGAGCCAGTGTTCTTAGCTGCTCTTCTCCAGCCCCAGCAATTAAGGCAGAAGTGAACGAGGTGCAAGTTTTATATTACATAGATGCTCCTGCAGTGATCTCAGGCCCTGCGTGTCCTTAAGGAGATAGTTTTGGACAGATGGGCATGAAAATGCAATTTTTAAGTTGGTCTGGTTTGTCAGTTAGACACAAAGAAGCAAGCCTGCTGTTTCCAGTTGTCTGGATGCTAACACAGAGTGATTCAATCTGTTATAAGATTGATCTGCCAATCAGGCGTGTCCCTTCATCTCTGCAGACACAACTGACCCTTGTTTTGGATTGCTGGCCTTTCCACTGAGCTGTGCTTCTTAGTACTCAAGTTGTCCCCTCTCTGATCCTTCCAGTGAGTTCAGACAACTTCAGAGCCACTGTGTGTGAACTTGCTCCTCAGTCTGTGCCGAGCCCTCGCTCTAAAGTGGATCTTGCTCTCTATCCACAGTGGTGTTTCCCTGGGGCATGCTCCAGTGATGCCTGTTCCCTGCTCAGAGCATTCATCATTTCTGGTGCGGGTCTTCCAGCCTGTGTCCCCTCTCGGGTGTCTGGTGACACACTCTCTCTCAGTTGACATTCTTCATTCTAGTTTTTTCTTCTCCTGGCTGTTTGTTCTACTCTCTGATTAGAGCGTATCCATGAAAGGGGGCAATGTACAAAGCTCACCTAAGGGGAATATGACAAAATCATCTTGATCCAGCTCTAAAAGAATTGGCTTGCTCATTTCGTCTTCTCAGTACTGCTTGGCAATTTGTGTATCTGTATGTGTACTGTGTTTACTGCTCCCTGCCCGGTCAATCCACTCTTAAGCTTTCTCTACTAACTTCCAATACTTTCATCTTGGCATTTTTCTTTAGCTTTGCCCTCCAATTAGAAGCTCGTTCATCCACTCTTCCACGTTACCCATGCAATGATTTTTTTTTTTTCAAGACAGGGTTTCTCCGTAGCTTTTTTGGTTCCTGTCCTGGAACTAGCTCTTGTAGACCAGGCTGGCCTCGAACTCACAAAGATCCGCCTGCCTCTGCCTCCCGAGTGTTGGGATTAAAGGCATGCGCCACCACAGCCCGGCTCCCATGCAATGATTAATGGCCATTGTCAACTTAATTGAATTTAGAATCATCATAGAAGCACACGCCTGGGTGTGTCTGGGTATGTTTCCAGAGAAGTTTAAACCCCCTCTTTCCCAATATGTTTCTGTTGAGTATTTTGCCATAGTTCTGGGGAAAGTAGCTAATAAACCTGGTTTTCATTTTAGACAATGACATTCATCTGAGATCAGTTATTTGCTGTTTACTGAAGCTTTGCCCTCCTCCCACATCTTCGCTTTCTCTGCCTATAACTTACCCAGCACCATTCCAAGGTGGTTTGCTCCACTCAACCTTTCTATAGCTTTTGTCTATGGCTCCATCACCCTCAAAGACTGCTCTATCTTGTCACTCTCGTGCTCGTGACAGTTTACGTCCTGTGGACCCCCCCCCCCACACACACCTTGTTTTTGCTTTAGGAGAGTTGGTCTTCTCATGGCTAACTCTGAAGTGTTCTGGAAGTTTTTCACCTTGGTGATTTATTCCCAGAGCTATTGCCACCTCTTCTAGGGTGAGTCACTGTGCTCCTCCTGGCATGGCTATGCCCTATGACTCTCCCAATGCTATTGCCATCATGATATCCCCAAAGTCAACATGTCTCAGTTGGACCTTGGAAATTCCCATTTCGTAAACTTCTCGTGTTCCGTCCCTCTTCACATGCCATCACCATTGCCCTGGGTCATAAGGACTGAGAACCTTGGGAGTTAGGTCGGAACTCTTTATTTTATTTATTCTGTCACCAGCCTTTAAAAAGTAGTAAAAAGTTAGTCATGGTGGCACATACTGTGAACCCAGCACTTGGGAGGCAGATGCAGGAGGATCAGAAGATCCGGATTATATATGGGAGAGATTTTGTCTCAAAACTAAAATGTTTTTTTTTTTTATCTCCCGAACAGCTTTTGCTTTCTGTTTCCATAACAGTCAGTTCAGTCCAAGTCTTCATTACTAATCACATAACCTTTTACAAGTATGCCACAACTGATCTCTTGACTTTTAATCTATTTTCCAAATAATCTTCTCCTATAAGCTGTTGCCAAATTAATCTTCTTAATGCATACCTCTGATTACATCACATCTCTTTATAAAGGCTTTTTCTCACTCCCCTGTGGCCAGCCAAATAAAGCCCCGTGTCCTCTGCTTGACATTCAAACAGGATCATGACTTGACTGTGCTCCATCCTTGTTTGTTGCTATGGTTCTTCAAACACTAACTGAAGGACTGGGGAGGTGGCGCAGTGGACACTTGCCACCAAGCGTGCTAACCTGAGTTTGATCCCTGAGACCCACACAGTGGAAGGGGAATGCAAACTCCCATAGTTGCCCTCTGCCCTGACATATGCCCTGCAGTTGGTACATACACACATGCAGTAAACAGAATGTAATCAAAATAAAACCCAACGAAACTCTGGCAGACATTGTGATTGGCTACCCTTGGAGATATCTTTCTTATTCATTTTCATCCACACTGTAGTTACCAGAAGAAGAAGAAAACATCAATAAAGTGTTGAGAAGCAGCGATCTCTGAGAGAAGAGGCCAGAGACAGTCGTAGAGGTAGAAACAAGTAATTGGGGCATGGAGAGATGTCTCAGCAGGTAAGAACGTGAACTGGTCTCCTAGAGGACCCACATCTGATCCTCAGCGCCCACTTCAGGGGGCTCGTAGATACCTGTAACTCTAGCTTCAGGGAGTTCCGAGGCTTTCTTCTGGCCTCTGTGAGCACATACATTCATGTACAAATATGCCCACTCAAGCATATGCATAATAAAAATGCAAGTCTAGTGACATCAGGACCAAAAGAGTGAGAAGAAGGAAGATGAGTTGATGTTTTATTTAGTTCAGGGGAGGGATTGTCAGATAGTAAAGCCATTAGCTTATAGTTAGAAATACATTAAAAATGAATCTAGTTTTGGAAATGCTGATGTTACACATTTGTGTCTAGACAGCAGCTGGAAATGGGAGCCTAGAAGACAAGGCTTAGCAGAAGCCGGGCTGTGGATTCACATTCAGTGACCTGAGCATGTGGCCCAGATGCCAGCATTCAGAGGTTGCCTGCATATGCTCACAGTAAGAGGACATCCAGTAACCCAACATTCAGTGATCAAATCAAGAGATATTGGAAAGAAGGCTTTCCTGGACAGAGGTTAGCTGCTGTGCTTCTCCTAAGCAGTGTGCCATTCGCGAGAGCTGTTCTCATGCCTTCTCTTGGGTGTGTTGTACCTCCTCAGCTATGCGTCTCCAGATTCCCCAGCACAGGGTCTAGCCACAGGATCTACACTGTCCACACTTACTGAGCAATGCCACGGAAGCTTCCAGGCCTAGCACTGGATATGTCTGACCCTCACAGAGAATCTGACAGTGTAGCTGTCATTTTCCAGTGTTGTCTGACCAAAGCCACACTGCTTCTGGGTCCCAGTGCTCCTCATTCCCCTGTGGTAGCTACCCTCATATTCCTGCCTGCTCACCTGTACTTATCTCCCATTGAATGCAGGGATCCATTTCTTTATCTTGGTTACACACTTTCTTTTAACAAGGTCCAATGGCATGGACCCCCTTACACACACACACACACACACACACACACACACACACACACACAATTACATTTGAAGACAAATGTTTATGGAACCTGGAACACATTTGGAATGTGGAAGGGAACATGTTCTCCCCTGGTGTCCTAGGTAACTCTTGTGTCTTTGAAGTCAGATGAGTTAGTCCCGACTATTTTCACAACCACACATCCTGTATCAGCTCTCCAAGTGGGAAGCCAAAACTAACAGCATCTCTGTTCTGTACAAACTTGTTGGAAATTAAAATTCTAGGACCTTACACTAGATACACTGAATCTGGAACTCCCAGTGGAGCCAGCAATCTTTGTTTTATAAACTCTTTAGGAAATGCTCATATCTAGGTTTATCAACCATTGCATTAGATTCGATACATGCTGTAGAGTAAAACTGGCCATGAGATCTTAAGTCTGGATTCTTTGCAAATGTTGCCATCCACTCCCTGGGTACTTTGACCTAATCTCTTAACCTCTTTGTAGTTGAGTTTGTCCCCCAGAAGATAACATTTGAACCCACTATGTAGTGGCTTGTGCTTATAATTCCAACACTTAGGAAGAGGAGGCAGGCTGATAAGGAGTTCAAGGTCTTAGGGTCACA
This sequence comes from Microtus ochrogaster, assembly GCF_000317375.1. NCBI lineage: Eukaryota > Metazoa > Chordata > Mammalia > Rodentia > Cricetidae > Microtus > Microtus ochrogaster. The sequence continues at coordinate 11,293,206 of NC_022020.1, read as the reverse complement.
TAGAGGCCCACCTGAATTATATGAGATCCTGTATTAGAAGAAAGCCAAACTGTTGTCAAATTATTCTCTACTTCTGTGAACAGTGCTAAAGACAATAGTGGTGGATTTCCATAGTGTTAGCAGGGCAGTGCTTCAGGGTCAGGGAGGTACTTTGTAGAGACTGGACTGACTGGTAGCCATGCAATCTTGTTCTTTTTAAAACTTGCTGTCTGTCTGTCTGTCTGTCTATCTATCGTGTGTGTGTGTGTGTGTGTGTGTGTGTGTGTGTGTGTGTGTGTGTATCATGGAGTACTTGTGGATGTTAGAAGATAAAGTTTAGGAGTCACTTCTCTCCTTCCACTGTGTGGGGTCTGGGGATTTGAACTCAAGTCTTTAGGCTTGACTGCAAGCACCTTTACCTGCTGAGCCAGCCCTCTAGCCACCCCCTCCCCCGCCCCCGCCTTCTTAAAAGCAAATGCATCTGGTTAGGCATTTAAGAAGCAAATATAGAACCTCCTTGCCTCAGTAATCAGGTGCCAGGGGTCTGAGTTGAGACAGACAAAGCAAACAATTCATGACCATGTGTGTTCATTTGAATCTGATGCTGTTTGGCCTACACTCAAGAACTGCCTGCAGATACCAGCAGCTTGGAAAAGCTGTTGATCAGGTATAAGGGTCAACCCAGAAATCACCATGAGAGAGGGTTACCCAAGAAGAGGCTCCATGCCACACTGTCTTGTAGTTGAATCCAGTAGAGTAGCTGCTTTCTGTGCTCTCAGTTTGAAGAGTTTCAACTACAAGACCACCCTTGTAACTAGTGCTGAGTCCCCTGAGAAGGCAGCCATGCCTCTAACTGCTGGGTCGCCAATACAATTCCTTTGGAGCACAACCGAACGTCTGTTCTTTTAATGCGCCTTCATGCCAACACTCTAATTCTTCAGTCCAGACAAACGTTTGCATAAAAACAAAATTAATTTATCTCTTTGTTTGATTCACAAATAGACGCACTTGGCCTCTTCCCCACTTAATTTGGTTGAGAGAACTGCTTTGAAGTCATCACGCTGATGAGCGCTATTTCTGGTTTTCCTGCTGGCACAGGCGCCATCAGCCCACAGCTCTGCAGCCTCGTAACCTCCATACCCAGCGGGCTGAGGGCTGAAGCCAGTTCCTGGAATAGGTACCTGTTTTTCTTGCATCTTGCCATCCCCGGAGTCTTTGGCTGACTTAATTTCCATCTGGAGACCTCAAGAACAGCAGATGCAGTGAGTGCATTTGTACTTGGAGAACCAAATAGGGGTTCTTGCTGGAGCTCCATGTGTAGACTCTTGGCCTAGTTTTTTGGTATTTCTGATGTGCATGTATATATGTGCATTTGCGTGTATATAGGCACGTGTGTGTGTGTGTGTGTGCATGTGTGTGTGTACACTTGCATTTATCTGTATGTTGAGACCCAAATTTGATGTCAAGTCACCTTATTTACCACTTTAGTTACTGAACCTGAACCTGGGAGCTTGCCAATCTTGGCCATTTTTGCTAACAAGCTTGCCCTTGATCTCATATCCCTGCCGCTCAAGTCCTGGGATTACAAGCTGCTGCCATGCCTGCCTGACTTTTGCATGGGTTCACATGTTTGAGCAGTGAGTTCTTTATTCATTAAGTATCTCCTCAGCCCAGTGGCACATTTTCCCCCCTGAGACAGGATCTCATGTAGCCCAGACTGGCTTCAAAATCACTATGCACCCAAAGATGACTTTGAACTCCTGATCTACTGCCTTCAGAGTACTGTGATCATAGACATATGCCACCATACCCAGTTTTCATGGCATGTTAAAAATTTAATTTGTTTATATTATTTATGTGTGTTCACATGTGCCATGTCATGTGCATGGAGGTCGGAGGACAACATGCAAGAGCTGGCTCTCCCCCACACTATGTCCATTCTGGGGCTCTACGTTGGGAGGTCGGGCTTGGCAGTTCGTGTCCTTTAGCTCCTGCCTCATCCTTCCTGCTCCTCATGACACATTCTAAAAGGTCATCCTCTGAGTAGGTGGAACAGACATGGGTGCATTAGTCTTGTTTTATAGAGGTGGCTGAGCAATACAGATCTACAAACTCAGCTCTCTTGTCTGATGGCGCAGGTTGACTATTTGGTGGCATCACTTTAAGACTCCTAAACAGCTCCCCACTTTCTTACCTGAGGCCGTAGCTGAATCCATCCCATTCTACCCTGACTAAGGAAGGGCTGCTAGGCAACAGAAAAATGCCTTGTCTGGAAAGGCAATGTTGACCAGCGGAAAACACACAGACTTTTGACCTTTGGAAAATCTTGGTTTAACTCCAAGTTTGTCAGGTAGTAGCTCTTTACCTAGGGTGTCTTATACAACCTACAAGACTTAGAGTCCTCTGCTAAACAACAGATGACAAGGACATCTGACAAGATGAGAACAGTCTCTGCCTAGGTGCAGGACCAGAGAAGCACAGCCAGATGATGGTCCAGCATGATTTATGAACGTTATTCCAGTCCTGGGGCAGGGGCCAACTGGGGGCCTGGCACAGACTCCATTTCCACTTAAGTTTTTTTCCCTTCCATTGTTTCTTGGTGGGTACTTTACAGAGGAAGCTGCAGCTCCCTGGCAGCCTAGCGCCAGCCCTCAGGCTCTTCGGACAGCAGTCATCATGACTTGATGTGAGACTTATTTCATTTCTGCCCTGATAATATTACGTTATCAAAATAGATTATATAAGTTCATTAGAACTTCCACAGTTTTTACTTGACCAGTAGCTACTGCTTGGTGTCTGAAACATAGAGAAATATGAGAAGTTCTTGTGGCACTAAATGATATACCCATTTGCTCTGGTGAGCTGCATCTACATGGCAGATTATTTGTAGATCTAAAAGTAGCAAATTGGGTCAAGGAAAGAAAGGCGTTTTGGGGTGTCTATTAATGCTATGACATTTGATGATTTTTTTCCCCCAATTACCAGCCATGTAAAAGGAGAATTCTGGATAATTTGCACCCAGGAAGAATGGTTGGAGCTGGGTCTTTCTGTTTGCTATCAGCCAAAAAAGAACCCATTAAATCTTGTTTCCAGTTGGTGTGGGTACGGCTTCTGACAAATTGGCCAAGGGTGGAAGTTGCATCACCGTCTAAACTTTGACCCAAGCACTGGGCTTTGATGAATTCAGAAACATTTGGGCAGACTAGGTAAATGTGTGTAAACACGGAGCTGGACTCTGAGTGTGGGGCTCAGCAAGCCCTCTGACTAAATGAGCGGGGAGGAGATCGGCATTTGGATTGTGGTCCAAAGGTTCCATCTTTTTTTTTTTTATTTGATTGGATGAAATGGTTTTTCAGTGTCAACAGTTTTCTGTGGGCCTGGGGAAGTGGTTCTCTGAGCAAAACGCTTGCCTCACACAAGTGTGAGGAACTATGTCAGATCTCCAGTGCCTACTAAAAATCTGGGGGGCAGAGACAGAAGGGTCCCTAGGGCTTGCTGGCAAGCTGGCCTACTAGGATCAGGGAGGCCCAGGTTCAGCAAAAGGCACTGTCTCAGAAAGAAAGGTGAAGAATTTTCTTAGTTAGTTTTTCTGTTGTGATGATAAAACACCAGGACCAAGGGCAACTCTGGGAGGAAGGGATTTATGTCACAGTCTGTCATTGGAGGAAATCAGGGCAGACTCAAACAAGGCAGGGTCACTGAGAAAGAAGCCATGAAGGAGTGCTGTTTGCTGGCTTGCACCTCAGGGTTTGCTCAGTCTTCTTCCTTACACACCGCACAACCACCTGCCTAGGGCTTGGCATGCTCTACAATGGGGGTTGGTCTGACCACTCAATCTGTAATTAAGAAAATGTCCCTACAGACCTGCCTGTAGGCCAGTCTGATGGAGGCATTGTCTCAGTTGAGGTTCATCTTCCCAAACAATTCTAGCTTGTGCCAAATTGACACAAAACTAGCCAGTACAAGAATGAGGAAGACACCAGATGTTAACCTCTGACCTTCACGTGTGTGCATGTGGTGTGTGTGTATGTGTATGTGTGTGTGTATAGGGTGCTTGCTGTACAAGTCTAAATTTCACCCCTGGAACTCATGGTGGAAGCAGAGAAAAGATTCTTGAAAGTTGTCCCCTGATCTCCACACATGTGTATTACCTTCCCAACAACACACACAAAGAATAAATAGAAAAAATTATGGCAAGAAATTAAAGTCAGCAGTGACTCGAAAGGATTTCTATTTCACAAATCACACATGTTTGTGTGCAAGTGTGCACATGTGTGCTGGACAGCTGTGTGTTTGTAAAAGCAGTGACTCATTTCTAGGTTAGTAGCATCTTCAGATCCCTTTAAATGCTTGGGTCAAGCACCTATGTGCTACTCCATTGATGCTCCATCAGAGCCAGATGCTATCTTGGTCCTGATGGGAGATATTCTGTAGGCTGTCCTTCAACGCCTCCATCTAGGACAGCAGGTTCTGGGCAGGGAGTTCAAGAAATGAGTCAAAGCTTGTCTTGAAGGTGAAACACAGCATCAGGTACTAACTGCAAGGGGAGTTTTATTGCCACCTACCCTTGAGCAACTGAAACCTATTGAGTGTGTGTCAGGAACTGAGCTCACATGCTTGTAACCCAAGGTGTGTAATAAAGTGTATGGCCGGTGACTCAGACTTAAGTTGCCCAGTGCTCTTGGGAAACAGACATGACAATGTACGGTCGAAACATTACTGAAGATCTTTTGAAGGACTTGTTAGTGAGGCTTTGAGGAGACGTAGTCTAAGACCCAGAAAGGAAGAAAGCAGAAGGAAGAAAGGAGTGCCAACATGGAAAACTTCCTGGTTATTTTCCATTCGAAAGCCTGGCTGCACCACACATGTGCATGCACGCACTCACACACACCGCTTCTCTTCTCCTTCCTTCTCACATCTGACCAGACAACCCTGAAGCATCACCTACCTTTTCTGACTTGCCTAGTAGTATCTGAGGTCAGAGAGTGGGAAGGTAGCTCTTTCACAAGCGAGTGTCTCAAATCAGATACGATACGTCTCTGCTTGCTAGGAGGACAGGTCAGCACGGGCTCCCAAACCCTTCAGACTACCCAGTTAATGTCCTTAGAGTCACTACTCACCTTTAGCTCCAGAGGTGCACATTGCTTTTCTGGCAACCTGCTCTGGCTCCCTCTGGAAGGTGCTTCATGGTTTTACCCAGTGCTATGTTGCCCCATGAGCAGACTCCGGAGATGAAGGTACAAACCATGGAGGCGTCCAAGCTGTGCCTCGTCAGGAGATACACTTCCTACAAACTGACCCACATTGGTTAGTTTCTGTTGACTTGACACAAACTGAAGTCACTTGGGGAGAGGAATCATCAGCTGGGAAATTGCCTTCATCAGAATGGCCTGTGGGCAAATCTGGGTGGCCATTTTCTTGATTAAAGGTTGGTGTGGGAGGGCCTAGACCATGATGAGCAGTGCTGTCCCTTGGGAGGTGATCTTGTGTTGCAATAGGAAGCTGAACAAGCTACAGAGAGCAAACTTGTAAGCATCACTCCACCAGCTCTGCTTCAGTTCCAGATTTTGGGTTCTCACCTTGAGCTCCTGTCTTTACTTTCCTCAGAACAGACTAGAACTCATAAGCTAAAATAAACCATTTCCACTGCAAGTTGCTCTTTGATGGCATTTTAGGACAGTAAGAGAGGAACAGGGCCTTTCCATCCTCTCAATTCTGGGGCCATTGGATCATCAGGAAAGCCTAGTAAGAGGCTTGCAGAACTCATCGCTCTCAGAACAAAATGCATCCTTTTCTGGGACCTTCTCATTGGGAGCCACTGTCACTGTGTGTACTGTGGGATGCTTGTATCCCTCTCTGGGATTTCTCTCACTCACCAGCGGATCATCATGCCGTTCTTTTGTAGAGAGATCTCTCTAAGTAGCGGCCTCATGTTGTTGTTTCCAGCATTTCCATATCATCTTTTGTTCCAACTGGAAAGCAAACTGGAGTCTCCTCATGCCATGGGCAAAGCGCTGGGGCTATAGCTCAGCTGGTAGAATACTTGCCTAGCATGCAGGAAGTCCTGGGTTCAATCCCCAGAATTGCATAAAACCAGACATGTTTGTTCTTGTTTGTAACCCCAGAACTTTGGAGGTGCAGGCAGGAGAATCAGGAATTCAGGGTCCTCTTCAGCTGCATAGACAGAGGCCAGAATGGGATATATATTGAGAACTTGAAAAAAAAAGAAAGTATGAGACAGACATGCTTTGAAACCCTGCTCTTATCACCTTACAGGTTGGTGGAAGATAATCCCATTTCTTAGAATTTCCTGCTTCTCGTCTGCATCAGTGAGGATGCTTAAGGAGCAGAGGAGAAGTGTCTTGGAAAAGCACCTTGCTGTCTAAAGAAGTCTTTAAACTCATGGGGACACCATCTACAGAGAAATCTTAGAATGTTTTTATTTAAAAAAAACACTGACTTGGTTCTGGTTACTATTGCTATGATGACATGCTATGACCAAAGCAACTTGGGGAGGAAAGAATTTATTTGGCTTATGTATCTTGAATCACAACCCATCGAGGGAAGCCAAGGCAGGAACTCAAACTAGGTAGGAACCTAGAGGGAGGAACTGAGGTGGAGGCCA
>NC_022020.1:11276562-11286325 GCF_000317375.1 Microtus ochrogaster | reverse complement strand
CATAAAAAAACAGTATACACTGGGAATAAAATCCTGGTCCTGAGTTTCCCCATCTTGATCTTGACCCCTTTGCTGAAATAATCCCTCTTCCCTCTCTCCGACTGGTCTCTGGGAACTTGACCCAGTGCTTAGCTGTGGATCTCTGCTTCCATCAGTTACTGGATGAAGGTTCTGTTATGCTGAGATCACAGAGTCCTCCCAAAGCCAACAAGGAGACTGAGTCCTGTATGCAAAAGCAAAGAGCCTTTATTCTTACACACGTTTACAAACTTGGATTCTCCATGTATCCATCATATTGGAGTGGTCGTGGAGCCCTGAGCTTAGTTAGAGTTGAGTTTTTATTGTAGCAAAGGTGGGGGTGAGGGATTTCTAAAGTTTACGACCCCTGATTGGCTGACATTTGTCTAGGGGTGTCCTGGTGAAGAGCGACGGGTGTGTGCTGGCAGGTGATCCTATCTACAATAGACTGGAACAGTAGGAATTTCTTTCGGATGGTCTGTGTCTGGGTGGTGCCTGGATAGTCTCAGTTTGGGGTCTTCTTGGAACCAGGGTAAACTACTGAGACCCAGGCCTCTAATGAGCTTGTCATGGCCGAGTCCCACATTTCCCCCTTCACAAGTACCAATGACTGGGTCCTGCTTACCCATGGGTTTAAGGAGATATTGTTGGGACCTAAGAACCAGTAGCTAACACATTTTTCCAAGGCAGTGGCCCTTCTGCAAGGCCCTGTAGCTCCAATCTTTGAATATAACAAATTGTAATTATAATCCTGAAAGTCCTCTTTGGTCTTGTGGTTCTGTATAAAGAACCAAAGTGTCTTTTTATTGTAGAACAATTTTAGTTAATAAATCCATTGATTGACAACTCTGGGCCTACTTTTTTGGTATGTCAATGGACATTAAAGATAGCTATTTTTGTCCCCCACGCCAGGGAGTTCCCCCTTGTCTCAGCATTTCTACCTATTCTTGACAGGGAGCGTGGGACAATGTGTTCCTTTCTACAACTTCTTCAAGCTGACATTAAGGTGTTGTCATCAGGACCCAAGAAGGCTGAAAGGCTAGACAAAGGTAAGGAGGGAATTCAGGCAATGGGGCACTCATCAGAAGCATCTGGTTCGCAGACTCTGCTGAAGGGACAGGGAGCACTCACATCAGCTGGACTGGTCCACATCCGCTTTCAACAAGTCCAGGGCTTGCAGTCAGTCAGGTTGTAGTCAGCAACTGATGCTTAGATGCGTCTGTCAGTCAAATGGAAGCCTATTGAGATAAGTTTAAACTAGAAACAGTAGTTAAAATTTATGTGCTGAAATAAAAATTTGAAACTTCCAGGCCCATCTTGAAATCCATATCATAGATAAGAGCAGAGAACCAGTATCTGTAAACAGAAGGAATAGACTCATACCTTTGAGTCCTAGCAAAAACTACAGATTTTGGTTGAAAACATGTGCATTTTTCTGCTGTTCAGAAAGCCAAGTATGGATTGGACAGAGATGTCTTTGGACTTGATGAGAAACACCTTTAAGTTCATGTTTAGAAGGCAACCAGAATAAATCCAAAATTTTGAGCTTGTGATCCAAACAGTAAGTAGTGATTGCTCTATCAGCTTATAAGAATTATACCATAGAAAGGGAAAGAAATCAGAAACATTTTCCATATCTTAACCTGTATTTACATCTTAAATTATTTAGACCCATAATGCTTATGAGTTTTTATATCTTCACACCTTTATATATCTTAAAACATTTTGTTAAATCAAGAGATTGAGTAGCTTTTTAAAAAGCAAGGCTTGATTTCTATATATATACAATGAGCTTAACAAGCTGGCTATAGCTTTGTGGAAGGTTCTGGATACCTGCTGCTGCTAACCTGACAACATTATAGCTGACCTAGCCATCAATACCATCAGAAACCCCAGAAGGATAAATAAATTATACCTGCTTACAGGCCAAGCAGCTTCTGAATCTCTTAAAAATGACGGGGACCAGTGTCCATATATAGTTCTCCATACCCAGGTCTCCATAGCATTGGAGACAGAAGTATCCAGAACAGCAGTCTTACAGTCTTAGCCAGGCCCATAAGGCATTTTTTTTCCTGTGGAAGTGGAACTGACCTTATTTTGTCTAGGCAAAAGTGGTACAATCAATTCTACAATGTCCTGCTGTTTGTCCACAGTCTGGACCAGGTCCTGGCAGCAGGTGTTGCACTGGGGCAGCTCGCCCAATGGTCAGCATCATCGTAATCCAGGAGGAGACATCACGGTGTCTCATAATCTTCTTCAGAGACTGTGGGTCACTGCTAAGCTCTCGGAGTCTTTGTCTAATATAAGCCTTTTTAATCATTATTTTAAATGCCATATTCTGCAGATCTCTGAAGTATGAGGGCTGCTTAGGTAGGTATATCTGATTAGACAAACTTTGTTTCTAGTTATTTGTTTAAAGTTTGACTTTGAAAACGTATATAGGGAACTAAATAAGGTTTATTCCAGTAATTAATTATATTAGTACTTTAAGGGCGACTGACTAACTTGTATTTCTTAACAGTCTATAATAAGTTAGCAGTTTTCATAAGACTAAAACTTTACATTCTTTCAGGTTTAGCTTTAAAAAAAATAGTGATTTTTGAATCGAAACTAATAAACAGTCATTACAAAGGTAAAAACGGAATGAGTTTGTATCCAGCTGTTAATGCTGTCTACTGTGACGGCAAGGAAAAGGTACCAGGGCAAATGGGAACAAGAGGGAGCCTAGGGGCTAGCTTTGTTCTTAACAAGTTCTAAGGCACTACAGTCAAGTGTTAGGGAAGAGCCACACGTTCCCTTTTGCCAGAGATAAGGAGGGTGATACCTTTTTAGGGAGTAAGAACTTTCTCCGAGCAACCTGAGGGAAGGCGTGCTTTATCCAATGCCTGACTTTGGGAAAAGGACTTTGTAGTTTTATCTCTGTTAAATACGAGCCATAGAAAACAAATAATAATTTGTAACTAACCCCTCTAAATGATAACAGAGATTTATAACCCATTGGATCTGAATGGCCAACACAGCTCTGGTGGAGGGAAGTCTGGCTATAGTGTCACGGCCATTGTAGCTTCACACCTACAGCCAGTGCCCTTGGCCCACTGAGCGAAACCTTGGTCAGGTTTGGCCAGAAGTTGAGGCACACAACCCCCAGGGCAGGTTTAGGGAACTCATCCACCAGCGTGGGAGGGGACAAGGTGGCATGCAGCATGGGGGAAAAAGACTGTTAACTTCTCCAGCCATAGCAATTAACCCCAGATTCTCTGTTCACTGTTTGAAATCCTATTGGGGTACATCTGCCCACTTCAACTGTGGATGGCAGCCTTGCTACATTGTAACAACAAGGCTGTAGAGCCCTGCCACCCATCCATACAAGCATGCCACCCTGCAGCCTCAGGCTTGTATGGAAAATCTGCCCGTGTTGCCTCCCACCCCCACCCCAGCCCCACTACAGGCCAAGGCTGACTCCTTTCAATGAAGTGTTTAAGGCTGATAGAGGTTGTTTGTCTCATCCCTTTTAGGAAAATACACCCCTATGCTTATGGGCCTAGCTCTAAAGTCCTGGAAGTGATCCAATTTCAAAGTCAAAGAAGTTTTGAGTCTGTCCTATCACATCAGTCTTGTGGTCAGAAAGAGGACGCACAAGACAAAAACAAAACAACACACAACATAATACAGAGTTCTCCTGGCTCCTGGAGGCAAAACCGAACTGAAGACCACAGCCTCAAGTTGTTTCGTGGTGCGACCAGCCTGTCTGCCTACAGAACTGAGAGGCCGGGAGCACCCAGTACGTCTATCTACAAAAGCCAGAGATATCCACTCTTATGCAGAAGAGCCCTAGGACCCAAATACAGAAGGGCTCTGGGGGTGTCTCTCCAGGTTCCCCACCTGTGATCTTTTCCCATATCCATGTAGATCGTCTACAGGCTCTTACAGATTCTGGGTCCATTTACAGAAGAATATCCAAAACAGAAAGACACAAAACAAAGCTCACACACAGAAAAAGCAGAAAACTTACTGGCTGGCTGAAGGCTCTACAGGGTGGTGGTCCTGGTGGGCTTGGGGGATCCCAGTGAGCCTCTAAATGTTATGCCTAGATTACGAAGTCCCCCCAAAACCAGGTGGGAGACCAAGTTCTGTATGTAAAAGCAAAGAGTACTTATTCTTACACAAGTTTACAAACTTGGACTCTCCATATGTCCATCATTGGAGTGGCCAGAGAGCCTCAAGCTTAGTTAGGGTTGGGTTTTTGTAGTAGCAAAGGTGGGGTGAGGGATTTCTAAAGTTCAGGACCCCTGATTGGCTGATATTTGTCTAGGGGTGTCCTGGTGAAAAACGATGGGTGTGTGCTGGCACGTGATCCTACCTACAATGGTTGGAACATTAGAAATTTCCTTTGGATGGTCTGTTCCTTGGTGGTGCTTGGGTGGTCTCAGTTTGTGGTCTTTCTTAGAACCAGGGTAAACTACTAAGCCTCAGGCCTCTATTGGGCTTGTTATGGCTGGGTCCTACAGTTCTATGATGACAATTAGGGTGGTTATCAATCTGACTATAGGGGAAGGCCAGTTCAGGCTCCCTCTCCACCCCCTCTCCACTTTGCTAGGAGTCTTAGCTGTGGTCATCCTTATGGATTCCTGGGAGTTTCTCTAGCACCAGGTTTCTCCCTAACCCTATAATGACTCCCTCTATCAAGGTATCTATTTCCTTGCTCTCCCTTTCTGTCCCTCCCCCAACTCAAACATTCTGTTTCCTTATGTTCTGCCTCCTCTTCCCTTCACTCCTTTCCCTCCCAATTTACTCAGGATATCTTATCTATTTTCACTTCCCAGGGGCACCAATCATATCTCTCTTAGGGTTCTCCTTGTTACCTAGCTTCTCAGAGGTTGTGGATTGAAGCTAGGTTATCCTTTTCTTTACATCTATATCTACTGAGTGAGTACACACTGTGTTTGTCTTCCCGGGTCTGGATTACCTCACTCAGGATGACTATTTTTCTATCGCCATCCATTTGCCTGCTAATTTCAAGATCTCATTGGTTTTTTTTTCCCACTGAGTAAAATACTCCATTGTGTAGATATGCCACATTTTCTTTATCAGTTCTTGGGTGAGGGGTATCTAGGTTGTTTCCAGGTTCTGGTTATTATGAATAATGCTGCTATGAACATAGGTGACCAAATGTCCTTGTGGTATGATTGAGCATCCTTTGGGTATATGCCCAAGAGTGGTATTGCTGGGTCTTGAGGTAGGTTGATTCTCAATTTTCTGAGAAACTTCCAAACTGATTTCCAAAGCTTTAGCATGCTTTCTTATAGTACCCAGAACCACCTACCCAGGAGGGACACTGCCCACATTGAAGTGGGCTCTCACACATCAACCACGGATCAAGAAAATGCAGCACAGGCTTGACTATACCTGATTTTATAGAAACATTTTCTCAGTCGAGGCTCCATCTCAATGACTCTAGCTTGTCTCAAGTTGATATAATACTAGCCAGCAGATACAATACTAGCCGCCTGTGTAAGCTGATATAATACTAGCCAGCAGAAACCTGCCGAGCAGGTTAATGTACTTACTGTTAAGCTTGGTGACCTGAGTTTAGTCCCCAAGACCCACCTATGTGGTAGAAGGAGAGAACCGACTTCTGCAAGCTCTCCTCTGATCTCTCCACTCATACTGCAACATGTACACTGCCCCCAAGATAAACAAATACTAAAATGTAATAAAAACCAGCCCCCATTATTGTGTGCTGTACTGTGCATGGTAGCATACGATTTTAATCCCAGTCAGGAGGCCCCGAGTTTGAAGTTGGCCTGATCTACTAGTGAGTTCTCATCCAGCCAGAGCTCATACTGAGACTCTACCTCAAACAAACAAACAAATACAAAACTAACAAAAACTGATAATTTTTAAGGACACTTTTAGGTTTACATGCCTGAAATGACTGGAATATAAGTACAGATAGAAAAAACTTAGTATTTGGAGACTGTTGTCACTGTCCCTTCCTTTGTCACTTGGAATGGCTTTCACAACCTGTTTTATCATATTGGCTGTCTTCAGCTAGGTCCCCTCCTTAATCTCCTATGGCAGTTACCCATCTGGTCCAGGTGTCCATAACAACCTGCATTCTCCACACCTGGTGTTTGGGTGGTGCATCTGACAGTGCAACAGGGATGCAGCATTAACTGCAATGCATCTGCTACCTGAGGCAGTCACTGCGAGGTATAGGTTTTGGACAGGTATATTTTGATAATGCTGTATTAATTTCTTCTCATGAACTGTGACGAAGGCAGCTTAGGGAAGGAAGGGGTTATTTTGGTTCACAGTTTGTGGCACAGTCCATTATGGTGGAGGAGGCAGGAGCGTGAGGCAGCTGGTTGCGTTTCTTCCCATCAGAACACAGAGAAATGAGTGCTGGTCTTAGCTCATTTTCTCCCTTTTGTTCAGTCCTGGAGTCTAGCCCAAGGGATGGTGCCATCCACATTCAGGGTGCGTCTTCCCTCCTCACGGAAGCATTCCTGGAAACAGAGATACCACACGTGAGTTTCCATGGTGATTCTGAACCAGTGGAGACAAAGTTGATGACATCACCCCAGATTCAGCATTCCAATATGGTACCGAGTAATTCATTGTTCTCAAGGTCAGCCATGCTTTTCTTGTTTGCCCCTTCCATTCCGTCCATCTCTGTCTGTCTCTCCTGTTCCCCCTCTCTTCTTATCCCCCCTCTGTGTGTGTGTGTGTGTGTGCGCGCGCGCACATCTGTGTGTTTCTGCTAATCCTTGGCAACCACTAACATTTTTTTCTGCCTCCATATTTTCGTCTTTTCCTGATTATCATATAGCAGGAACCACATGTTATTTGATCTCTCCAGAATGGCTCCTTACATTTAGGAGTTTACTCTTATTACTCCCTCATGTTTTCGTATGGCTCAGTAGCCCATTTCTTTTTATCACTGAATGATGTTCCATTGTATCGATGTAGCACACCTTTTTATCCATTCACCTAATGAAGGACATCTTCCTTTCTTTCAACTTTTGGCATCAATTATGTTATAATCTGAACAAGCCTACTATAAATATGTAACTTTTGTACAGAATAAATGGTTTTTTTGGATGATCAACCACACTTTCAGAATATTCTCAACTTCTCCAGCTCTCTTTTCTAGTTTATCTGCTCTGTCACATCCTTTGAGCTGATCTTCCTCGATTACAAAGAAATATTCTGTATTGGATGAACTGCAGAACTTTGAGGCTTGGTGTACTGGGCGGTTTTGTATGTCAACTTGACACAAGCTAGGGTCATCAGAAGAAGGAGCCTCAGCTGAGGAAATGCCTCCTTGAGATCCAGCTGTAATACATTTCCTCAATTAACGATCATTGCAGAGGGCCAAGCCCACGGTGGGTGGTGCCATCCCTGGGCTGCTGGTCCTGGGTTCTATAAGAAGGTGGACTGAGCAGGCCATGGAAAGCAAGCCAGTAAGTAGCACCATGGCCTTTGCACCAGCTCCTGCCTCTGGGATCCTGCACTGTTTGAGTTCCTGTCCTCACTTCTTCAGTGATGAACAGCAATGCTGAAGTGTAAGCCAAATACCCCCCCCCACACACACACACACTTGCTTTTTGATTATGATATTTTGTTGCAGCAATAGAAAGCCTAACTAAGACACTTGGGAAACCTCTTGGTGGCTACACTTACACAACAGCACTAGAGATACTCAGACTCAATTAGGCCGAAGGGAGCTCATCACCCCTAGAATGATCAGTTCTGTGAAGTCTCAGTCCACAGGGAGGTCTCTGGACACTGTCAGTCATTCATGGTGCTTTGGCCTCCAGGAAGTTTCTTGATGACTTTCAACCCCATTGTCCCATATCTTAACTCATCTTTTCTGCTGATGTGATACACAATGAGCAGAACTAAGGTTGGGGGGGGGGTAGTTTTTCCTCACTTTATAATGGTAAGAACTGACGCAGAGGTCGGGGGAAAATGCCGTTTGAATCCAAATGAATCACCAGGAGCATTAGCTACAGACTGGTATCAACCCCGCTGTGCTAACTGAAGATGACCTCCATGTAAAAAATATAGCTAGGACTGACATAGAAGATGCCATTCCTAGGATGCTGACAGACTTGGCACTGCTCTCCTCTGGGCATTGGATTCTTCTTGACACGAAATCTGCTTTTCAAACCTCTTCCCTCTTGACAGGTTTAGTTTCATTTCTGTTGCTATGATGACATGTCCAATAAAAATCAACTTGTGGAGTGAGAGTTTATTTCCACTCAGAATTTCTGGTACCAGTTCATCACTGGGGTCAGCCCCAGATGCAGGAACTTGAGGGAGCTTGTCATATTGTATCCACTGTCAAGAGCAGGGGAAAACATTGCCTGCTAGTTACTGAGTGTTAACTCTTTCTTAGTGAGAGAGCTGGTCACATTGTATCCAACAGCAGTGGGAAACATTGCATACACACTAATTACTCAACTAACCTCCGCTCTTTCATAGTTCTCCTGTTCTGAGCTTCAAGGCAGGTCCTGACTGGATAGGAAGGTCCGAGTATGACATTTTCATCTTTCATCAGTGAGAAAGGAAGAAAGTCCTCGGCATCTGCAAGCGCAGATTCCAGCACGGGCCTCAGCACTTTCAGGCTTTGGAAGCTAAGGACTTGTTTGGGAAATCTTAAGCGCAGAGGCAGTGAGGTTTTACACAGTAGCATGTGTG
This sequence comes from Microtus ochrogaster, assembly GCF_000317375.1. NCBI lineage: Eukaryota > Metazoa > Chordata > Mammalia > Rodentia > Cricetidae > Microtus > Microtus ochrogaster. The sequence continues at coordinate 11,277,601 of NC_022020.1, read as the reverse complement.
ATCTCCAGTCCCCGTCCATCTTGGTGGAGAGAACAAATATCCTCATCTCACAGGAACTGTTGTTGGAAATTCTACATGGGAGACAAACAGGAAGTTTTGTGTCTGTTTTTGTTTCTTTTTCTCTTCAGTTTCCCATTTCTAATTCCTGCCTCTTCCCTTTGTGAAGTGATTGGAGCTACTGGGACCTGATTGAGAACTCTCTGCTCAGAAGCAAGAATTTCGCTGACGAAGTTCGGGAGAGGGGGAAATGTTGATGTCAGTCATAGAACACGTATACATCATGGGCTATATCTGCTCAGTGGAGACTCTGTGCAGGCCATGTGATGTGTCTCATGTGCCCCGTGTGTCACAGCTACCAGGAGGTGGAGGTTCTGGCTATGTTATGAGTTTTTAGAGGAAAAACTACCTAGACCATTCTCGAAGTCCACCTTTGGGTGGCTTCCTCGGAATTCAGTCACCGTGTTCTTGGCTCCCTGGTGAGCGCTTTGTTTTATGACCTTGAGGTGTTCTGCAACTGGACTGGGCTGTAGGAATGCTGTGCAGGGGTGTTCTTCATGCCAGTCTTGACCACACTAGAAACTGCGCTTTCCAGAACTCCATTCTAGTTGGAGTCACCAGAAATTAGGGAGGTGACAGCTGTTTCCCCTTGGGGCTCTTTGCAGGTGCATATAGTGGCGGATAGATGAGGGTTCCTCTGGGTGTCCCGGGCTGACCTGGCACCCTTCTTTTTACTGCACATCTCTTCTTTCTGGCTCTGGGCCTACACTTGACTGCGACATGTCTCACCCCCACACACTCATTTTTACACACCCACACACAAACACACTCATGTTCATCTAATTCTGATAATACGATGAATCTCTGCAAGGGAATATATTTTTAAACTTTCATCTGATAGTCAGAAGGATGCTGTGTCAGACACAGGGCTAGGCAATGAATGCATTTTTTTTTTTTTTTTGGTTTTTTGAGACAGGGTTTCTCTGCAGCTTTGGAGCCTGTCCTGGAACTAGCTCTGTAGACCAGGCTGGTCTCGAACTCA
>NC_022020.1:11271689-11276462 GCF_000317375.1 Microtus ochrogaster | reverse complement strand
TGCGCCACCACTGCCTGGCCAATGAATGCATTTTAAGCTACTAAAAATAGTGCAAGATGCTGCGGCTCTAGAGTGCAGCATGGTCAACGTCCACAGTCAGGAAATCCTAACCAATCGCTTAGCATTGCAGACCCTGTGATACAGCTGTGGCTTCATATTTTTCTGGGAACTTAGGTTAACACGGAATGAAACCCAAACAGTCCACACTGCTTCTACCAGGTAGGTAAAACAGGCCTTTATCTGTCTTCTTTCAACTACATTGAAACTACTACGTTTACCCAGAAAACTTGCAAAGACTCCATCTCGTGCTCTACGTCGTCATTTCCAGCTGTTGTTTTCCTAAAATGCCTGTGAAGGCAGGAGAACATAGCCATCCCAGCTCTGAGTGGGGCAGAACTCTCCTCGTCCAGCTGTCCTTTGTGTCCCTCATGTCACTTGCTAGAAAGGTTTCTAACTCCCTCTTGGTCAGGAACCTGGGACCTGACGCTGGCCCCTAAGACTCCTGAGATTTGGAGGTGGTCATGCCCTCTCTACCTCATTTCTTGACCCCATCTCTGATGACTGCCAAGTTCTGTCAGAATCTACACACCATACTCTGGGCCCACTTGTAGCTTTCTGAATTCTACACCAGGGCTATAGGGAGCCAGGGAATCTACAGACAGGGCAGAAAAGGTTTTTAGATCTACCAGAACATTGCAGTCCAGAGTGGTGGGATGGAACCATGCCATGGGAGAATGGGGGTTTAAAATAGTTGTGTCTAAGGGAGAATGAGTCCAGGAGAGGGGAGGCTCCCAGTGTTCCCCAAGTGGAGAAGGAGAATAGAGTGTATGGACGTGCTGACTACAGGCATCAGTTAGCATGACTGGGGGCACTTTAAGGGAGTCTACAGGGAACCTGGGAGCTTGGGGCAAAATTGGAGCAGAACAACTGTGGGCCTTGTAAGTGAACCTCAAGAGCTCAAATCCTGGGCCTGGGGTCAAAGGTAAATCATTTATTGAGTCTCTTTTTCCCAGGCAGTGAAAATTAAAATGGTGTCAGTCAGGAGCAGGGATCTGGTGCACTGCGATTGCCTTCATTGACCGCACTTGCCAGATCTCATTAGATACTAAGTGCCAGCCAGATCAGCACTTAGAAATCAGCCCCAGCGTGGCCTGAAGATGATCCATTTCCTTGGGTCTCTAAAATCCCCATGGTGCACCTAGTATTGTTCTGGCCCCCAGTTTTGGCCCCTTTGTCCTCTTGTTAAATTGTAGTGCATGTCTGAATTGACACAGAAAGCACCCCGCCTATCTCCGGGTGCGTGTGAAGGTACAGCACCACTTGGTGCTGCTTCTGCTCGTGCACTCCTTCTGTCGGCATACCCATTCTGTGTCATGCCATGACACACCATCAGGGTGTTGTCTCCCACATGCTAGGGAAGCTGAGAAATATGGGAAGGCACAGAACCTCATGGGGCCACCGCTATCTCTTTAAATACTGCTGCACACCATGAGAACTCAGGCTCTTAATGCTAGCTTAGCAAAAGTCGATGGGAATTGATTGCACGTGCCAAGTATGCAAATAACAAGCGAAATGTCAAGATGCGATTCCTTCCTGAAGGTTCAAGAAGGAATTCGCTTGAAACAAAAGCTAGTGGGATTCCAGTGATACTTCAAGAAGAACTGCTTCTCAGAAGCTAAGAACTGGAAGAGTGGATTGTCAAGGACAATAGGGTACTTTCTGCTGTCTATGGCTCTGATGGGGATACCTTCTCAGCATGCTTCAACTCTTTGGAACCCTGAAAAAAAATATATATATATGACTGCAAAGTATCTCACGGACATTTCTTTATTTAGGGCTAAGGTGTGGCTTTCTGTATCACTGAAAAACAAGCATGTGTAGAAGCTGAATTAGATTCCAGGGCTGGGCAAGCAGGGCTGCTGCAGTCTGTATGGTTTCCCTTCAGTGATCACGGGAGTCCATAAACTGAATGAAAACTTGTTCTGCACCAAAAGAAAATCAGAAGCAAACCCCTCAAGCCAACAGCAATGCTGCCTGAGCTCTGAAGGCCCCATAAACCTTAGAGCCCTTGGTTCGCTCTTGTTATAACCCCACCACGCTGCCGAGAAGGAATGCTGCCCAGCCCAGCTTTGACCTCCTCCACGGTAACCTGGTTGCTAGGTGATGGTAAGGATTAGCTTTGTAGTTAATGGAAATTTCCCCCCTTGCATTGTTGCCTAGAGAGATGGAAAATAATTGAGGGCATTTTGGAGAAAAGCCTCTCCTATGTCTTTGCTCTTGGATTGTTTTTGAGGTTAATTTTTATTTATTTGCTTATTTACTTACTTGTGTGTGTGAGTGTGTGTGTGTGTGTGTGTGTGTGTGTGTGCCTGCCCAGTGTGCATGTTGTGCTCATTGGCATTCGATCCCCTGTAACTGGAGCTATTGATAGCTGTGTATTGTCGGTAGGTTCTTGGAGCTGAACCCAGGTTTGTGGGTGCTGAGAACTGTACCCATGCCCTCTGCAAGAACTGTATGCAGGTGCTCTTAAGTACTGAGCTTTCTCCCCAGCCCTCGGATTATTATCTAAAGGGTCCCCTTTCCCCTAACAAATCCAAAGACAGGACAGACAATAGATGGTTTTCTGTAGTACCACAGTGCTCTCATTCGGGGCTTTTTTCTTGTTCCTATAATTATTTCTTTCTCAAGGAAAAAAAATCTGATAATTCAAAAATGTAGGGAGGCTGGCTGTGGTGGCACAGCCTATAATCCTAGTAACTAGGGGGGTGGAGACTCTGCAAATTGAAGGCCAGCTTCGACTACCTAGTGGGACCTTGTCGCTCTGCCTACCCTGCCGCCAAAAATGGAAAGGAAGGTGAAAGGGCAGGGATGGAGGGACAGAGAGAATCTTGGATCATTGCATAGGCCTCCACCAAAGCAAGGGTCCTCCGATGTCAGGCTAAGCACTGTGGATGGACCAATAGGCCTTAGCACTTAAGAGGCCGAGGCTTGGAAATCACCTGAGCTCAGGAACCTGGGCTAGCCTTGGACAGCACAGCAAGACTGCAAACTCCACCTCCCAAACTAAAAGGCCAACTCTAGAAATTTTGAGAATATGTACACTCACCAAAAATTCTTTCAAATTTGCTGTGTGCATGAAAATTTTCTCAAGATTGTTGGTGGGGGGGATGTGTCTACTGACACATGTAAGCTCTCAGCTACTTTTGGTTTTATTCTCTGTAGTTTAAGGACATCTAAGAACAAATTCCCTGTGCGAAGTGTTGTGTGGTGGTAGAGATTTGAGACGAAGTGCACATAGGTCCATAAAGTAGTCCCAGACAACACTGGACTGTCTGGAGCACAGACACGCGGACAGACTTACGCAGCCGTCTGCTTTCTCTATCAGTGTGAGGGGATCCTTAAGTGCATGGCTATATGCTATTTTGATGGTTTTAAATACAAATATGTTCATAAATCAAGAAAAATTCTCTGGCCATGGGTATCTTTCAATTTGAGTTATAGAAATATGTGTTTACAAGAACTATATTTTGCCTCTGTTGGTTTTATGACTTTGTTGACATAACATTTGATATTTACTTTAGAGCAAGGAAAAGAGGCACTGGGAATACACGGAAAAATCAATAAGATTCAGAGGAGAAAAAAAGATGTTAATGTTTAACATTCCCGAGGGTAGCGTTGCCTTCAATCCCCTGACCACCTTTAGAGCCTGTTGCCTCCAGCCCACCTACCCCAGAGCCAGAAGGTTCTTTCTAGGAGCTGCCTGCCGGAGACCTGGGCTTGGATTGTAAGTATAGTCTCATAGTCACTGGCCAGTCTTCCCAGAATGCTCTGGGCTGCTTCGTCACTCACAGCTTCAGTTCTGTCCACTGCCTCCCTGCCAGCTCCTGACCTGTGTGAGGTGAGGCTGCTCTGGCTGGGCCCTCTCCTTGCTAATGCAGCCTTCCAGTTGCCACTAAACCCTCCCCTCTCTAACAAGACCCACATCTTCTCTGGCCCTTTGCTTCTGAGGGGCGGGCAATGAAAGGAGAAATAAATCTCTCTGATAAGTTTTATCTCTTTCCTTTCCCTTCTCTTCCCTCCCTCCTTCTTCCTCCCTCTCCTTCCTCCTCTCCCCCTGCCTCTTATTGACCCCAGGGCCTTATACTACTAGACAGTCACTCTAGTGCTCAATGACCCTGTCAGCCTCCATCTTGTCTTTGGTGGCTTCTTTATCAGAGCTGGCCTTGTTTTCAGAATAAGTTCTTATGACCTGTGCTTCCGTTCTGCAGGGGGCAGGGAGGGCAAGAGCTGGACTTTACTCTTTAAGTCACGAAGAAGCTCTCTCTGTAGAGTGAGACTTGAGACAATTTTTGCTTGATTGAATGCCTTTTTGCTGAAAAAGTCAACTTCTTCTATTCTCAAAACAACCCCCCACCCCCGACCAGGCTATGTGTCACTTCCTGTCAATCAGTCTCATTTTCTTCAGTGTCAACATTTGAAAGATAACCAGACACCCATCATTCACCTTCAGAAGGCATTGGATATTTCAGGTTTTATTTGACTTCCATATTTGGGGCTTCACTTCACAGGCAATTTGTTTTTAAAATATTTTTGGTTTGCAGTGTGTGAATGGTGTGTGTGTGTGTATTGTGTGTTGTGTTGTGTGTTGTGTGTGTGTTGTGTGTGTGTTGTGTGTGGTGTGTGTGTGGTGTGTGTGTGTGGTGTGTGTGGTGTGTGTGGTGTGTGTGGTATGAGTGGTGTGTGTGTGGTGTGTGTGGTGTGTGTGTGTGGTGT
>NC_022020.1:11252690-11269831 GCF_000317375.1 Microtus ochrogaster | reverse complement strand
GCACTGCCTGTGTGAGGTCAAAGGACAACTCAGGTCTCTCCTTCCACTGAAGAAGGAAGCCTGAATTCAGGTTGTCCGTCTGGTGTGACAAGCGCCTTTGGCCTACGGCGCTAGCCCATTGCCGGCGATGTAAAAGCACCTCACATTATCTGGGAGGCCCACACTAAAGGAAAGTACCCACCAGTTTGCATTGCTCATGAACCTAGTAAATTGCTTAATTTTTGACTCCTAGATTGCTTAGTGTGTGACTTTGCTTTTTTTCTGCATGCACAGTGCCATCTTGTGGACATGGTGAACATAGCCCCTATATTTGCTGTTGCTATGGAAGCTTAGATAACTGCTCCCGTTAATTTTGTTTTCCCCATTCTGGTGATTGAACATAGCTCTGCCACCGAGTTCCACCACTGCCCTGCTTTTTCATGGGAGTTATTTCTATATGAGGTAAACATCCTCATAGCTTATTGCTAAGCCCTCTTGAGGTGGGCCTTACCTAGCAAGATATATTTGGAAGCATTCATAAGTTTGTGTTTTGTGCATTTCCCACCTGTCTCTCTGAAATACCCCAAAACTATCAACGTATTTTCTTTAATCCTATGTAAAACTCAGACAATGAAAGAAGTGGCCATTGGAGGGGTGGAGTATGAGAAAACTCAGAAAGGTTCAACGTCAGGGCGAGGTAAAAATAAAGACACTTGCATTATAGTGTCGGTTTCTTTTCTTATTGCTGAGAGCAAGCATTTGAGCAGAAGAAACCTAGGGAGGCTCAGGTTTGAGGGTAAACCCATGGTGGCAGGAAGTGAGGGCAGCTCTTAGCCATGGTGGCAGGAGCTGCTTGCTCAGATATCAGAGAGTCAGAAGTGGAGATGGGACAGGAAACTGGGTGAGTTATAAACCCTCAGATTCAACTTCCAGTGACCAACTTTGCTCCTCAAGGCTCAGATTCCCAAGGATTTCACAAGCCCCCAAAACCGGGAGCTGGAGAGCAAGTGTTGAAACACATGAGGACATCTTACGTTCAAACATTACAGTAAAGGATAAGGCTCAAGAAGCAAACACCCTTGAAATCCTTCAGTCGTGTCTAATTGTTCTTTCCTTGTCCCTTGAGATGGGGGTCTCATTTCTACTGATCTTGGCCGATATTAGGGCTCAGTGGGCACCACGATGTCTTAAAGAAAGATTCAGAGACACAAGTCACAGCAGAGGCAGGGACAGTTCATCAGGAGAGCAGCTACTTCTACAGGAGGAAGGGGGCCTGAGCAGAGTGTAGTAGCTTAGCGGCCATGCTGTGCCAAAAACTGGGACTTTCAGGCCATAGAGTGTGAGATTTTTGGTTTGTTTCAGAAACACTAGCTTCCTTATGTTTGTGCTCTGTCTGTTAGCTGTAGCTGTACCTAGAACTTCATACATTACATATCTGAATAGTGTCTTAGGTCTCCACCCAGGGCTGTGTGTCTAAACCTATAGTGAGCCACAGATTGCCTGGCACTGGAGTATCCTCGTGCCAGGTGGATGTCACAGACTTTAGCAAGGGTTAGGATTCCTCAATCTTCCTCTGCACCACTTTTCTTTTGTCTGCTAATTTTGAGTATAAAGCACGGGCTGCCCCCCCCCCCCATTCTGCCTTGCTACTTTTCCAGTCTTGCCGGTCTCTGGTGATGGCTACCTGGGATCGCAGTTGCATGCATGTCTCCATGCAGACCCGGACTCGGGACAGTGCACATGTTCATCCCATTTCCTCAGCCTTGCTGGTGGGCGAGGGAGCTTTGTAATCCGAGGAGCAGTGCAAATGCATGCTCACCCTCCTGTGGGTTTGTTTCAGAAGTGTGATGATAATTTATGTTAGCAAGTGGAGCTGTGACGGGCTGCGAGTCAGGAGAGCCTACATCTGATTAGGTTGTAGGTGTGAGTAAGGAGAGTTTCATGGTGTGACCGTGGTGGTAGTTGAAGACCTGGTGGAAAAGCAAGGTGCTCTCAGGAGAAATGCTCACAGCCTCCCTCCGGAACTCATGCTATCGCCACTTTCTGTGTGCAGTTAGTGTCTCTGGGAGACTGCGGGAGTCCAGCCGAGTCTGCTTCCAAGGAAAATGCAGAAAAAAAAAATCTCCATTATCAACTTGTCAAAGGAATGAACCCAGGGACAAAGAACACTACCAGACCCAGACACAATCTTTTCTTAGCATTTATTTATTTATTTATTTATTTATTTATTTATTTATTTATTTATTTATATGTATTTATTTATATGTATTTATTTGTTTTTATTTTTGTTTTTTTGAGACAGAGTTTCTCTGTATAACAGCCCTGGCTGTTCCAGAATTCTTTTTGTAGATCAGGCTGGCCTCCGACTCACAAAGATCCACTTGCTTCTGCCTCCCAAGTGCTGGGATGAAAAGTGTGTGCTACACTAGACAAAATTTATTTTTTAGATCACAGTTATTTACTTAGTGTGGAGAAAGGGGCATGCCATAGACACATGTGTGGAGGTCAGAGGACAGCTTCTTAGAAAACCAACTTTAGTTTATCCAGTCACTATGCGGGAACTACCAGGAGATTGATGAAATAGGAGCGGCGGGGCTGTGTCCCCAGCACCCCACTGCCCACAAAGCTAGCTTTACCCAAAATAATTACACGGACACTGTATTCTTTTAAGCACTGCTTGGCCCATTTCTATCTAGCCTCTTTTAGGCTAACTCTCGCACCTGGACTAGTCCATCTCTGCTGTAGCCCACAAGGTGGCTTACCAGGGAGATTCTAGCCTACGTCCATCCTGGGTCGGAGCTTCATCGCGTGTGCCTCAGAGAGCAGAGCTCTCGCCTCTGCCCGCAAGAGTGGAGCATCGTGTCTCTCTGAGGCATCTGCCCCCGAGAGGAGAGCTGTCGAGTCTGACCTCACTTCCTCTTCCTCCTAGCATTCTATTCTGTTTACTCCTCCCACCTATGTTTTAACCTATCAGGACAAGCAGCTTCTTTATTTAATTAACCAATGACCTTCCTCCATCAGGAGATGACAGACATCCCTAGGTTATCAGGAAGTTAAATGGAATCCTATAGAAATAGTATTAAATGGAATCCTATAGAAATAGTAATTTGAGGAGATTTAAGGAAGTAGTCATTTTACATGATATGCATTCATCCTAGGTGAAGCAGATGTTAAATTCATGGGCAACTCAGAACAGAGTTTTCCCCCAAGACTAGAAAGACTTGGCAACAGTAATATTGGAGGCTGGTCCTCAGTTACAGTGGCTAACATTGTGGAAAGAGGAAGCTAGGGTCACAGAACAGTAAATAGGGCTAGAGACATTAATATTTCTCAAGATCAGTTCTAGATGAAGGCCAATGTACCACAAATAATAAAAACCCAGAGACAGATATTGGGGTCCAACCTGAAGATCAGAAGAACAAAGCAGCCAAGCCACTAGAGAGCTCTTACCTCTGTGAAATCTTCAGACTGAAAGAAAGGGTGTTACTGTCTCATCCTGCCTTATATTCCTCTCTAGTGCTGGGATTAAAGTTGTGCACCACCACCGCCCAGTCTCTATGGCTAACTAACAACAAAGGTTGTGGCGAGACATTGGATAGTAGAAAAAACCTGGTGAATTAAATCAGCCTGTATATTTTAAAGATGTGTTGACCTCAGAATGGAAACCAGGATATGTGTTATGTTGGGGAAGGGATTTTGCTTTTGTTTCCACAGGAGAAGAAAAGCTATGGATACCATCAAGATGGGTAAAGATTAGATTTGAGCAGAAGAGACCTCCTGAATAAGGAGAGGCAATAGTTGATCAGACAGCTTGGTCATTGAGTCCAAACTAACTTCTAAAGACCAATGAATGCCTTTCATTGGGTCAGGCATAAAAAAACAAAAATAAATGATATTCTTGAATGATAATTTACCAAATGCATAATTGCCTTACTGGCATGAAAGGAAAACCAAGCCTTCTTAAACCATATGTTTTAATTTCATGTTAGAAATGTTAGACTATAGATTGACATGTGGCCCATGCCATTTTGGACATTGGCTTTTGAGTTCTTCTTAAATAAAAAAGGATATTTTTATTGTTTGACATTGAAAACACAGTTAAGAGGTTTAAAATGTTTTAAGTAAATTCAAAGGGTCACTACAGTTCAAACTTGTTTTCTAAATATGTAAGAGTTAGAACAATTTGGAGCTGAGACAGCATGTTTGAGCAGGGCAGTGATAGTTCATGCCTTTAGTCACAGGAGAGACAGATGAATCTCCTGTTGTTGTCTAAATTCTAGAGTTACAGTAAATAAGGTGGTGTACCATATGACTTTAATCTCACTACCCAGAGACTATATATGGGAGAGAGCACTGCAGAATGTGGGGGGGGGGGGGGGATGCAGGTTTGAAGAGAGGAGGGAATGAGGAATGGGCTGATCCAGAGGCCCTACTGCCTAGGGTCAGATGTCTGGGTCTGGGCTGCTGCAAAGGGCCAGGACTTGGTCCGGGACCCTGATGAAGGCAGAGAGGATAGGGCTGAATGGAGTAGGCCCCATCCCTCACTGAAGCATTCAGGAGAGCAGGTCCTCCATCTCACCTCAGCAGCACAGTAGAGCTGACCCTGTTCGCAGAGGCAGAGGTGAGCTGGCCTCGAAGGCCATGAGAATGGGAGCTCCTCTTATCTGTCATGTGGTGATGTAGGCGAGGGTATGATGCCCTCCTCTCACCCCTCAACACCTGCGGGCAGTGGGGGACCTGACCCAACCACTCACCAGGTGCAGCACTCGGGAGAATGGGTCCTCTGCCTCACCTGGGCACCATTGTAGAGTTGACCGTGTAGACAGAGGCAAGGATGAGCCAGCCCTGAGGGTGTGCTAGGGGCGTAGCTGGTACCACCTCCCTTGTCTGTTGTGTGTGGTGGTGGGGATGAGGGAAAGATGCCCCTCCCCTCTTGCCTCTACCACCTCCAGCTGGTGAGTGAACTGACCCCTTTGTCGGCTGCATCACTTGAGGAAGAGGGTCCTACACCTTGTCTGGGCAGCACGAGAGAGCCAACCCTGTTGGCAGAGGTGGGTGAGCCAGCTCCAAAGCTGTATGGGAGAGCTGTCCCCACTACTTGTCTGTCATGCATTGGTTTGAGTTGGGGGGCGGGCAGAAGCATCCCCTTACGGCCTGATCAGACTAACAGGCTGACTTCCCAGTTACCAGCTGCCGCACTCAGGAAAGTGGACCCTGCACTGAGCCTGGGCAGCACAGTAGAGCTGTCCATGGTAGCAAAGGTGTGGGTGACAGTCCCAAAGCTGTGAGCATGGGAGAGCTGTCTCCGTTTCTCATCTATCATGCAGAAGCATTGGCAGGAGAGAGACGCCTCCTCCTTCTAACCCCTTACCAACCAACAATTCCTGAAGCAGGTGAAAGAGTTGGCGCTGAGAGCATGAGAGTGGGGGAGTGGTCCCTGTTCCTCATCAGCTAGAGCACGCGGGAAAGTGACCCCTATACCTGGATGACACAGTATTGATGGCCCTGAAGCTGTAGGTGTGGGAGAACTGATCCTGAGGATGTGAAAGCAGAACGGGCCCCAGCCCGTGCTCATTGCTCCTGAACTCGCCAGGGCAGTGCTGGAGAGCGCACCCTGGTGGTGAAGACGGGGAAGAGCTGGGTGGTTGACCAACCCCGCAACTACCCAGGTCCTGAATCGGGGTTAAGTGTTGGCCCATCCCAACATGCATCAAACCCATCTGCGAGCTGCTAGAGCATGAGGGTGGAGGGTGAGGGTAAGGTCGGTCCTGTGGACCTAAGGTTGCAGGGTCTCTACGACACAGGACAGTAACAGGATGCCCAGGAAGAGTCCCAGAGAGGGCCCCGTGTTGATGGTGTAGACCAGGGGACCTTGGAGCCCAGACCAAGGATTCTTTGTGATTAAAGTGTGAAAGTAAAAATGTATGGAGAAAGGGGTTTGTGCGGTTCACTGTGTCACACTGAAGCTTCCGTGATGAGATTTTCCCTTTCTCCCCCTTAAATTTTATTTGGTTTTATTCTTCAGGGTGGGGAGGAAGATGGGTGCAATTGGGAGGCATGATGTGAAGACACATAGAATGAATAAAAAAAAGTTAAAACAATTATTTTCCCACAGAGCAACAATAAAGCAATAAACACAGGAGGTTTAGTTAAAAAGTCAATAGAACAGCTGAAGTAGAACCTTGCTTATCCCCTGGGTGAGGATAAGACCTCTATCACAAAGTTTGAGCCAAATTTGAAGCAAGGATTCCCAGAGAATGGATGTGAATTACATTAGTCAGGGGCTTATAGAGGCAAAACCCACAAGCCTATGTGCTTCCTGCCTTTGTCCCATGGGAGCAAGCATGCATCCTGAAGTACTTCCTGTCTACGTATCTCCCACCTATGTGTGCTCAAACACGTCCTGTGCAGTTGGGGCGACCAACCTTGTTTCTAGAAGAGAAAACACGTGACTTGTTATCTTACATGAACAACAGAACCCAGTGTTCTTGGGCATTATCTGTCCTTGGGCAAGTGGGGCTTAAATGTCAGAGGCATTTTGTTTTACGGATCTATTAAGCATAGTAATTTAAACTTAAAACATAACTTTAGGCCTTGCACCTAAAGCAGTAAGTAAATAAATACAAGGATGTGTAGTTCCCAAGTCAGCAGAGGAGCTATGTGGACCCCTAAAGAGAGCATTGCACAAGGGATGTTATCGGTGTTGCGAGACTGGAGAGTAGGGCGGAGAGTCAGGTCTGGAAGGATTTGCACAAAGCCCTACAAATTTTGCAAACTGAACAAACAAGTTGTCCAAGAGGAAGGCTAGAAATCCTGGCCAGGCCAAAGTTCCTGGACACAGAAGTGGTCCACAATGTTCCAGAGTGACCTACGGTCCACCCTAACACCTAAATGCACACCCCAACCAAAGGCATGCCAAACGTGAAGTTACATGTAGAGTTACATACTGCACAGCATGCGCCAAAAAGCTGCACTGTTCAAATGAGCCCAACGTTTGTGATAAGGTGACATGAAAGATGCAGCCAGATCATTGGGTATCTCCTCTCGCAGCAGCAGAGGTTCAGCAAGGGTCACAGACGTGAACATGCCTGAAGGCAGGAGTAAAAAAGCCGATGAGGCAGAGAAAGTCAGCACCAAGACAGAAGACTGAGGGTCAGCTGTGTAAACAATCGCTACAAAGCCTACCTACACGCCCTTGACATGGTGTGTGCTGGATGCATAGACAGACTGGCAGTGAGCAGGAGAACCGGAAAGGCAAACCATGGAAGCACTGGGCGCCAGAAAGCCGGCTGGTCATTTTCATGATGAGCAAAGTCCATTTTAAGGGGAACAAGAAGATCAGAGATACAGTGAAATAATGCACAAGGCTAAAGAAACCCATTTTAAAGGAACATTAGTTAACTAGTTCTAAATCTCTGTGCCTGGCAACAGCACAGATAAAAAGCTTCAGAATACAGGAACCCAAGGCAGAACCACAGGTGACATGGTGTAGAATGTTCTTCTGTATTTGTTTGCTTTCATTGGTTGGATAAAGAAACTGCCTTGGCCTATTAATTTGTATCACCATGAGGTCATGGCTTACTGGGAAAGATTATAACCAGCGTCAGTCTCAGGCAGGAGCTTCCTGGCATCTGTCATACTGTCCTTCTTCCCAGAATCCTGTCCTGTCTACTCCACCTAAGTGCTGCCCTATCAAAAGGCCAAGGCAGTTTCTTTATCCAACCAATGAAAGCCACAGAAATACAGAAGGACCTCCTACACCAGTGACAGAAGCAAAACTGAATGATGTTGGTGATTTTAATAGTTTCCTTCCAGCCACACATAGGGTAGGAAGAGAATATAAAAGATACATATTTAAATTCCACCAAAAGAGGTAGGTAAGAATTAATCATCTGAGGGTCGCTACCTGAAACTCTTCGTTTCAGTGCCAAGCACCAGCTCCATCTCACTGTACATTTTGAGGTTGTGATGATGGGCATGTGGTCTTCACAGGTGAGGCAGTTTCGCCTGTGTGCCACCTGGAGTGCAGACCCTGGGTCTCCATGCTTCAGGAGATCCTGACACACCAGTGTTGTGAAGTTGTCATTAGTGTTCAGTGTAGTATTGCCAGTGTGGGAGACCAAATGTGCCACCTCTACAGATGGCTTTTCGTCATGAGGACACTACTAGGGTCTGCCAGCAGAGGCCGAACAGCAAGTGGAGATGCTTCTCCATGATGCAATGGCCGCAGCAGCCTGAGGGGTTCCTTTGAGGGACAAGCTGCATCCTTGGCTTTACTGCAGAAAGGAATCTGGCATGTGCCAGTTTGAAGTAGAGGCAAGTTTATTAAAGGTTTCAAAAAAGATTTATTAATTTTTATGTTTATGGGTGTTTTGACTGCATGGATGTCTGTGTATCACACGCATGCATGGTGCCTGTGGAGGCCAGAAGAGGCTGTTGGCTCCCATGGAACTAGAGTTAGAGAGTTGTGAGCCATCATGTGTGCTGGGAACTGCACCCAGGCCCTCTGTAAGAGCAGCCAGTACTCTTAACCACTTAGCCCACTTTCCAACTCCTAAAATGGATTTTTACCATAGATGTAAGTGTGGGGGTCAGTAGGAGAGGTGTCCAGGGGAAGAGAAGACACACCCAAGAGTGGTATGGGCTTCTTGAGAGTCCCCTTGCCTAGCCCTTGCAACAGTCGTACACAGGATTTGAGGTGCGAGAGTCCCCTCGCCTAGCCCTTGCAACAGCCATACACAGAATTTGAGGCTATCTGTCAAGGGTTGCCAAGGAATGTAGAGGTCGTGGCAGGTGGTTCTTGCGGTGTGCTCTGCAGGGCTTTAGCTGATGGTCTTACACCTTAGATGCTAAGAATTGCAAGGGAAGCTGAGCTTTCAAAACATCATCTGGGGAAGGAATATGGCCACACTGAAGACCACGTGTTCGTGGTTACTCAGGGCTCATTGCTATTTTAACATTCTTATTTGAAAATACCTCACGTAGAAGGAAAACTGTCTCTATGTCATCAACCTTCAAAGCAAACGTTAATTGTTCGGGAATTCTTCATTTTCAGTTGACAGAGGCTTTGACTGAACTCTGGAGTGAGGGCTCCTGCCTTTTCCCTGGTCCCCACAATTTCCCCCATCATATTACGTGAGATCATATTAAATAAGGAAATCCAGGAACATCTGTCAAGGCAGCTCTCTTCCCAGGCAGCAGCACCCCCTGTAATATACGACAGATCAGTAGGGAGACGGGCAGAAGGGCCACTCTGAAGGAAGACAGTCTTTTTATTGAAATATTTTACATGAACACACACGCAAATACAATCCTCCGAAGGAACAAATGTAAAAACTGACAAACCACCCAACCACCCTTTTAGGAACGAGGAAAACCAACGAGGAAGACCATACATGTGCAGATGAGAAGCTGGGTCCCAAGCCTACCCACAGAGAAAGTTCTAGACTGAGTTTTGGTTTCCTAAGCACATGGGCCACAGTTGTAGCTTCACACCTCAGGATGATTCCTGCTGCAGCATGGCGAAATAACAGCAATTACAACGAAAACAAAATGAAACAAAACAAACTCACACGAAGCTTGCTGTGCGGAAAGTAAAGTCTAGGTTGCAGAAATAAGTTGGCCTCCACTCCCTAGCATTTTTACCATTTGTAAAAACCCTTCACCAGTCAGTTAGCGGTATAAATGTTTTCACAATGGGGCACATGTAAACATTATTTCAAAAATATCTATAAAAGTTTAAGTGGAAAATTTCCATTTTTCTAGCAAAATATTGAGAAATTTGACTGTTTTCAACATTTTGTGGGAAGCATACATATAAATTGTTACTAATATACATATAGGTTTTGAAACATGGTTTTTATTTTTTGTTTTGAAACATTGTTTTCAGAAACAATTTTATTTATAAAATACTTTCCACTGACGAGCTGAACAAATCAAATGACTTCTTTAAAGAAACAAGGCAAGGAAGCCGAGTGAAACTGATCCAATAATTCAAGGTTTTTATGGTAAAATATTTACTTCATGTATATCAACTTTAGTTACGTTTAGATGTCAGAGTGGTAAAAATCAGAATTTAGAATTGTGAAAACAGAGTTCTTTTGATGTTTGAATAGTTGTAAGCAAAGAGTGGTTTGTGGGACTCAGCTTGACCCCCTGACACTGGCTTGGTACCTATGTGAGGCCCTGGGGATGAAGAAGCAGTGAACGCAGGGCAGGATAGGGCCAGCCTCTTGACTACCTGGAATTGTGTAAGTGCAGTGCCTCTGGAGGCCATTAGGGGGCATTAGACCCCCTGAGTTGGGATTAGCAGTGGCAGTGAGCCATAGGAGCTGGACGGCAGAAACTAAACCAGTGCTCTCTGCAACAATAGTAATGTACTCTTAACCACTGAGCCATCAACCTGGCCTCTAAGTGCATTAAATTGTAATATATAACAAATATATGCTGAGTGTTTTAAAAAGACTATTATCACATTACAGAAAAATTAAGTATGAATTTTATCCTAGATTATTATTGTTTTTTTTTCCTTTGAGACAGAGTTTCTCTTTGTAGCCCTGAATGTCCTGGGATTCTTTATATAGACCAGGCTGACCTCAAACTCACAGATACCTCCTGCCTCCTAAGTGTTGGGACTAAAAGTCAGCTGTCACCACAGGTGGCTGTCCTGGAGTATTTAACTGAATGTGAAATGCTTAATATTTTATGACCTCTGAGAAACAAGGAGAACTATGCAGTCATTTTTTTTAAGCTCACAGGACACGTGTACACACATGCCATGTGTAGAGCAAACACACAATATGTATTCTTAGCTTGTCAGCGTTCTAAAGTTCCAACAATTTACACAACTAAAAGGGCATCAAGTTTTTTTCTGTTTCTGCCTCCTGGCCTCCCATGATACTCAGGGTTCCAGTGTTAAAGAGAACCTGCATCAGAAGTAGAGGCCCAGAGTGGAGATGCTCCTCTGGGTAGATGAGCTATTTGGTACCTGTAACCTATGAGGTTTTATAATATAAGGGGTGGGACAGTCCCTGCTGGGTATCAATGCATTGTGCAGAGACCCATCCTTCTAGACCGCATGAACTAGAAACCATACTTTAATTTGGTAAGTTCCTGGAAGCTAATTTTCCTTGTCTGGTCTGTGCGTTTTGCTTGCATAGCGTGCTAAAAGGCACTTAGGGCCCAACATCTTCCCTCCATCCCCTGAGTATCACAGAGTATTTCCGAAATGCAGCCTTTTCAGAGACACTGTGGCCCTGACACATCCGTGACTTCCTTCAGTGTGTAGACTTTGGACGGCTCATATAAGGTTAGGGGCATGGGGACACACATCCAGCGAAGCCAGTTAAGCTGGGGCCAGACTGCAGCTGGTTTCTGTTTAGGAGTAAGAATGCTGCACGGTGCTGTGCTTGGTGACCCTGGTGGAAGAGGTGGTTACGGTAGAATTGTGATGGCCAGATTCCTCTGAACTATGCAGAGGGCCCAGGCCTCCCACACTGGAAACCACAGTCTTCCTAGCCTTGAGAGAGGTTTCGCTAGGAATCTGGTAACCAGACTGCAGTGTGGAAGCAGGGGTCACTACTCTTTCTGTCACTGTGACGTTCTGTCCTGCTGCCACACTAGGCATTACCAGAGTGGGCTGCACGGCAGGGCTGGGGGCAAGGATGCTCTCCCTTTCACTCACCATGACATACCGCGCATCTTTCAGATGCTGGGTGACCTCGACGGGCTTAGGGACGCTGCCATTGGGCTGGATCAGTCGTTCAGTAACAACGACATTTTCGCCATTGGCATAATGCTGATCTACCAAGGTGGCGGCTGGGGCGTACACCCTCTCTGTCACAATTAGGCTTTGTGGCTGTCTAGGACCCAGGATCACAGTGCTGGGCGGCCCTGTGGTGCCTGTGGCATAGGAAGTTTCTGTCACTATGATGTTACCAGAAGCCACGGGATCAGGAGCTGGTGGCACTACCTTTTGACTCTGCCTGGAAGACACAGAGCTTTCAGTGACAATTTCCTGCATGACTTTCTCTGTGTGTGCTTCAGGCAGAGGTTTCGAGACTTGGAAGCCACGGTCAGAGGAGTATGTGCTCTCTGAGCTGACCGTCATTTGCTCATAGTGTGAGCCCGAAGCTGGCTTCACGCTCGCTTCTTGGACAGGCTTTTGCCTGTGTTCAATGTCCACATCCAAATTGATCTTTCGGCCCAGGCAAACTTCGGCTAGTGTCTTGAATTTAAGCCCCAGGTCGTCTAAGAAGAGGTCATCACGTTCTCCCTCGATAAAGCTGCAGCAGCCGATGGAGCCTCGGAGAGAGTCCGTCTCTTCCTGGGAGTAAACGAGGAGGCAGTCTTTGGCCATGTGGAGGTCATCGTCCTCAGCATAGGAGGCCGCTTTCTAACACGGAAAAAAGAATGGGGCCGGATCATTACCGACACAAATTCATTTAAAAGCAAGGCTTGATGCTCCTGTTTATAATGCAAAAGCTAAGGAAATTGAGTCTAATTATAAGGAAACATAAGAGCAACACAATGAGACATCCTACATCACAGCTGGCCTGTCTTCTCACAAACATCAATACTATGCAAGATGAAAAACCGTCGGGAGCGCAATGCCAGACAGAAAGTGAATAGTGTCACGGTAACCCAATTAGACATCATACAGAAAAGCTAATCACTTTAGAAGACAATTACCATTATCATGGAATTTACCTCTGATGTAAACTGTATCAATTTCAGTTTCTTAGTTTGTTAGCTGTACTGTGGTAACAGAGAACATGTGTGTGTTTGTAGGTGTGCATATGTGTTTGTGAGAGTGTGAGACAGAATAGAAAAAAACAGGTAGAAAATAATAGCAAACGGAATTGGCTAAAGCCCACGTAAGCAATGAATAGTCTTGGAAATTTCTGCTATCTTTCAGATATAATGCTATGTATCCCAGGCTGGCCTCAAACTCAGTATGCGGCTGGGTCTTCCTGCCTCTGCCTCGTGCATGCTGCAGTTAGAGAGGTGTGTCTCCATATCCAGCCATCAATTCCTCTGACAATCTTATGAAAGCTTAGAAGTTCTGGCTCCCTTTCCTCTTTTGGGGGAGAGACTGGACTTTGAACTTAGAGCTTTAAGCGCTTCCATTGAGCTAAACTTCTAACCCCTGCAATGCTACCAGACCTATTCAAGCACTGTGATACCCAGCGCTCAACCGTGGCTGTTAGATTCAGTCAGTTAACAGTGCTGCTATGTTTCTTGCATTCCTCTCTACTCTGACAGAATAGGCTCCATCCTGCAACTATAACTGTGGGTTTGTCTATTTCTCCAGGACTTTTGGCTTGATTTGAAAAAAAAATCAAGGCTTTCAATTCCTGTTGTAAGGCAAAGACATACTTAGGAGTGGTGGGCTTCTGCATGAATTGACTAGTTTCCGGAAGTTTTGAAACAGATTTGGTTCTAGTAATGCATTTATTCTGGATGAATTCTGTCTACATGTAACACTTGTCTGCAGTCCTGTTTTCAGTCGCTAGTCTCAGGCCACGATCTCTGACCGCCATCTTTCATGGAACTTTCTCCATGGTTTCGATGTGAATTCCCATCAGAATGACATGTTTTATCGTATAAACAGCAAACATGTGGGACTGAAGAGATGGCTCAGTGCTTAAGAGCACTAGCTGATCTTCCAGAGGACACAGGTTTGATTCCCACCACCCACATGACAGCTCACAGCCATATGTTCCTCCAGTTCCTGGGATCGGATGCCCTTTTCATTGCCTGCATGTGGTGCATAGACAGACATGTAGGCAAAGCATCCATACACACAAAATCAATGAATAAATTGAAACAAACAAACCAAAGAAACAAAACTGTAAGTAGATCTACTAGCCTGCCTGTTTTAGGCTATGTTCTCTGTCCTCCTTCCCGTGTTTAATCCCCCCATGCCTGCTTCCTCATGGAGGTTATATTTTTTTGACCCAGGGTCACTTATCATAGTCACATGACTTCCTTTGACCAAAGAAATGCAAGTGTAGAAAGGGAGAGAGTCCGAAAGAGCCTGTGATGATTAGTCTTCATTATTGACTTGACTGAATGGAGAATCATCTTGTCGGCACGCCTCTATGTGTGTCTATGAGGCAGTTTGCAAAGAGGTTTGAATGAGGATGGAAGGCTCACCCACACTAAATGTGGGTGGTGCCATCCATGGGCTGGGCTCCCAAACCAAAGAAAGGAAAGAAGAAGACCGTGAGCCGAGCACCAACCTGCACCTCTGCTTCCTGACAGTGACATAATTTGACTAGCTATCTCATGAGTCCGTCACCATGCCTTCCTGGTGATGGTCTGCAGCTAACGTCTCCAGCCACGAGCCCAGCGGAACACTCCCTTAAGCCCTGTCTGTCAGGTGTTTTATCTTAATGAGACAAGCAGCCACCAGAGCCCACATCTGGTTCTGCCACTGCCGTTTGCCCTGCACCACAGAATGGCAGCTTCCGGGGCTCAATCTGCTTTCTTAGTGTGCATCTTAGAATGATAATGATATGGAACAGAGCAGTAGAAACAGGGAGAAAAGGTGGACTGTGCAGCCATTTGTGAACGCGTTACTTGGTGAACACTGTCTGTCTCAATGGACCCTAGCTCTCGTTCCCATTGCCTGTAAACACAACAGAGCCCGCAAACTTTCCCACTAATTATACCTCTCACAAAAGCCTACTTAGTAACCTAGAATTTCACATTTTTAGGTAAATGCTTCCCTCTCCCTCCAGGGCTTACCTCTGTGAAGTAGCTTCTTAAGAATTCCTCATTCATTGCCACAGCAGCTCCTCGAGCCCCACTCATGCCCCCGGAAGCCCCAGTGGCTCTTGTTATCCTTAGCGTTTCATTGGCTGCTATGACTCCTGCTGTCCCCACTTGATGAGTGGCCCCGGCAGTGAGGAGGCTTCTGTGTTCTTCCCATCTTCCATCCATATCTGACATCTCATGCTGTCCTTTGGTAAAGGAAGCTGAGCTACTGCCTTTCACCAGGCTTTCCTTGATCATCGCGCCTCCTGCACCTCCTAGTCCGTTTCTCACTGCTGAATTCTCGGCGTGATCCGCCACCAGAAGCGAAGGCACCACCTAGGGGGAAACACGGCTCAGAAATGAATTCGAAGGACAGAGGGTCAGTGTACTTGGCAGAAGATGTGAGCTAAGTGAATGTAAGGCGGGAGAAACTATTTTCCCCTCAGCAAATTGGGAAAACAGGGTGGGACACATCTGTTGGAGTCTTGTGAAGGATTTCTCCTTCCTGCTTCAGAGCTGACTATATCCCGTGGAGGACCCAAAGCCCAGATTTCCTCATGTGGTCTTCATTTCCTCTCTTTACTAGAATCCATCTCCCCCTTGAGGTTGTCTGGGACAGTTACAAAACTCTGAAGCTTTAGCTGGACACATGGCCATTCACAATAAAGATTCTATTTCCAGTCTTCCATTGCTACCAGATAGGAGTCTTCCATTGCGGTTACCAGATAGGAGTCTCTTGCCTTCTGATTAAAGAGAATGAAGAAGAAGAAGCAGTATATGCAACTTGTAAAAACTGCCTACAGGGCAGTTCTTCATGATGTCTCAGCTGCTACTCCAGCATGAGGACAGGAACTAGTGTCTGGGATGGAACCCATCTATGGGGCATCTGGAGGTGGGAGGGGAGCGTGTTGAGGTAGCTCCATGCTGCTTGATTCAGGACTGTCCGCATTTACTCATTTATGTTTGAGACAAAATTTCACTGTATAGTCTAGACTGGTCTTGAACTTGTGACCCTCTGCCACTGCTCTCCCAGGTACCGGGATTATAGGACTGTGTTGCAGCTTGCATTGAAATGAGCCCCATAGACTCATGTGTTTGACCACTTGGTCCTCAGCTTGTGGGATGCTCTGAAACACTGTGGAACTGTTAGGAGATGAAGCGTCAATAAAGGCAGTGTATCACTGGGTGTGGACCACTTCCTGTGTGCTCTCTGCTTCCTAAGTGCAGATGCAATGTCACCAGCCTCTTCACATTCAAGCTACTAAGCTTTCCTTGCTATGCTGAACTGTATCTCTCAAACTGTGAGCCAAATAGGCCTCTACTTCCTTAATTTGCTTTGTTACTGTTGCTACAGTAACAAGGAAAGTAATTGTGGTTTGAAAGAAAATGGTCCCCAAGGGGAGTGGCGCTATTAGGAGGTGTGGCTTTGTTGGAGTGGGTATAGCCTTGTTGGAGGAAATGTGTTATTGTGGAGATGGGCTTTGAGGTCTCATATAAACTCAAGCCACACCCAGTGTCTCAGATCACTTCCTGTTGCCTATAGGTCAAGATGTAGGAACATCAGCTTCTTCTCCAGCACCATGTCTGCCTGGTTTTACCGTATCTCACCATGATGATAATGGACTAAACCTTTGAACAGTAAGCCAGCCCATTAAATGCTTTCCTTTGTAAGAGTTGCCATGGTCATGGTGTCTCTGCACAGCATTAGAAACCCTAACTACGACAGTAATCAACATGGAAAACCATCATGTTCTTCCTTGCCAATATTCAGCTTCCTGACACTTGCTGTTGAAACATATATCCAGCAGGAAATGGTACTTGTGGCAGATGAAGAGAGACCCCGGGTGAAGACACATTGGAAGAACAGGGGATCTGACCATCAAGCAGTAGGAAAAGGGATTTGGGCCACTTCAAAAGCACCTGTGGGGTTGGGGGCTACCTCTGTCAGCGGACTCTGCTGAGAACGGAAGGGTGCTGAGAGGCACTTAGTAGCGGGCACAAGTTCCAAGTCTGAATTCCCACAGGCGTCTGCTCCCCTTGCCTCTTGTTCTACATAGCTTGGATCACCTGCTGACCCCTGGTCTTCACTCTCGTTAGCACAGGATATACCACAGTATAGTCAAAGCCCCTCAAGTCTGCTCTAGCGCACGAGAATACACTATTGCGGGAATCTGCTGTTTAACCGAGACGTGTGCGTGAGATCCAATGACCACTGCTGGACAAGCATGTGCATGCAATTTAACGGCCATTGTTCTGCCCTCTCTGTCACACCACAACACCAGCACAGGCTCCCTGACGTTGAAAGGTAGAGGGCTTTTCCTCTCCAGCAAGTGTGGTCACCTGCTGGGTCCCTCTAATCAGTTCCACTGTGAACGGTCAGATCCCAAAGATGGAGGGCCCAG